>NW_026542602.1:18721333-19321333 GCF_028750875.1 Macrosteles quadrilineatus
GAAGTCAAGATCCGATGAGTCCCTAACAGTCCCGATGGGGGAACGTGGTTTTTAGGGGGTGGGTAGGGGGAATTTTGATATAATTTGTTATTCACGATTTGAAGTCATTTAGGAAGTCGTTTTTAAGGTTTGTATACACGGTGAATCGATAGGAACCATATTTAGGTTGATAGAACCACCTCCATAAGAGATTTAGCATATTGGTACAGGTTTAGTTGTTATTTTTTCTAGGAGGGGTAGGGGGAATTTAAAATAATTTATGTTTTTGACTTATGACTTGTTGGTGTCTTTTTCAATGGATTTCTACATGCCAAATAGAATGGAACCACTATTTTGTCGATATAACTACATTATTAACAGATTTGGAGTGCTATCTGACTGAAATAAAATAAATGTTTGTACACAAAATTAATTATTTAAACATAAAAAATAAAACAATTAACTTAACATCAAGTATTAATTGAATGAATTTATTTTTACAATAAATTTAATTTTTCCTATTATAATAAAATACCCCCTCGCAGCAAACCTGCAGACCAAGCAAATTTTCATTTACCTGACAGGATTACTATTCATTTTCTATTTAAATAACATTAATTTTAATGAGTCATTAGGTTTGCTGCTACAGGGGAGGTAATAGGGGTTGTTTTTATTGAAATGTTGATAGCTTAGTATAAAATAAACAAAATTGCCAAGTTTGGTTTAATAAATATATCCACAAACAAGCGAACTACAACAGTTTATTTATTTTCCATTAGAATAACATGGGAATTTCAAATTTACATTTTTTTAAATTATCTCCTTAATCTTAAAGGATAAGAATCCTTAAGGATAAGAAGTCGGGAAAAATTACTTTAATTTTTACGGAAAGTAGATAAAAGAAACGTAAATGAAAAGAAACTTATTTAATAAAAAAAAAAATTAAAGTACTTTTTTACAATGTAATGATGGAATGAAAATTAGTGTATGGTTTGTATATTTTTAAAACTATTCAGCATGTTTATAAAGATAAAAACACTGAAGTATCTAATAAATACAACACAAGGTGGAACAATCTTACTGTAAAAAGTCATCATCGGCTGAAACTTTCAAAAATGAAACCTTCGTATATCGACAATTTATTCATAAGAAGTTTGCCTGCCTTTATTAAAAAAAGATCAATACAAACCAAATTTTTAAAAGAAATTAAAATCATTCTTAATTAATCTGGCTCCTTATAGTATAGATGAGTTTCTAAATCAAAAATGAATTAGCTATACATTCTAAAATAATTGTAAAATTGTATGGTTAAGTCTTATAGATTAAGTTGTATAACCAATTTTGTATGCTTTGACACTATTAATTCATGTATGTAAAATGTATAAAGTGAATAAAGATAATTTGATTTGATTTGATTTTAACCGTTAGGCGTACAACCAGGCATATACTAAACTATTTAATCTTTTAAGCTCTAGAAAGTGGTTTGGAAAGAAATTGTGAAATTCTTTGCTGATGAGGTCAAAATGGGACAACCCAATTTTCTCCCCATAAACATTCCCATAAACCCCTGTTCCCATAGTCTAATCATGCTGTCTCACAAACTCGTTCGAATAAATTTACGTTTACACGTTTGTACCAAATTACATAAAAATCGGATAATTTGTGCTCGAGTTATCACGCTAAATGGACACATATGTATATAAATTTGAAAGGATGGTGTTTTTGACTTCTGGGGACCTCAAAACAAAAATGTAAATTGGTCCCGGGTCTAAGTCTTACCATGAGACCTACGGTAATAGCTTATTCCAGGGTGTCTACCAACCGGGAAATCCGGGAAAACCGGGAATTGTACTTAATTTTTTACTGGCCATGAAATGTACGGGAATTGTCCTTAAATGCCAGACTATGTCCTTAAATTTTTAATGGGCCATAATTTTATCGATCGCTAGTTTGTTAGGAGCACATAAAAGGTTTATCAGATGTTTGTTTACATTTTCATAATTTATTACTAGAGTAATAAAAACCCCAATAAAAACCAAATATGCAATAAAAACCCCATTAGAATTCTCAAACCCATTAATATTTTATCACAACAATCAAGTGTCAAATCAAGTACTTCCAAGAACTGTTGACTCAGTAGTAGTTTAGCTCATAAAAGCTGTATGACTTTTATCCCTTACAACATTTATTTATTACTAGGGTAATCATTATTAGATCCCAAACATATTTTATCATGGAAATAATAGTTTTATAATGGCTGTTAAATTTCGCTTCTTACTTGTACTTCAATTTGCCGCTGGCCATTGCCTAGTGCCATAAAACTGTTTATGGTTTCATATAAAACATGTAACTAATCTTAAACATAACTAAGTTAAACCCTTTTTCTATGGATATTTTATCTTTCAATTGCAAAACCAAAAGCATCGGTTGTTTGCATTAAATTTTTATCACTACGTAGGCCTACTTGGTTTCAAATGATGTCATAGCATTTTCTGTATCTTTGTACATTGTTGGCAGTCAGGTTTCAATTTTTTTTATTTCCCATATTTATTTATTGAGTTGTATGCTTTAAGCAATCTAAATCTTATGAACTAGAATGATGATATTGTTTGTAGTGACTTTGCTGATATTATAACCTCATTGTTTGTTACTCAGTTAATATAGGCCCTCCTAAATAGTTAGGTCTAGGCCTGGGTATTTTGATTCTTTGAAAGTGCTGTAAAATTACTAAGAAAATGTAATTGAGCCTAAGATAAAGTAATGATTGCTATGTGTCGATATTAACTTTGCAGATGAAAAGACAATAATCTTACTCTGTGCTTACTGGCAGCCGCTTACCATACCGATTTTGTACCTAGAACCGAGTTACAATATATTCATTATGCATTAAAGATTTTTTTTTCAAAAGTAGTCGAGAACCTAACGTTGTGCCAGGGTGAATAATGCCAAATTAATCCGCCTGGATCGGATAAGCTATGTTATGATGTTTCCGTGACCGATGGAGATATTTAGGATTTTGTCGCTATTGCAGGAGACAATGATTGCATTTTCTGTTACACTATAAAAGCTGTACCTAAAGTATATGTTTGTTTACTTTCAATAAGTTTCTATTTTGAAATTTAATTCTTGTCTATTATTATTTACTTTTCTCTCTGGAACAACTACGAAGAACAAGATTAATACAGTTTGACAAATCAGGAATATTATTCTGCAATCACGCCGACAAAGGTCCTTAAATGTACGGGAATTGTCCATGAATTTTTTATCCAGAATGTAGTAGACACCCTGCTTATTCCCTATATGGGAAATTCGCTAAAAACCTCGTTGTAACTTAGAATGTATTCCTTTGACTTGCTGAAGGATATAAAAACAGTATACATATGTAAATGAATATATAAACCATGTATACAAACTTTGTAGGGGCTACGCAAAGGTTAATAGATATTTACTTGAACTTTAAATCATAAAACATGGTTTAAACCCTGACTTAATGTCAATGTATTGCAATGTATTAAGGGTGTATGGAGACTTTTGTGGGGAGAAAATTGTTTTTTCCCATTTTTTATCCCATCAACAAAGAATTTCACAATTTCTTTCCAAACCACTTTCTAGAGCTTAAAAGATTTAATAATTTAGTATATGCCTTGTTGTACACCTAACGGTTAAGGAGATAATAAAAAAAAAAAATGTAAATTTAAAACTCCCATGTTATTCTAATGGAAAATAAATAAACTTTTGTAGATAAATAAACTTGTTTGTGGATATATTTAAACCAAACTTGGCAATTTTGTTTATTTCATACTAAGCTATCAATCAACATTTTAATACAAACCACCCCCATTACATCCCTGTAGCAGCAAACCTAATTATTAATTAAAAATAATGTTATTTAAATAGGAAATAAATTTGACAGTTTCTAGGACAAATTTTAGTAGAAATCCTGCCAGATAAATGGAAATTCGCTTGGTCTGCAGGTTTGCTGCGGCGGGGGTATTTTTTATAATGGGGAAAATTGAATTTATTGTAAAAATAAACTCATTTAATTAATACTTGATGTTTAGATAATAGTTTTAATTTTTATGATAAAATATTAAATAATAAATTTTGTGCACAAACATTTATTTTATTTCAGTCAGATAGCACTCCAAATCTGTTAATAATGTAGTTATATCGACAAAATAGTGGTTCCATTCTATTTGGCATGTAGAAATCCATTGAAAACGACACTCAACAAGTCATAAGTCAAAAATCATAAATTATTTTAAATTCCCCCAACCCCTCCTAGAAAAAATAACAACTAAACCTGTACCAATATGCTAAATCTCTTATGGAGGTGGTTCTATCAACCTAAATATGGTTCCTATCGATTCACCGTGTATACAAACCTTAAAAACGACTTCCTAAATGACTTCAAATCGTGAATAACGAATTATATCAAAATTCCCTCTACCCACCCCCTAAAAACCACGTTCCCCCATCGGGACTGTTAGGGACTCATCGGATCTTGACTTCTATTGGTAAAACGAAGTTAAAACCAAAGTTTCATCCCTGAACTAATTTTTTCATTTTTATTTAGTATTTTTCCTGTAATAAATGGTGTGTCATGCCTTCCTTGTGTTGTGGCTTTGTTATTGACTTAGGACCAGCTGTTTCATTAGTCAGGACCATTGATTGAAAGCCCATTAAATACAGCTGAATTTAGCTTGGAACCATCAAAAAGCTTGAAATTTTTTCAGGATTGGACCAGGCATCCTTTTGATTTAAGGCCTAGGTACCTAACCAGGCAAGCACTAAAACCACTGAGCTGGGCCATTCTTTGGAAAAGGACAGATTTCAATTTAATATTTATATTTTTTTATTTTAGATATTTTAATGTATGACTCTTTTTAATATTTACCCATTGCAATGGTCACACTAAATAAAAATCACTTTCCCAGATTTTTAGTATTTAAAAACTAGCATGTCCATGGAAGTGACAATAAGTCCACAGAAGTGATTATCGCAACTGCAAATTTTACAAATAAAGTTAAAAAACAAACATAGATTCTAGCAAATAGGTTAGGAAGAATGTTTGCTCTTATTTTTGTAGAGAAACACATAAACTACTGTAAATTAGTATTAGGTTTAATTGCCATTTAAAATAATAGTTGTTAAGTGCAGCAACGCGCGCCGGGTAACTGCTAGGTGTCCACAGAAGTGATGTCCACAGAAGTGATGATTTAGCAAAGAGTCTAGCAAATAGGTTAGGAACAATGTTCGCTCTAGAGGATCACATAAACTAACATAAATTAGTGTATTAGGTTTAATTGTCATTTAAAATAATAGTTGTTAAGCGCAGCAACACACGCCGGGTAACTGCTAGTGTCCACAGAAGTGATGATTTAGCATTTTATGCCTAACATAGAGTCAAGCAAATAGGTTAGGAACAATGTTTGCTCTTATTTTTGTAGAGAAACACATAAACTACTGTAAATTAGTGTATTAGGTTTAATTGACATGCATAATTGCCTTTAAAATGTGGTAACAGAAGTGACTATGTTAGCTCGACAAGCAATTAAAATTCTAGTTTCACTTGATATAAACAACTAATAACTGAACCGAACACAACCAAACTGATTCTATGTTCAAGATGGTTACTTCTTCTCTGTAAAATAAATAGTGAAAATTGGCCAGTGCTGCCTGGTGGATTTTTCTGGAACTGTCCATAGGAGTGATGCAGGCTTTGGTGACCGAGTTTCTTTGTTTTTTTTTACCTTTAATAGAATGGAAAGAGTAAAATAAACAAACAAATATTATATTCAATGTCAAGATAGCCAACAGCAATTGGGTTTAATAATTTTTATTTCAAATTTGTTAGTAAAATCAGCTAATCTTAAGCTAAACCTAGAGGGGGTGACTGTCCACAGAAGTGATATGTCACCTTCTGTGGACATAAAATGTTCATTAAATTTCATTTAGATTTTTTTCTTCTTTACATTAAGTATAAAAAACTTTTACCTACATGTTTAACAACATATGTATTTATTATCTTAATTTTTATTTATTATTCCTTGGTGACCGTAATCTGTCCTTTTCTGAAGAATGGCCCAGCTACCCAGTTTATTATGGGCCTACACTAAGCTAAACAATCAAGTTGGTGTTGAAGATTTAAAGTTAGAGCCTATTTTTTGTTTTGTTTTCAGTAAAACAGCTTAAATCAATGATGCCTACCATTAAAGAACCAATCCAGGTGTATTGCCGTTTGAGACCGCTGAATGACAATGAGGTACCTTGCCTTAAAGTTGTGTCTCCGTGTACAGTTCAGATGTCACCGCCTGAAAATGCTGTAAACTATCAAAATGGTTATGTCAAAGAAACACAGTACACTTTTAGCTACGTTTTTGATAGTGATGCCCCTCAAAAGACAGTTTTCAACAATGTTGCTCTTCCTTTGGTTGATGGAGTCTTACATGGTAAAAATGGACTGTTGTTCACTTATGGAATCACCGGTAAGTTGAGTTTAAAGTTAACAACATCTTCTAAGAAGGCTAGGCCTAATAGTTTGTTTTCCTTGTTTAGACTAGCTGTAGCTCTCAAGGGTTTGTTTATTATTTCTAGAGTTTTCAAATCCAGGTCATAGCACATGTCAGTCACAGTGTTAGATTATTTTTAACTAAACTATGCATTAATATATCTACAGTTCTTACCCACCTCATAATTTTATTTGTTACTTGTGACCTCTAACTAGGAAATTTTCAGTTTTTGAAATAAATGAATTTATTTCCCATATAACGAAACAGTAGCCTATACAATCATAATAATTGTTGAGAAATTTAAGGCTTTTGACATGATTTAAACACTTGTCAGTGCATCGAGTTAGATTCACTCCTTCTAAATTGATACAATGATATTTATTTTCCAGGCAGTGGTAAAACATTCACTATGACTGGAACACCAAGAGAATCAGGTATCATGCCCAGAGCATTGGATGCAATTTTCAACAGCATTGGCCATCTACAAGCCAAGAAGTATGTGTTCAAACCTGACAGACTCAACGGTTTTGAGGTCCAAAGTGATGAGGACGCAAAAATGGATGGCATCAATGAAATCCATTCACAAGTGTTGTCATCTAAAACTCCAAGGAAATTTAATAGGTACATAATTGTTATAGGCCTATATAATGGTTGGTAGTTCTAATTTGGCATTATTACTTAACAAGTTCGTTGCGAGATTCCCATTGGTGGGGCGGTTGGAAAAGGCGACGCAGCCTCGGCGCGCCTGTGAATCAGCGAATGCAATAGGCGTTAAAATATTTCAGTCTTGACAGCAGCAAAAAAACTGGCGGTAATGGTTCTGTGTTGGGTACCCCAAGAGTGGACATAGTTCATTGAAAAACTCACAGATTGTGTAGAACTCACGATTTGAACCTGCCCATGTAGAAAGGTTCCTCAACGCTACACTCCTCATTGTAACACCTTAGCCAATTGAGCTACCATGCCAGTCTCAGCCTACGCTCTAAGCACGCAGGTGATATTCAACGAAGAAACACCCCGAGCTATAGGCTCCTACTCGAGATCAGGTTTTAAAGTGTTAAGTCTTGGCCAAAGTTTGGCTAACTTTGAATGTCAAAAAAGACTTTCCTATCCCCTGCATAACAGAACACTATATTTTAGGGACATTTCCATATAACTTAAGTTAGGAGGTAACACGGAGACTAGGTAACTAAGTTACAGTGAATTCGCCATAGGCTATAAGGGCTATTACCGTAGGTCTCATGATAAGACTTAGACTCGAGAACAATTTTCTTTTTCATTTTGATATCCCCAGAGGCCAAAAACACCACCCCTTTAGAATATTTGTTCACACAAATATATAGGCCTATTAATGTCCATTAGCACGATAACTTGAGTAAAAATTATCTGATTAAATTTAGTACAAACATGTAATCCTACATATCCAAACAAGTTCTTGAACCAGCATGATCTGACTATTGGAAAGAGGTTTAATTGTGAGTTTTATGGAGTAAAAATTCAATTGGGTTTTCCCATTTTTGACCCTTGAACAATTTCACAGCGCTACAGAGCTGTAATTTGTGTTCAGTCATCCTGTTCACAAATGATGCCAGTAAGTAAAGAGGAGCCTCGTTGCAGCGTACAAGTGAACTAAGGAGTTATGTTTAATTTTATAGGAAAAAGAAACGAAACCCATGATCATTTGCCCATTTATCATTGACATAGGTAAATACATTCCCTGCATACCTACTTGTTTTTGGTAATACCCCTTCTCTCCCAACAGACAATCCTTGATAGCATGCTTGTAGCATGTAAAAATGTATACAAAATAAGCTTCATTGTTTCACTCATGATCAATGTTGATTAAAAAAATAAATAAACACAACTCTACTAAGCTATAAGTTATTGTTGGTCTAACTTCCTAAGCTACATGCACTAGCTGGATTCTTCAGATTGTGTTTTATACATATCCTTTTTATTGTGTTTCAGACAGGAGAGTGAGTGGGCCAATAGGATTGCAGAGGAGGTTAAAATAGAAGATGTTCATGAAGACAACATGTACGCTGTGTTTGTAACTTACATCGAGATCTACAACAATTCTGTATTTGATCTTTTGGATGATAACTTTGAAGAATTCTCTAGGGGCAGGTTCGTTGCAACATTTTGTTTACAGACTCTTTAGCCTACTGATAATTTTTTGACCTTTGCAGGTAAATGAATGTAAAGTAGGCCTACAGTATACTTTATCTCATTTGAAGGGACCCTTGCCTGAACTGGAATTAATAGGGAAAGCCGAGTATGGCTGTACAGAACCTCATGTTTGGTTGTTATAGGGGGTTTCTATAGTTTTGAAATATTAAACGGTATTTAAATAAAAATATATCTAGTAATACTTCATTTTTCACTACGAGACTGTAATTATAACAGTGGTGACTAATTTTGATTGAATCCCTACATCATTATCCTGCCCGATTGGCAAATGTTCATAAAACATGTTTCATTAAGGAAATAATTAATGTTTGCCTGTTGGTGTTGATGATGATTGGAGTGTCCAATCAATACAATACTATTTACCGTCTTATTTAGGCCTACATAATTACCTTCTTGTAGTAGTGTACAGTATAAGCTTAAATATATCTTTTAAGTGTAATTGAACAACCATTTTGACTTAGATTCAATGTATAATAAAACAAACCATTCTGATTAAGAACTTAAGAAGTTATTATAAATGAAACGGCCTAATTGAATTAGCAAGAGCCTTGATGCATGCTTAACCTTTTACTATCAAAATGTATCGTATTTTGAATGCTGGAAAATTTGTGCCATGACTTAAGTGCCCAGCGCTCTAAAAAAGCTACTTTAGTCCAGGGCATGGGGGATGATGCAAGATATCTCACTGTGTTCCTAGAATGACATGTGTGAATATAGGGACTAGTTTGGTATTCATTATGGATTGCGTTTTGCAGAGGTCCACAGAGCAAATTGGTCCGGGAAGACGGAGCCAAAAACATGTATGTCCACGGGGTTACAGAGGTGGAGGTGAAGAGCACAGATGAAGCTTTTGAGGTGTTCAACAAGGGCCTGCGGCGGCGGCGAATGGCACACAACACGCTGAATGCCGAGTCTAGCCGCAGTCACTCGGTGTTCACTGTGCGGGTGGTCCAGGCGCCGCTGGACGCGTGTGGGGAGACTGTGATGCAGGACAAGCGTAGGATCAATGTCAGTCAGCTGTCTTTTGTGGACCTGGCTGGCAGTGAGCGCATGAACCGAACCAACACCACAGGGCAGCGGCTCAGGGAGGCTGGTAAGTGACATGAAATTTGTGGAATACAAGCCAAAAATGTTTTCCAACTTTTAGTTTTCTTGAGATCTTTTCTTTTTTGCTAAACCGTAAAATATGTTATCGATCGGAGAAGTTTGTATGTAACATTTGTGTCCAGTAACATAAAAGTATATACCTTGACATATAAGTGATTGTCACCTTGTTGAAATAAGGGAAATGCAGTCCTTGTCACCACACGTCCAATTCACACACAAACACATAAAAAATACCAAAATAAAAGTAACAGACTAAAGTTCTGCTCTATTTCCTATGTTTGAGCGCACCAATATCAACGAGCAGTGTTTTCAAGGTTACCCTATTTTTCTCACATTTACCTGTTTCGAGTGATGCTCAAACATAGGCTACTTATCTAACTGAATTAACGACCTCACCTACAAACCAAGTCTTAAAAAATTGTGAATTGAATAAAGTCATTATTGCATCGCTTGTTTCTTTATCCTCTTACTGCTATAAAAGTTTTTTCTTATTTTCTTGCATAGCGTTTTAAATGTGTGTTTTTTTTTGTTTTTTTTTATTATTAAAACTCATCCTTAAATAGTGTTAGCCAAATTTATGTGAATACTGACAGGAAAAAAATTGTCATGATGAACATAACTTTCACATCGAGACAGCTTTGCCTGTATGACCATACAAAACTTACTAAGAACACTATTGTGTGTTATTGGAGCTGTGAGGTAAAACTATCTATATTACTAAACCATTATACACAGCAACACACACAACACATTACATTGATTGTGCTGTTAGTAGCAGAAACCAGTATCTTGTTGTAACCAAATTAAAATAAATATTCTCATGCAAACCGAGACATCTTTTTTGAAAGCTTCTATTGTTTGTATGCAAATAATACTTCTGGCAGGTCATTATTTGGTTTATATCTCTATATTATCTCTATATTGTCTTGGGTTCAACAATGGTCACTTAATTGGTACAATCCTAAAGACTTAAGATAAGACAAACTGTTGATCTCACTTGTTAGAACATGGAAAGGGGCCTCCAAAAGATCTCTAATACATCAGCATTGGCAGCCGTCCGGTGTACAAATGCTTATTTTTCCACAAGTGATAGTTTGACCGTAAATTCTATTGACCTCCCATCTCACTCAGTTACCAATCCAATGGTCTTTTACAAAAGCCAAAACTTTAGACTTATCAGATATACATTTTATACATTTGCCATTAAACGCAGTGTGCTTGAGCAGTAGTGTCAAATCTGAAAACCATAGAATTCCTTTCCGACAAAAAGTCAACATCATTGCTAAAGAATTTGGTAAGGTGTAATTTCTGGTCTGAATATTTGTTGCAAATATAGTTTTATTGTTGAAATTTTAAAATGAGATACCAAGTAATTGTTTGTTTTTAGGAAACATTAACAACTCATTGATGACTCTACGCACTTGCCTGGAGATATTACGAGAGAACCAAGCCAATGGCACAAACAAGCTGGTACCATACAGAGACTCCAAGCTGACTCATCTGTTCAAAAACTTCTTTGACGGCGAGTGCATCGTACGTGTCATCGTGTGTGTCAACCCTAGATCAGACGACTATGACGAGAACATTCACGTGATGAAGTTCTCTGAGATGAGCCAGGAAGTGCAAGTGGTCAAGCCGACACCTCTGCGGAATATTGACAACTTGCCAGCTGGCCGACGAAGGGCAAACCAGGTATGTTGACCACAGATACACTCGCCACTTAATACTTTATAGCACACACCTTTGTTTGGAGTTTATCTTGCCTAGAAATTAGATATACTAAACCTCTGTGTAATAACTAAAGTGTCAAAGGCATCACATAATACCACCTCCATTACTCCTCCTAAGGGATGGACAAGACTGGATTTTAAATTAGAGTCGAGATAGATCTCATTACTATCGGGAATTATTCGTTTGGGCAGTTTCACAATGGTTGATAAATAATAATAAAACACTATTAAAACAACACCTAATGTATTGTACAATACCTAATTATTTATTACAAAAGTTGATACAAAAAGAGTTTACAAAATTACAAAAGCTTACAAGAACTTAAATAGTTCTAAAAATCTTAAATAAGAAAAAATAAAAATAAAACACCTTTGCCTTTAATGTAAAACTGTAACATGCACACCAAAACTTGTATTTTGCGAACTTTCTTCTGTAATGTAAAAAATATCCATAACACTGGGTGAACACATTTTATACAACCTTAAAAATATGTTATATATAATTATATATAATATAATTATATGTTTTACGAAGACACCTAAATATGCCGGTTCCAAATTTTATAATAAACTTCCTAAAGAAATCAAATTAGAAACTTCCAAAAATAAATTTAAATCAAAATTGAAAAAGTTTCTTATCAACAAGGCTATGTACTCCTTTGAAGAGTTTTAGTTCTTTAAGTTATTAATTGCTCCGTTTCATATCAATTGAAACTTTTGGTTTTAAAATAATTTTATCTATATTTTTAATTTTGATATTTTCATGTAGGCCTATAAACTTTCATATTGCACTGCTTGTTTTAATTTATTTGATCTGAAAAGCTATTAATATTGATGGTATGTTATTATGCCATGCATGATAATGATTAGTATTTTAGTTAGTTAGTTTTATTAAATTACTCTTGACGCCATTCCTGTATCTATGTATTGTACTTTAATGAATAAAGTTATATGAAATGAAATGAAATGAAATATCAGGGTGTCTAGTAGTCGGGAAAATCGGGAAAGTCGGGAATTAGTATTGAATTTCAAAATGGTCTTGAAAAGTCGGGATTTAGTCTTAAATTTGATTTCAAAGTCGGGAATTTTCATGATTTTGCCGCGATCGTCGTCTTGCGTTTAAAAGTAACCGCGAAAGCCAATGATGATGATGTCTACACGGCCTCGGGAAATGTTCACGATTTTGCCGCGATAGTGGACGACGACGATGACGTTTCCGAAACCGCGGGAGACGACGATGACGTTTCCGTGACCGCGGGAGATCACGATGATGTTTCCGTGACCGCGGGAGACGACAATGATGTCTACACGGCCGCGGGAAATGTTCATGATTTGGCCGTCATCGCGGCCGACGACGATAAAGTTTCCGTGACCGCGGGAGATGACGGTGATGTCCAAACAGCCGCGGGAAATGTTCATGATTTTGCCGCGATCGCGGACGACAACGATGACGTTTCCGTGACCACGGGAGACGACGATGACGTTTCCGTGACCGCGGGAGACAACGATGACGTTTCCGTGACCGCGGGAGACGACGATGATATCTGCTCGGCCGCGGGAAATGTTCATGATTTTGTCGCGATCGCGGACGACGACGATGAAGTTTCCGTGACCGCGGGAGATGACGATGACGTTTCCGTGACCGCGGGAGACGACGATGATGTCTACACGGCCGCGGGAAATGTTCACGATTTTGCCGCGATAGTGGACGACGACGATGACGTTTCCGAAACCGCGGGAGACGATGATGACGTTTCCGTGACCGCGGGAGATGACGATGATGTTTCCGTGACCGCGGGAGACGACAATGATGTCTACACGGCCGCGGGAAATGTTCATGATTTGGCCGTCATCGCGGCCGACGACGATAAAGTTTCCGTGACCGCGGGAGATGACGGTGATGTCTAAACAGCCGCGGGAGATGTTGATGATTTTGCCGCGATCGCGGACGACAACGATGACGTTTCCGTGACCACGGGAGACGACGATGACGTTTCCGTGACCGCGGGAGACGATGATGACGTTTCAGGACCGCGGGAGACGACGATGATATCTTCTCGGCCGCGGGAAATGTTCATGATTTTGTCGTGATCGCGGACGACGACGATGAAGTTTCCGTGACCGCGGGAGATGACGATGACGATTCCGTGACCGCGGGAGGCGACGATGATGTCTACACGGCCGCTGGAAATGTTCATGATTGTGCCGTGATTGCTGGCGTCGACGATAACGTTTCCGTGACCGCTGCAGTCAATGATGATGTCTAAATGTACGGTACGTGGAAGATTTCATGATAAAAAAAACCAAATTTGCTTGTTAGAATTTTTTTTGCTGCATTATTTCTTTACTTGAAAACACCACATTATCATAATTAATACTACTTTATGACAAAGACAGAGGTTGGTGTAGTATTTTTAGAAAACTTGGTTAAGCTATCAAAGTTGGTATAGGTATCAAGAATCGAGAATCGATACATTTTGGTATCAACACCCACTAATTGTTTAAAAAACTAGTCTTGAAAAATCTGGAATTAGTCTTGAAAAGTCTGGAATTAGTCTTGAATTTTATAATGGAAATAAACTAGACACCCTGTATATGTTTTTTTCCAGATTTTCAAACGTGCAATGGCTAATCTAAATGAAGCCAACAACGAGAACATTCCTATTGATGTGGGTGTGAATGCTGTCTACAGGTTTGTCATCTTTGATTTCTATTATTTATCCATAAGAAATAAATTGAAATAAATTTTGAAGGCCGTATTTTTATGAACCACATGACACTTAACATAAAAAAGTTCAAGTTTGTGTTGAGTTGCAATTAAGCGTAAACATAATGTTGGAACCTATTTGTTCTCTGAACAAAATTTTTAAACTGAATTGAAACATAAATCATTTTTATATTTTTTAAAAATTTTATCACCGAATGGGAGTGCTTTGCATAGACTGTGCATTCAGATGAAAATAATGATTGTGTCTAGGGCTTGTCTGGCAAACAGAAGGTTGCCAGTTTTGGTTTCTGAGTAATGTCAGTTAGCTATATGATAGTTTGCGGGTCTATACTGTATTGTCCTAGCTGATCTCAGAAACATAGTTATCATCTCATTCATTTAATACTCAGTAGTCATTCATTATTCAGCCCTCTAAAGTACCCAGGTGTATCAAGGTTGTGTAACTCTTATCAAAATCTAAAATCAAATCCAATGATAACAACATTTTGAATGTATTTATTTTGGGTTGATTTAATACAGTACAGTAGAGTCCCGCAAACTCGGTACTCGATAACCCGGCAGTCTGGATAACTCGGCCATCACCTGGCTCAGAAAATTAGTGATTTTTTGAGTCCGAGTTAAACATGGGCTTAAGTCAAATCATTCGCAACTCGTACCAAGGATTTATTGTACGATATCTGATGACTTAATACTGACTTGTAATATAAATATAAATAAATAAGGCAGCTAAAATGATTTAAAAGTGTATTGTTCCTATTTTTAACTCCAGTTCCCGATAACTAAGCATTTCACAAACTCGGCACCCCTCCAGTCCACATTAAGCCGAGTTTGCGAGACTCTACTGTATTACCTTTTTACTAATTGTAAATTAACTAATTTACAAATTTTAAACTAAAATAGTTATCATTTCATTAATTTAATACTCAGTAGTCATTCATTATTCAGCCCTCTAAAGTAAGTTACCCAGGTGTATCAAGGTTGTGTATCTCTTATCTAAATCTAAAATTAAATCCAATGATAACAACATTTTGCGTGATCGGACCAAGAGAACAGGGTTTTATGGCGTGAGAATTTGTTTTCAAAACATAAAATTTTCCCACTTCTTTCCAAACAGATTTGAAGAGCTTAAAAAAATAATTTAGTATGTTGAAGTGTTTTTGTGCAATTATTGGTTACGGAGAAAATTAAAAAAATTGTATATTTAAAATTCCCATGTTATTAATTATTTTGGAAATTAAATAAACTGTAGTAGTTTGCTCATTTATGGATGTTAATCAAATTTGGCAAATTTATTTATTTCACCCTATATTATTCGGCCAACAAAAACATTTTTTACTTTACCCATAGCAGCAAACCTAAGAAATCTTTAAATCTAATGTTTCTTGCAGTTCTCCAAGCAGGCACAGCTACTAGCTACTAGTTCTGTCGTAACTCTGTATTTGCAGGCACTGTTATTTATTTATCACTGTCTGATGTTTTCTGTGTCTCCTGCCGGTTCATTATCGCTTGGTGTTTGTTTTTGTTATTAGCCTAGCCTCCCAGTTCCCTGACCTCTGCCTGGTGGGGCCCGAGGACGACCGACTGTTAAAGAACCTGATGACATTCCTGGAAGTTGAAATAGCAAGAAAGAAAAAGATGGATGTTGAACTTGAAACCAAAGGTATTGTGTTGGGTACAGTTTGAGTTATAACATGTATGGTAGGATAATAGGCCTACAGCTTTACACATTTCATAACTTTAATAAAGTAACTTAGGCACTGTATAAGTTTGAAAAATGGGCAAGCAGGAATTTTTACGAAAGAAATCTAGTCAGACTAGTAGGCCTACAACTAAATACATTTAGGTCCAGGGGTTTACAGGTAGAAATGGGCAAACAATGTAACACACTGATACACTGATGTTTGGTCCCAGTGTAGGACTTATAAGAAAGTAGATTGATGAGAAAATATTTTATCATTCACCATTTTTTCTCATAAGTTTAAAAAAAATTCCTATACTGTACTAGGACAAAAACAAAACATAAGTGTGTTAAGTTATGTAATTTTGTTGTATAGATAACCATGTGAGTTTTCTGAGTTAGGTCTTAATCTTTCGTGAACTTGTTTTGGTATTTGAACTTATTTGTACCGTTTTAAGTGATCATACACTGGGACCAAACATCAGTGTATCAGTGTGTTACATTGTTTGCCCATTTCTACCTGTAAACCCCTGGACCTAAATGTTGTTAGTTGTAGGCCTACTTGTCTGACTAGATTTCTTTCATAAAAATTTCTGCTTGCCCATTTTTTCAAATTTATACAGTGCCTAAATTACTTTATTAAAGTTATGAAATGTGTAAAGCTGTATTATCCTACCATACATGTTATAATTCAAAATGTTTCTGATGACTAAAATGTGTTTTTGAAAGGATTTTGAACTTTTAAATTTTGGAAATGGAGCTTTAAGGCCCTGAAAATATTATAGTAGGCAATGTATCAGCAACATAAAAGGGATGCTACTTAATAGTTGTAACAATCCTGAAGACAAGAATTATTATATTCTAAAATCTTGTCCAAAGGAACTTCTAAGGCTAGGTATCCGTTAAAGAAGAAGAAATGGATTCACAGCTTTACCGAGAAAAGAGTTCCAGTCAGTTGAAAGCACAAAGAATGTTCTCAACACATCAAACTTGATATTTCGTCCCTACCAGGGGTTTTTTAGAAGGTTTTTTCCTCCTGGTAGGGAGAAAATATCAAGTTCGTTGTGTTGTGAACATTCTTTATGCTTTCAACTACCTGGCACTTTTTTCTTAGGAAAGTTAGCTGTGTATCCATTCCTCCTTCCTTAATAGACCTATCTATTCCTAAGCCAAGTGCTTTTTCCTCCAAAAACCTAAAGCTAGGTATTGCAACTACTATGTACATTACCACTTTAGTATGTTTTATTTAGCTATATTGTCAAGAGCTTTGTATCTTCAACCTGTTTGTTTGTATGTCCTAAACTTAATAGTCTTTTGCACTGCCTCAAACAAACCACAGACATAACATACTCCTTTAGTAGATTTTTCATCCTTATGGAACAGCTGAAGCTGATAGTATTTTCCAACTCATTATTAGCTCCCTGTCTTATCAATAGTTCTAGCTAGACTGCATTTCAAAATTGCATGTGTTTTTTTTTACGACTGGCCAACCAACATCATGCTAGTGTAATTTCATCAAATTGTTCGTAGTAATGGATTTCCGTAACGTGCTGATGAAGAGTGAGGAAGAGTTATTGATACTTACTCATAAAAGCAGTTTACTCTCCTCCGAAGTTGGAACTTATAAAGAAAAGGTGAGATTGACTTAATAACTTTTAGGCGTTGAGTTTTTCCACCCATTACATTACATTCATCTTTTTAAGATTGTTATGTACAAGGATAGGGATCAGCTAGCTTACCTGGTAGACAGAGTCCAGTTTAACCTAGGTACACACATAAAACACATAACACAATACAGAAAGTTTTTTCTGTGTTGTGTTGTGTTTTATATATGTGTACCTAGGTTAATCTGGACTCTAGTCTACCAGGTAAGCTAGCTGATCCCTATCATTGTACATAACAATCCTAATCAGCCAATTGGCCTTTCCTTAGCTATTCATATTTTTAAGTCCTTGTAATTCAGATTATTTTGTTTGTGTCATCAATGAAAGTTTATGCCCAATTTTAATTGCATGAATTAATTAGCATATCTCTAGTTTACTGTTTTAATATAAAATGGTGTACATAAGTAACATTACATTACCTGATCTCTGGAGTAATTCTTGTTTGACACCATTAAGGATTTGTGTAGGGGTTTCCGTTATTGTGTGTGTAACTTGGATGGTTTTTATGGCTCTGCACACTCTGGTCAGATTTTTGTGATTGTTTGGGGTTCAGTCACACATTAGCTACTATTAGAATTGGACTGAAATTTACCATGATGATAGCTCACATTTCTGATTAACATATAGGCCTATTCTTATCTCAACTGCAATAATCATTTTATACTTATACGCCAACCCCGTACAAAGGACACTCTGCTAGTATCGAATAATATGAATCATTTCTATATACAGTAGAACCCTGGTTAACTGAAACGGTTCCATAAAATAATACAGGGGCTAAAATATAGGTAATACGTAATGTAAAATGCTTTAGTAACTTCAGTTGTTTGGTTTAAAGTATTTTCTAAACAATTGTAACACATTTCTGTAGCTGAAATAAAATACTGTATTATATTGACATTGTCTTTAATTCATTTTTCCAACTAATAATATACATAGGCTATATTTAGCATATATGGGGTTTAACCGAAAAATTGGTTATCCAAAACGGCTCTCCCCCCTTTATTTCGGTTAACCGGGGTTCTGCTGTACAATTGATTTAGTGTCCCTACAGTTATTAGGGCAATAAACGGAAATATTCCTGGTTAAAGCCTACAGTTTATAGTGCTTGTTTGGTTATAGGTTGCCAATCTGGAATCACAACTTGTCAAGAAGGAAGTAGAACTTGCCTCGCTGAAGAAGCAAAACTCTGGTTATGAGAGGGTCATCAAGAGATTGCAAGAGGATGTGAGTTCTTTACATTTTTGTTTAAACTTTTATCAGTTAGAATACAACATGAGTTGTAGGATATGCCTCGTTTCTGCTAGTACTAAGTGTCTTAGCATTGTTTTCAGATAAACGGGATTCTGTCTCTTAGTTAAATTGGTAAAGAATGTCTAGGTCAATCATGAGGGTTTTATGCAAAGAGTTTTAAACCTTGGACAGGACGACAGGACCTTTTTTATAGAAAATGATCAGCCTGATTATGTGTTTAATAAGTTCTACTTGTGATTTTCAAAACCAGAAATTTCAAATCTCAAAACAGCAAACACAAAAATTTTAATCCTGAATTTCAATTCTCAAAACTTAAACGCAAAACTTTTACTTGTCTGGTAGGCCTTGGTTACAAAAAATACAGGTAGTAATAAAATGTTTATTTACTATGCAATCAAAATTGAAAGAAATCAATTGGACTCCTCACTTGGTCCTGACATAATTACATTAATAACATGTTTAATACACTTCAAGCAAACCTTTTTAACTTGATTTTTTTGTTTAAAATCTTGGTTTTGAATCTCGAAACTTGCTAATCAAATTTTGAACTTTTGAATTGAATTTTTGAAAAAAAAACACTTTTTTCAAAAATAGGTTTGACTCACCACTAGTGGCTGGACACCCTTAATGAGAGTAAAATTAAAATACAATCACGCTGCTTTCAACAATGCAGTGCTTAGGAAATATCAACATATTAGGTACCGGTACTTATTTATGAAGTAAGCCTACCTATTCATGAATGTTTATAAATAATTGAATACATGCATTCCATTGCACTATTAATTATTAATCAATCACAACAAACTTAATCTAAACCTAATTTCAATAGCTGATCCAGTTTCGGAATCTTTTAAAAGAACTAAAATAAATAAATAAGTTTACAAACTAACTGCAAATAACTTAAATTTCTGCTTCTTAATTTTCAACATTGCAAACTTTGTCCGTCTGCTTAACTAACCACCATCGCATGATTTTTAACAACCAGCTTCACGAGAAAGACGCAGCTCTTAACAAAAGACTTCAGGACAGGGAGAGGGAAAAACAGAGGTATCAGTCCAAGATTGCACAGACTGCTGAGAAACTCAACCAGCAAATGGACAAGAAACTCACTGATCACAAGAGGAAGATAGAGGTAAGATGGGAACTGTTTAGGCTACTGAAATAATGAGAAGGAGGTAAAATATAATTGACTGTTGACAACCTGACACGTGTGTAACAGGAAGGGTTCTTACAGGATTAATATTTTGGGTTTGCTTATAGCATAGTATAATACCTTTAACTATTGAATATTGATACACCTGGACATTCCTTTCTCATGCTAAAGTTGTCTCCATTAAAAAAAAATACAAAAATGGACGTTGATGTGAGCTACCGACGGATTGCGTTGTTGACATTATTGTCTCCCGGGATTGCGCTAACGTCATTGTCGTCGTCTGCAATGGCGGCAATATCGGTAATTTTCGGGTATTATCGGTGATGGGTATTGGTACCGACATTTGACGTGAAGTAAACCATTTCCCTAGTAAACCTCTAGTTTGGATACATTTTGTATAAAAAAAACTTCAGAATTATTCCTTGGGGCTGGTTTAGTGGGAATCATTTTGATTTTATCACTGTGGAACTATCAGTTTGTCTGAAATCAATAGTAGATACCTTACATAATTTACCCTAGATATAAAATGGCTTAACCAATCCAATTCATCATTAGCTACTGATTTATACAAACAAGAATTAAATAATCTTACAAAACTGTCGAGTCATCCAGCACTTAATGTGAGATCACGGACTGTCTGTACGTACTTGAGATCAAGATGAAGTCAAACTCTGATTTATCTTTACAGATGGAGATGAAGAGCAAAGATCGCAAGTTGCAGCAGGTGAAGCGTATCTTGTCAGACGAGTCTTTGAACACTCCCACCCCTCGGTCACTGGACACTCCCAGTGCATACAATATACGGACACCCTCAACTGACTGTATCACCACCCCTTCCAGTGTCACGGTCCGCAAACGGGTACGTCAAACAAAACAATATTTACTATTAGTTCACCAAGTTTCCTCTGTCTGGCAAGATATATTTTAGACAAAGCAAGGGTTCAAATTGCTCGGGTGGATTTAAAGAAGGCCCTACAGTTGGTACTTTGATTTTCTTCTCTTGATAGCCTTGTTTTTAGTAATCTCTTATTTTTAGTAGTGCTCTAAATTGACTACTCCCTGTAGGTTACAGTACTGGAAATGGATTGGTATTAGTTTCATGAACCACATTTCAGAACATGTTTACAATAAGAATTTGTTTACAATAAGGTAGTAATACGCCGAATGTCAGTCCTTGAATTTTAAAGGTACGAATAAAACATATTTCTAAATAGAACTGAAATAAATACATTTAAAGGTTGTAATAGATGTATCAGTTCTATTTATGTTTATCTTATTGACATGTGTTTTACAGGCTGCTATGTACAACACTCCAGCTCCTGCGACTCACACCAGAACACCAGCAGTCAGCAACCCACGCTTCCGCAGGTTAGTCTCATACTTCGCACTGATAAATAGCTCTAGATTCAATAAATCTGTTTGATCATGGCAGTAAACAAAATGGAATCTGTATGAAAATACTAAGATGCTGTTAGTTTAGGAACCATTTAGTAATGTTTTATCTTCAGCTTAATAATTTCAACATTTTCAAGTTTTTTTTTCGGGTTTGAAATTATTCTTGTGTGATCAGTTTTTGCTTAAAGTCAAAAAATGTGTCAGCTATCAATAAACTCATTGTAAAAGAGAAAAAAATATGTAAAATGAGAGGACATTCATTTTACAGTATAGTATATAGATTATATTATTTTTATTCATGAATCAGATGTTGATCACTATTAGATACAAAAATATACTGAAGATTGAATATTCACAGAATATGCTGTGAATTTTTTTTCTTTTGACCCTGATTATCACTTTATTTTTCAGTCAATCTCATACTGACTCGGCCAGAAAATTGAGGTCAATTGCTGAGGGTTTAAATCCTGGAAGGTCTAATGAGACCAACGGCATACAGTTTGCAATTCGGACGAGTAGCGGAAGGTCTAAAATACTCGTAACCTAGCCTAACCTAACCTGATCTAGCCTAGCCTATATTGTTTAAATATATATTTTTACCTAACCCGCCATGTTAAACTTCCCTATCCCAAGCGTGGTGTATACAACTTCTTTACTTCTCGAGTGATGTAAAGTTGAAAAAAACTCACTCGGTGATGTAATGAAACCCATTTAAATAGCATTGAGTGCTTAACTTAAAAAATATATCTCTATGGAGCCAACGACGTTCAACGCTAGAAATCAGCTGTGCGCTTGAATTTTATTGTTATGTTTTGAAGAATTTTTCTAACCTAGCTTTTGTTTGTAAATGAACGTTACTGTTAGAAGATAAGTGAAATGTATAATGAAAAATATTGTTCGTAACCTCCTGTATATTGTCGGGTCAGGTAAAATCTTGTACGTTACACGTTACGCAAGAGCGTGTTTACATCACTTAGGTTATTATGCAACTCGCTTCCGCTCGTTGCAAAACATTCACCTGTGTGATGTAAAAACGCTCTTACTACACTTGTAATGTAAATAGCTATTATAATTTTGATACGAATGAAGGAAGTCATGGTACACTTATCTCTTAGTAATTTAATTTGGCATCAATTATTAACAAAACATGATTACATGGTTTCGTACCATGATTACATTCCAGGTCCAGGTCAGTAGGAGAGGAAAGGTGGCTGGAACACAGACCTCGTGCTCCTGTACCTCTCAACACTGTACTGCAACCTCGTCTGCCTCGCCGCAAGAGTATTACACGTCTGACTGACCCAAGTGATCTCAACAACAAGGAGAAGTATTGTCTGATGACACAGGAGCAGGACAGTGACGGGGATCTGGAGACCTGCCTTTATAAGGTACAGGAGATATCAGTAAACATTTTCTTTGTTTTTCCTTTGTTCTGTTCAGTTAGGGAAAGCTACCTGTGTGTAGGTCTGTAAGTGTAAAGTGTTGTGTTTCCAGAGTGGACTCATTCAGGTAAGCTTGCGATCTTCTAAAAAATAATTTAAACCTTAGCCTGTGGGTAACAAGCTTTAGATTTCTCAATAAGCTCCTACACATATGCTCTTCCGACACTACTAAAACAGCGTATTCCTATATGGGAAATTCGCAAAAAAGTTTACCCGTATGGTTTTTAACCAAAAATCATATAGGCCTAGCGTGTAAAGAGTGCAAAACATAAAAGTAAACTTATTGATTCCTCAAAACAAACAATAATATAAATCGCAAAGATAACAGTTTTCATACAGTCTCAGCTTCACTGAAAGGTAAAAAAGCATAAAACGGAAATCAGTTGACAGTGAAAGAGTTAAATGAACCAGAGATTCATAAATCTTTTAAGCCATAATCCCCATAATCTTTTAAGCTTATGGACTGAACTGACACATTTACCAGCAGTTGCAACAAACCAACTGACACAGTCAATAGTAGCTACAAACGTTATTCTATGAGAGCCTTTTGGCCATTTGTACTCTGTGAGAACGTTATGATATAGATCCCAGTTATTAGTTTTCTTAGCTCACCTGAAATGGGCCCTCACTCTCCTTCTAAGAGATGCAAGACTCCACCAACTAGCCCTTTTGCTCTTTCCCTTGCGTAAGGAACAGTTATCCTCGAGGGATGTTACTATGTACCTGGCGAGACGGCCTGACTCATCAAGTGCCTCAACAGTGTTGATGTGTAGTGTGTTCAAGTTAAAGTCAATTTTTTTTCTCTGAAGCTTAGTCTTACCTGGGCTCCTGTATGCCCCCAAAGGGGAGGTAAATGCTCGGTGTTGGTATCGGCATTTTCAAGTAGGCCACAGACATGGACGACTGGGCATTGGGTCCCAGTGACATTCCTTTATTCCAGGATGGAGGGGTGTTTAGCTCTAGGAGAGATGGAAGTGCATCATATTCTCTAACCTACCTGTGTCTGTGGTTCTTTGGGCTTCGGCCTGCTTGTTGTGTGCGACCAGCATTCAGTGTGGCAAATCCTCGACTTTGGAAGTAACCTTTCCTGGAGGTGAAAACGGGCAAGTACCCGTAGCTCACGGGGACACTCAAGGGCAACGTAACTTTCCGCAGTGTGAGGGCAACGGTTTGTAGGCACTTATGCAAACCAATCCCTGTCTCTGAGCACGGATGGTATGGTTATCTTGAGTGTGGGGGGTTCTTCCCGGAACCTCAATTGAGTCAAGGGTGTCGCCACCTCTGGTGGATAGGTTCATCCGGGTGGGTCCCACTTCTATACCTGCCTCCTTTTGGGAAACCCTGATGGCCTGGCAGTGATGTTGGGTCTGACGGGCAAACGAAGTAGATCGGGTGCTGGGTCCGAGCCCGCCAGGGGAATCTGGGGATCTATCGCTCTGGTTATCTCTGGTTTCCCAGCAACTGGGTAAGGCCTCGATCGGGTAGTGGTGTAAATGGGAGGTTCCCCCCGTCAGCGTGCTGACGGTCCCCTTCCTTCTGGCTGTTGATGGCGGGTTTGCCTGTCAGGGATTAGATAGGTCCCGAGTGTAGCTTGCACTAAATGCGTCGGGGCGCTCCATTATGGTCCTCTAGGTCCCGACCTAGTGGAACCCAGATGGAGTGACGCTTAAACAAGCAGCCGGAATCCCTGGTTAGGATTGAGGGGCAACCCTCTTTCCGAAGGGTCTGCTTCGGCAGCCGGCGAGCCTGATGACCTTAAGTCATCCGCCCATGATGTGCTAAAGGTTGATGCGTAAGCTTCGGCCTACATCATGGGGCCCGGGTAAGTCTCACGACAGGTACCGGGTACGTAGTCAGGGGGCTTCGGCTCTCATGACAAATAATGTAATGTATGTAATGTATGTAATGTATGTATGGGCTCCTGTATGTGCGAACTTCATTACACAAATTCCTTATCTTAAAAACAATTTGCCGAGTCAGACAGGGATGGCTCGAGAGACACTGACTCCCAGTTTACTAATATTGGTTGTTTTACAGGGTGACGTTGTCCCCACTTGCAGTGGCGGCACTCAGGTGATTTTGAACGATGTCGAAATTTTAAAACAAAAGTCACCCTCCAACTCTCCTACTCGTAAACGTAGTGGCAACTATGTTGAGGAGAACATGCAGGACAAGTGTTTTATATCCATTGAAGGCCACGCCAAGCGGTCCAAACACTAGGCTCTCACCAAGTGATAAGTCTCGTTCTTACAATGTATCAGGTTTATACTCCTTCCAATCTCATTATGTAATTTAATGTTTTGTTGTATTAGTCCTTTGAATTATATATTTAACACCACAAAGGCCTAATCAAACTGGTTAAGGGCAAGTACAACTTGTAACAGTATTTTTACTATTAGTATTAACATTCGCTTTTTACTTAGGATTCACTGTTTTGTTATATATATTGCTCTCTAATTGTGAAATGTAATAATTCTGTGATTTAATTATATGACATTGTTTTTGCTATATGGAACAAATTTGAAATATTTATTTTTTTTAGTGTGTAACTTAGTTTAGTAATAAATTAATAGATCTAGTGTAAACTAAAGTGTACATGGTTTTATAATGCATAGTTACCCTACAAATACGGGGACAATACATTTTTAAATGACAAAAGTAACTCAAAAGTCTCATACTATTGGATATGTATAAACATCATAGTTACAATTTATTTAACAAATTATTTTTTGCTTTAGTTGTAATCCACATTGTAGTAGTTGTCTTGAGAACATTTCCTATTAGGTAAATACATTTAATTTGCCAGCACATTGTCTGTTATTTATTTGAATGTGCATTGTGCACCCCTTTCATTCATTTACTAACTAATTGAAGTTTATAAATTCAAATTTACACCATTGTCATTTAAAACAGCAGTGTCTGAGTCGGCACATAGCAGTTAAATCATGTTCTTATTCTTACCTTAAAATATAAAAATAATATTAAATTAGTTCTTTAATGTAGTCTAAGTTACTTCAAGAAATGCTTGACTGAGATAAAAAAAAAATAAATGGAGAACAAAATAGGGGATAGAATTTGTTCATTTAGCAAATTTATATTACTAACTTATAATTAAATAATAAACACTGTTTTAATTTATGAATATTAGGTACACTGAAGTTCCGTTTAGTAGCATAAAATTTAACAAAATATAGTTTTTGTTTAACAGAACATTTAACTTTGTTACTAAGAAATGTGAAATGTGATGTAGATACAAGTAAGCATGAACAGAGTTCACTGAAATGCCAATAGTAAATTGATGTAAAATTATTCTTAGATATTTACATGTTTGAAAATTTAAAACTAAATATATCCTGGAGTTTTTGTAAAGTACTATGTATTTAATATTTCGGGCCTATTCATGACATGCATTTTAGTCCCATGACAATCGGAAGTATAAACGATTAAGACTGAGACTAGAATAAAAAACTAATATCTGAATCTCATAACCCTTGCAAGGCTGCTTGGGATCTGGTTATTTCTAGGAAGGGTAGGAAGGATTCTCCTTTTTCCAATATATCTCCAGGCGATTTTAACTCATTTTTCAAAGAGTCAGTCGATCAGATAATTTAACCTATCTTAAGTTTAGTATTACCAGTAGTAAAATTTGAGTTATAACTCAATTTGGACATTATTTGATGACTGTAGCTAATGAAGTTCCTAAAGATTTGCAGAACTCTTAGGTTTTTGTAAAAACTGCTTGCTAAAGCACACACTATTCCTATGAATTCCTTTCTGAGTGATAGTGTTAAAACAGTTCACATTTGGTGTTATCAGGTAGAACTTTAGGGGAACAATAATTGTAATTCTAGTGCTAGCAACCAAACAAGTAGTATAATTATTAACATATTTTTTATATTGATATTATTGATAACATTTAATAGCCTAAATAATGTCATTTTTTTGTAACCAACTCTACGTCAAATAAAAAAAATACAAATTGTTGTGTAGGCCTAATTCAAACTTAATTCATGCCATGAATTCTGGTATTTTTGTATGTTTTGAAAGGCTTACTCTTTGATAATATCCTTAAAAATTCATAGATTGAATGATGTAACTATAAAAACATGAGTCCTCATTTTAAAGTGATAACAGAGCATGTTGTACGTGTTATTTGTTATAGTTGATAGTAGTAATGTTATGTTTATATTTAATATTATACTGACCCTATTGATTAATATTTTTTTATAAAAATATAGAGGTTATCTGTAAAAATGCAGTTGTTATTGTCTTCCACTTTTTTTCAAGATGAGTCAATTGAAACATACATGCAATGATGCTTCAGCATTATTTCAAAGCTAATGAGATTGATGACGATACTAAAGTTTTTGTTTTAATAACTGTTGTAGGCCCACAATTTTTTACTATTTTGTCTGATATAGTTTCACCTGCAGCTGTAGATAGCAAAAGTTATGAAGAGTTAGTTGTTAAAGTGCTTGAGAACTATTTTTCTCCAAAGAAATTGGTGGTAGCAGAGAGATACACTTTTTATTCTCGTGAGAGTTTTTCAGAGTGTGTTGTAGCAATTAAACATTTAGCTAGTTCATGTAAATTTGGCACATTCTTAAAAGAGGCTCTTAGAGACAAGCTTATTTTAGGGATAAGTAATTAGGTCATAAGACAAAAATTATTGTCTGATGATCAAGAATTTGATGAAGCTTATAGTTTGGTGCTCAGATTTAAGTGTTACAGAGGTCAGTCACATAATACATTAAAATCGCTAACTATCGGCTAGTTATGATTTTTTTATATGTTGTTAGGACCACTACCAGTAGTATATACCCAAGTTTGCAGCTTTGAAAGACTTGTGCTGAAAGCGTAGCACAGGACCAGGCGACTGATACAGCAAGTCCAACCTTGGGTTAATCGGTGGTGCGGGGAGGTGAACTTCTACCTCACCCAATTTCTGAGCTATGTCACCCGATTGCGTATACTGCCCAGGCATTCCCGACGACTTGGAACATACTTTCTTCCACTGCCAGCGTTGGGAAAGGCCCCGCCTGGCGCCTCAACAATTTGTAGGACTGCTGTCAGTGGACACGGTCATACCGATGATGATGGAGGGTGAGGACAATTGGACCTGTGTGTCACATTACTGTACATCCAGGGTGTTCTCCTTGCCAAGAAGCTCGACCTTGGCCGGGATGTGGTGTAGGTTAGGGGTAGCGGATTTTTATCCCCCTGGAATTTTACCCCCTGGGCAAACGTGACGTCACAAACCAGGGGGTGAAATTCCGGCCGCAAACTTTTGAGTTTCGCGACATCAGCTCGATGGATTAAACGCGGAATTAAACATATATTTTCACAGTTGTGAATTTAATCAGAACACATCAAATTATAAAAACCTAGAGTGTACGGCCCGGATTTTTAGCCCCCGGAATTTTACCCCCTGGCCAGATGTATAAATTAGTGAGAATGATTAATTATCTTCATTCTGTTTTAATTTAATACTAATAGTAAACATTTTATTATTAAGTAGCCTATATTAATTTATTTGTAACATTAACTAATCGAACATTTTTTAAATTTTAATTTTGAGATTATAGTATTAGGAATATGACGTATAAACAGTCAACTGAATGATAATTGTTTCGAACATTTCTTTACAAAATAAATAAAGATAGGCTACTAAATAATGAAATGTTTACAATTAATAAAAAAAACAGAAATAAGAAAATCAATCATTCCATTTCTAAAATCGGCCAGGGGGTAAAATTCTGGGGGATAAAAATCCGGGGGTAAAAATCCGGCCCGTACATCTTCAGACTGGGACGGGTGGCGTCGTCCTGTAATCCAACTACTAGGAGGTGACGAATTGTGGATATTTATAGGCATGCACTGTGGATGCGATACTCCCTGGTGTGGATTAACGTCCGCACAGGTGAGTACTCCGACTATCTGCAGTACTATCCTGATAATTAGACCAATTCGTATATACCAAGGAAAAAATGTGGTTCGGATTCCACTATAAACTGTAGGTCCCTTAGTCGCCATTAGCTGTATGGGCTATTAATTAACAGCTGTATCTAAGGAATATGTCGGCCTTAGTCACAAACAAGACTACAAGATTGCGCCACTCATCTCCATTCATACTTGGCTTAAAATACCTACTTTGTATGGTCGCCATTTCAAAGAAAAGTATTAAAGTATTACGTTGTCTAAACGCTAGTTATATGGACAGGGGGTAAAATTCCGGTTTTTATTGCTAATTTAATTAATCACGCTCTGGCTATTTTCATTAGACTTCCAAATCCGCGGGGGTAAAATTCCGGCCGCGAACAAACTTTTGGCCACTCAGGTTACTACGTCATAGTGACGTCAGCTTTGCCCAGGGGGTAAAATTCCAGGGGGATAAAATTCCGGCGACCCGTAGGTTATAAGAAATATAAATGCCAGAAACGGTGCGAGTCCTGAGGCTTAGGTCACATGTTGGCTTGACTTGAAGTAATGTGATAAACAATTCCAGGTCTGTGTCCAACAGAGCAGAGGGATTTTTATAGCGAGTAGTTTGATCAAATTCAGGAGTCTCACACTACAGGCTGGCTACCTGTGTGCTGTGGACCCCCTTGTTGCTGACCACTGTGCTGTCCTAATGAATGTGTCCACTGAAATAGTAAGTCATCAACCTCAGACAAGTTTGACATAGCCTTTCCAGTTGTGGTGAAAAGAGGCCAAAAGTTAACAACCATGTCTAAGCCTAAAAATCTTTCTAAACCCACAGACTGGTATACACATGAATTAGCTGAATTAAAAAATTGTATCTGTTTTCTTTTTGATCTCTGTAAGACAGCTCCAAATGACGAGCTAAAGGTCAAGTTTTATGACAAGTATCTAGCTGCTAAGAGGTTGTACAGGAAAGAGGTTACTGTTGCTAAAAAAATATGTAATAAAAAACTAATATCTGAATCTCATAACCCTTGCAAGGCTGCTTGGGATCTGGTTATTTCTAGGAAGGGTAGGAAGGATTCTCCTTTTTCCAATATATCTCCAGGCGATTTTAACTCATTTTTCAAAGAGTCAGTCGATCAGATAATTAAGGAAATACCCAATATGAATGTCAATCTAGCTCACATGGTAACAAATGCCAGTAATTCACATTTTAACAACTGGCAACCAACTACCACCCATAGCATTCTTAGGATAGTTAGCAGCTTTCCAACTCGGTCAGCCAGGACATCTATGGAGTTTCTACCATAATACTCAAATCTGTCATTACTACTCTAGTTAAACCTTTGACATTCTTAATCAACTACTGCCTGCAGAATGGGATATTTCCTGATGCACTAAAGAGGGCTAAAACTGGGCGTTTTCAAAAAAGGTGAACACTCAAGTCCTTCCATAGTTACAGGCCTATATCAGTCGTCCCTACTAGGGAAACTCTTTGAAACAGTAATGAAAACCCAATTGATGGACTTTTTGAATCAAATTCCCTTTTTTCTCAGTCCCAACATGGTTTTCGCCCGTCTAAATCAACTGTGCCAGCAGTGACTGAACTTGTCTCCAAGATTACTGCAGCTTTTGAGGAAAGGGAATATGTGCGGCTAACGCTTTGTGGCCTTAGTACAGTGGCGTAACAGAAGGGACCGCAATGCGGGGGGCCCGGGAGCTGAGGGGGCCCGCGAACCGGTGAGCGGGAAACGGTGAGCAGAGAGGCCCGTGAGACGAGTGGGGCCGGAAGATTGGATCTCATTCTTATTTAAATTTACTATCAATCATTCAATAAATGTATTGAACAAGTAATAAGATTGATGTCATTAATAATATGTTGTTATCTGTTATCATTTAATTTCGTTAGGCCTCTTCAGTGATAATTAACGAACTAGGGTAACAAATTTAACGTATTATAACGTGGGTCTTTTGTGCAATCTTACTTTCGTCACCGAGTGAGAAATATATTACTTCTCGGTGATTTCGTACACTGCTCATGTCATCTGCAAACATTTTGAAACATTGTTACTTTGGAGCCTGGAGTCATGAACGTTGGCTGGGGCTTTTAGTATTATTTTACATTTTTTGTTTTGCCCTAATATTGATTGTATTTTGTTAAATACAATATACTGCTACTCTACTGACTGTGTTTGTTAGCTCATATCTTATTTAAATGTATTATCAATCATTCAATCGCGCTATATCGCCCACCCCCGCGGGTGTCCGTGGGGGTGGGCATGTCCGATTCTAAATCACTTTCCCATAGATAGGCTATATTTCCAATTGATAGTATTTACATTCATTGCTGCTTTGTTCATTGCAAATAATTTTGTTCATTTAACCTAATAAATTAAGTTTTGAATTCTACTCGGAATTCGATCTTTGAATTTCTACCCTTCCCGTGCGTGGTTGTTGTGTGTTCGCTGATCCCAACGATCCCAACCCAACCCTAACCCCAAACCAAATCAAGGTGGCCGTGCGTGGCTCAAATCAAAAATCAAAGACTCCACTCACTCACCTAGTTCTCTGTTGACTGTTCTGTTCTGTTCTCGTTCTCAGTTCAGTTCAGTTCGTTTTGTTGTGTGTCGTCGTCGTCGTCTCGCCCTCCAGCCAATCAATCAGCGTTTGGCGTTTGGCTACTGCTGGCTAGCTTTTGCCTTTGCGTTAGTTAACGTCATATTGATAATGTCAGCCCAAAGTGTGCAAGTGATGTTTTATCAGTGAAAACATATTGTGTGGTACTCAACAACAGACTTCAAATTAGTTCCCCCTTTAGGAAGTTTTATAAACTGTCTAGGTGTTATTTTGTAAATCAATCTGGCACTTGCGCTTTCTTATCGTCTGATTTGAAGTAGGACTAGCCTACATGACAACTGATCGCTTGTAGAAGGAGGACAAATTGAAGACATCAGTGTGTAATAAATATAGGCCTATTAATTTCCAAAGAAACATTATAACCAATCACCGCAGACAATCTTCGAGCTCTAAGCAGGCTAGGCATTTGAAGCCTAAGCCCTTAAAAACTAAATGATATCCCTCATCGGCCTTGGTGACCACCCTTCTGTGTCCATACATTGAATCATGTCAAAAAATAAATTAAACCTCACATTACCTCCGGGATCAGTTGATACAGTTAATGTTGTTTCACCTTCTGCAACAGTAGCTATTGATACCGAGTAAGTAGTTATCTTTGTATAGTAACAGACTAATAAAATTAAATTGTGTCCTGGTAATGGAATAAGGTTAACAGAATTTTTTGTCAAGTACGTAGTGTAGTGTCAGATATTGAGAATCAGTTAAAGCTAGGCCATTCAAGCCTAAGCCTGACGGACTTAGATGATTTCCCTCAGCGCCTATGGTGTCCACCCTCCTGTGATGATTTATTGAATCATGCCAAAAAATAAATTAAACCTGACATTACCTCCGGGATCGATTGAGCAAGTTGACGTTGTATCACCTTCTGCATCAGTTGCTATTGATATGGAGTAAGTAATATTGTTTCTGTTATAAAAACCATTATTCTGAGAGCCTAATTTTCCATTAATCCAGTGATGTTTAATTTCCGTTTTAGCTTAGCCTGTAACTGCTAAGTCTTACAATTTAGCCTACTGGTACAACAACTAACTGTCGACCTCAGTCTAAACTAACTTAACTTTGTCATTTACAGTCCCAGAGATTACAGTTTTAAACGTTAAACTCATTTTAGGTCATAAGTTTAGATTTACTACGGCTGCACTTTACTTTACGTCCTACACTCATTCGAATGAAACTATCGATTGTTTCATTCAATATATCGTTTGGTTAGTTAGGTTAGGTTAACCTTACCTAATTAACCAAACGATATAACTTATCGAACAATCGATATATCGATTGATATTTTCTTTCGAATGAGTGTAGGACGTAAAGAAAAGTGCAGCCTTTACCACTAATACTGAAACCCTACCCAGGCTGACGCTAACCTAAACCCCTGGTCTGTGAGACCCCATTAATGGACCCGCTTAGAAACACACAAACTGAGACCCCGCTTTAAAAAAACACTAACGCTGGGCTTTGAGATGGGCATGAGCAGACAACCCTGTCAAGGTCATGGCACCCAAGGAAAATGAACAAACAATAAGTTATATCAACAGGTAGGGGAGGAAAAGGGGGCAAGGTATTGGGGGAATTGAATCCCCCAAGTAAACAGTGTTGCCAACATGCGTTTATGAAAATTCCCGTGGGTCTGTCAGACCGGGGTTTTGGTATAAGTGTTAAGCACAGGTCAAGTGTTACTTTGTAAGTCAACTATAGGTCGGCCGCTTAGAAAACGACCTCCTCCAGCATTGGTTTAGCATTAGCGCGCAGGTAGTTTTCTAAGCGGCCGAACTATAGACTATTCTTTATGACAGAAGTTGTTAACTTAAATAAGCTTATGACAATAACATGGTTTAGTTATATTTTTTTTATGATAAGGAAAGTAAGTTTAGGTAAACTTAGGGTAAGTTTTATTATTTTTAAGGCTTAATAACATTTTTGTAACTTATGGGCTTGTTTATATTGATTCAGTTTTAAATGAGAAGTAAAAATTGTAGGACTTAGCTGGGCCTACATGCGATGGAGAAAATTTATAGATGTCAGCTAGGCATAGGCCTACTTACTAGTTCTCAGTAAGTTATTTTAAATTGAATTAATATAAACAAGTTAAGTTAACAGTATTTATTTTGTTTCTTTTGAAAGTGATTCCTTTTTTATTTCTGTCTTGGATTAGCCAGAACGCAGTGTATTCTAACCTAAACTTTTTATATTTTAGGAAGCAGAATAATGAACCAGTGTCAGCCGGTGCTAAAAGGTATCTCCAACACCTTTCAGTAGCTCACTGTGGCTAATTTATAATATCATTGTTGACCTTCATATCTCTTGGGTTCTTACATGTTGATCTGTTTTCCTTCATATTCTATGTAGGTTCAACAGAGCATACCATTTTGTGTCTAATCGATCATTGACCCCTAATAGTTCTTCTTTTAACCTTTTCTTTCCAATTTTTCCAATTAATTAAATAACTGGTTAATTCTTCTTATTCTTTGTGTACCGTAGATGTAGGCTTGCCCACATCTACGTTTGGCTAAGTTGACTTACTTAAGGTTAACATAAAATAAGGTTAGTAACCTTATTTTATGTCAATAAATCAATCCAGGAGGCAAATTATGTAGGTCAACTATAATTAGTTGGGGATTTTTTTATAAAATAGGCCTGCATCTTATTCTGGGTTTACTGTCATTCATTGTTTGGCCTAACATTTATATAAATTTTGATTAGGGTGACTTGAAATTAACTTAACTTAATGTCTGTTAGTTTGACTAATTATGAGATTTTTACCAAAAATACTTAACTTATAGGGCTTATTTAATTGGATGTTTATTTTTATGATTTAAAATTTCGTTGGCGTGTCTACTAAAGCGAGCTATAGGAACTAATGCCAATGAAGGGAACAAAAATTACTACCGTAAGCTAAGTAATTGGTTAGTTTGAGACCAATAGTCATTTAGGCCTAATTTGTATGATTAATTTTAGGTACCGGTAAGTGTCTTTCTAAATTTGATTTGCCACAAAAATCTGGAATGATTAGGTAGGTAGGGTGTCGTTTATTGAAAAACTTTAAAATTAGACAGCACTGCCTTTTTTTTAAATAAAATTCTCAATAAAAGATACTCTACCTAATCATTCCAGGTTTTTGGACCAAATTATATTCTTGATGTATTGTCGAGGCTCCTCATGCATTTTTTTCACTGTTAGGTATATTTTAGATAGACTACTAAACCTTTTTTGGTAACATGGCCTAACTTTAATAGCCGAGTTAATATTTCTTTTTAACTCTTTTAAGAAAAATAAATCTACTGTAAGTTACTTCATAACTATTCTTTCATAATATTAGTATCAAAATTAATACCCTTAAATTTTGTTCTGTGATATTAATAGGAGAGCTATATTGCTACCTTTAGAAATGCTCTCTCTTAAGGGTTGTTATAGCAACAAAACAACCTTTCTACTCCCCTCCCCTCTAAGAAAAAAAAAAAAAAAAAAAAAACACCTTCCAGCTTTATCAAGGAAACTCACAATCAAAACATCTCGGATATCTATGACATACATCAGTAACATAATTGGGTGCTTTCCTGTTAAAGGGAACATTCATTATTATCAATGATTTCTTTTAAATATAGGCCTATAGTTATTTTATTTTTATTCGATATATTGATATTAATAAATTGAAACTTATCAGCTGACAACTACGATAAATAAATATTGTTCAGTAGGCCTATCAAGAAAAACTTTATAAATTTTAATACTGTAGGCCTACGTTTGTACCATGACTTAGCTAATGCAATATGTAGGCCTATTGTCAATTTAAGCTCAATAAAATGGTTTAATTTGATTTGATCAACAAACAATAAAAAAAATATTATATTGAAATGAAATTGTTCTAAACTGACCTAACTAACCAAACTTGCTGTAAAATTTCAAAATTCCGTTCAATAGCCTATTCCCCATATGCCTTTCCTGTAATCAAACGGAATTTTGAAACGGTAACTTAGCCTATAGAAAGTTTGGTTAGTTATGAAGTTATGTTAGGTTGGTTTAGAATAGTTTCATTTCTTGATCCAATATATGGCTATTATTTTTACCTAAACAAGATTAGTTCCTATTCTCTAATACAAGCTATAACTCAATAACTCGGTTATTGAACCAAGTATAACTTTTAGTCATATTTGCTATGTCTGTTTGTCTGTAAATTTAAATGTGTTTGAAGATATTAAAACAGATGGAATATGGATCGTCAAAGAAAACAAAAATATCGATATATCGAAAAGAAATCATCGATAATAATGAATGTTCCCTTAACAGGAAAGTACCCTTACTTGTTTGTACGTCCTTTAAATTTTAAAACAAAACCACTACATCATAGCTCTGTAGGCCTACATGACTTTTGACTCATGTTACATAGAAGAAGAACTGCCCTGTCAACAAGTGATATGAACAAATTAGCCATGGCTTAGTGCACTGGAATGATCCTAGTGTCTATTCAAAGATCCGTATTGTATTAGCTGTCTCATTACCTGATCCGATGCTTTCTGTGCTCTGCTTCATTATAAAGTAGTTCATCCTAAACTCTTTGACCACAAATTCCGCCTTTTGTTCTCATCAGCACTCCAAGTTGTTAAACCCCGTTTTAAGTATTGGTACGGTAATCAATCGCTTAATCAAATGTACATTTGTAAAATATTAACATGTGTGATTTATGCTATACTAAAATCTCTCCATCATGAGGTGTAGTCTGTACCACCTTAATGAAATATTAGAAAATTGTGGTTGAGTTAACCACAAATTACAAACCTTGTAATTATATATGCTGTATAAATCAACAGGAACAAAAAACAAGCTGAAACCCTCAGACTAGTGTTATCCTAATGTTTTTAGGATGGTTGTAGTTGTGTAATAAAACACAAGTCAACAAGAGCTTTTGACACTTTTCCCTCTCTGTGAGAGTATTACTAATGGAAACAACTTGTTTGCTTGATGTTTGATCTTATTACATACCTATATATATTTTTTTAAAGCCATATAAAATTAATATAAAAGCCAGAATTTGGATTTTTATAGAATACTTTTTTAATCTTGTAGTTTACCGTAAATTAGATGCTAAGACATTTGTGTCTTCCAATATGAAAACAAAAATCTGGATAGGATTATGTTTGAATTAATTGCACCTAATTATCCACATCTTAGAATAAATTCTGATATTTTCACAAATCAAATAATAACTCAATATTTTTATCTGTAAGTAAAACAGAATGGTTTTGTATTCAATAATTTTAAACTTCCAACCTTCTACCACAGAAAACATACTACTATAACCCAGAATGCCAACCGCATGGTAAAAAGCATTAAGTACTTAGAGAGAGCTTTGCCTGTCAGTTCGTAGGCAGCGCCACCAGCGTTGCTATGCACTCAGCTGCCTACGCTGCCTACGAATTGACAGGCAAAGAAAGTACTTAACGCTTTTTACCATGCAGTTAGCATTCTGCGTTATAGTAGTATGTTTTCTGTGCTTCTACTTTCAACCGGTAATCATACTGTTATGTCATTTTTGAAGGATCTTATCTTCAAGACTATAGCCTATCTTTATTCTTATTTGTAAGAAATTTAAAAGAGCATTTTTGTTCAGGTGTACTTTTACATTTGTACGTACTTTTGCAATATACTCATGTTTTCTCTAATTTTTTACTTGTTAGAATTTAAAGTTCTGTGCATATCTTTTGACTATGTTCATCTATAATAAATTTTGCGACCTCTGACAGATAGCTTATGAAAATAAGCAGGATTAAAGAATATTTTAAATCTTCGCCTTGTTCAGAAATGTAAAACAAGCAGATTTCGTGGTCAAAGAGAATGATTGTAGAACTAATCATGGTTGTGCCATTCCAGATCATAAGTGTTAACCTGCCACCAATTCATTTGTCTACCTAGCTGTCTTGTCATAGTTGCTTCATAGCTCATTTCATGGTTCTGGGAATTATCAATTTTAACCATAATATCACACAGGGTTCCCAAAAATGTGGACTGCAAGTAAAATATGATTGTTTTTTCAAACCAAGTCATTACTGTAAAATTGACACTAAAGAAGTACGGTAAAGTTATAAGTGAAAATGAAGTGAAAACTTTCAGATGATGTGAAGCCTATCATGTTTCAAATTTAAAAGTTTTGTGTGGAAATCATTGCAAATAAATACTTCTGAGCAGTGTTTGTGGCTGGCATACCTACGTCAAATGATGAGGCAATGATAATAATTGATAATGACACTGCCAGAAATAAAACAAAAAAACAATACCGTACTTAAAAATCCCCAAAAATAATATCTAACATTTTCACTAGCTAAAGAAGTGATTATAAAATTTGTATGGGGAGCCATACACATACAAATTGTATACTGTGTGTGGTACTAAGTTATTGTATCGTCAGGGAGTGTAGCTTTAATCTCAACAGTTGTCCAGAAATTATATATCATACTGTGGCAGGTAGTAAAATAGGCTAATTTTATTATGACAATGTGAATGCTATTTATTTGGTTTGGTTGTAAAATGTCCCATAAGTTAGTTGTGAATGAAGCTTTGACTCGCTAAACTTGGGTTGGTTAAATTGAGGATGCAAAATACTAACCCCCCAAAAAACCACCCCCCCCCCCCCAGGTGAAATGTTTTGTCACGAAATCTGCCAACTAAGGCCCAACCAATAATGGGAGCCGTGTCCCCTACTGGAATACTACCCCCTTTAGCAAAATATTTCATACGTAATAATTATCATTGCAATTTTAATTTTAATTAGAGTAATTCCGCTTGATAAAAGAAAAGGTTTGTGGGGGATACCAAACAGAATTTTAAAATGTTACAGCAAGTTTAGTTAGTTACTTATGTTGGTTTAGGACATTTTGACAACAAAACTTGAGTGTCCGTGACTGAAAAACTATATTATGATATTATGAAACATCTGTAATTTTGTAAAATATTAGTGAATTTCCCTATAGGGTAGTAGCTATTACCGTAGGTGGCTCGGTAAGACCTAGGCCCGGGGCCGATTTACTTTTTCATTTTGATGTACCTAGGGGCCAAAAACACTATTCGTTGAAATTTTTATATATGTACTTATATAATTATATATATGTCCGAGAACGTGATAACGAGAAATTTTTGTCCGATTTTTATGAAATTTGGCTTGAAGGTGTATGGCGGAATGAACTTGAATGAGTTCTCGAACCAGCACAATCGGGCCATGGGAACAGTGTTTTTTCCCATTTTTGACCCTTAAAAACAAAAAATTTCTCAATTTCTCTCCAGACAATTTTGTAGAGCTTAAAAAACACATAATAAGGTATAGGGTATTATAAAGTGTTTTTGTACAATTATTAGGTTACGGAGATTATTCAAAAAATTGTAAACTTAAAATTTCCATGTTAGGTACTGTATTCTTTTAGAGAATAAGTAAACTCTTGTAGTTTGCTCCTTTTATGGATATATTTTGATCAAACGTGATAAATTTTCATTCATTCATTCATTTATTTATTTTATATTAAGCTATAATATTTTACTAATTAACACAATCTTTACCTTCCCTGTAGCAGCAAACCTAGGTACTCATTTAACCTAATGTTTTTTAATTTTAAATAATATTTAGGCTAAGTGAACATCAAATCAGGCAATTGGAAATTCGCTTAGTCTGCAGGTTTGCTGTGGCAGGGGATACTCCTTTTTAATACATACCAAAATTCATTCATTTTATAGTGTCTCTTTTATAGTTAAAATGTTAAAATTAAAATCAAGTGTTGATGGTGCCTATAATCACAGACAATAGACCCATTAATTGGTATATAGTCTGTGCTATAATCCACCACTTTGAAAAACAAAATAAAATAGGAGAAAAACTATTAGAAATTCTTAGTTTCAATATTGGGTTCCAAAAAATCTTGGCAAGATTAAAAAAACAGAGATAATTACTTCAGTAACAGATCTTGGTGAAAATGAGAATAATTTTATGGCGATGTTTCTACTACAATTCACATTAAGCCGAGTTTTCCTAGAAGCTGAAGAGAAGCGCGGAGTGGAGAAGCGGATAAACATGTCATTCCGCTCCACTTCTAGGAAAAAGTAACATTAAATTACCTAACACAAGAGGAGTCTGCGCTCCGCTTCCGCGCCTAGGAAAACCGGCTTTAAGGCCTAATTTTAAGGTTCAGTTGGATCAAATGATTTTTACTATTCTTCACTATATCCATATTTATGTAGGAAAAGGTATGTTATCAGAACTCTATGAACTATAAACCACATTTAAATAATCTGATAACGCCTGATAAATATCATATATCGGTAGATCAAGAAGCAATTGATTTGATAGTTTCATTATGTAGGTAAATAGCACATCACTCCTATTTAACTCAATCTTAATGTCGAAATGGGACTTATTCTCTCAAAGAAAAACTTATTAAAGCTACAAAAAAGGGAAAGCATCGAAAATCCCTTGAAAAATTTTTAGAATACAAAAATTATATGCTTGAATACTATTTGTATTTAACATGTTTTAATCAAGTACCAAACACCCATTTCTTTTAAACTAAGTTCTACTGTAGGCCTACTGGTTTGTTATCCATCCGTCCGTTAAATGATCCAATTAGGAAATGACTTGGCAGTAGAACATTGGTGCGAACGTTCAATTTTAACCAGCTTTATCAGAAACACATTTCCCTGTAATCTTTTTCAAAACAGTTTTTTTTACCTTATGTTTACTTTTCTTTTGTAGTGCATGGAAAATGTTAGATTTTTATTTTGTTTTGCTTCCAATTATTTTGGCTTGCTGTTGAACCTCCTAACAAAATCCATAAGGCAAAAATGTACACATTTGTTTGTAGTTTGTAGCTTAAAAATACCTCATCAAAATAACCCTCGTTGTCAAGTCTTGCTAGTTACATTTACTTAGTGTTGAGGGTATTATTCTGGTCAAAGTTGGTTTGTTTATTAATCAAGGTATTTGTAGTGTCTAACAAAAATGGAGGTTAAACAAACACTAACACAGTATATATATTAACCATAGTAGTGTTTAGCTCAATGTTTAAAATTATTAATAAATCTGTTCAAACAAACCTAATCCCAAGAATGAAATGTGCTTACACATTGAAACACACTGACAAAATGTTTGTTGTCCCCTTTGAACTATCTGGATTCAAGGCTTCATCTACATTAAATTTGTTAATTCCATTTCTGCGTATGCTTGGTTTTATATCGTGAACTAAAGGAAAAGATACTTCCATTTTTGACCTGAATAACATGAATTTTATATACTTGGTGGATTACAATTGGCCTATACCAAAGTAAATAATTTAATCATTGTTTTGGTTCAATGTACTTGGTTCTATGAGTTGTTACAAAATTTGTTGTCGACAACACAACCACAGTGAAAAAATTTAATTATGCTCAGAATCTGATGAAAGATGGCTAGTTAGAAATGTAATTATTACAAACACAAATTAATTCTTGTACCTAGTCAGACGCATTATATTGAAGAAAAGTTTTGTTAAGAGGTATGTTACAGAAAAGTATTGTTAACACGTTCGCTGCTGACGACTCCGATCGGCACAGTGTGCGTACGACTACAGTCGGAGTAACGGTGCAGTGTTATACAAGTTGGTCTATTGTGACCTCCGCATTTATCGGGGATCAACTAAACTATGTCAGCTATGTTGTGCTGGTCCTTTACTTTAACTTTGTAGTAAAATTTCCCGTAAAATCCCGTCTGGCAACGCTTTTTGTCCCATATTCAGGTATTCTCTCTCTCCGAGCAAGACCCCATCTGAGCCACATTACAAAGACACTGGCAACGGATCCAGGTAGTGATGCTGCCCCTATTTTTCTGGTTAAGTCAAAATTTTCCGTACTTTTGTCAAAAAATGTTTCTGTGATACTTTTAAATTTAACCACCTGAAAACCTTTAAAAATTGTATTATTAAGTCTTGAATCCAGGTACAAAAAACAAAATTATAAAATATTCATTGTAAATTTGTATTGAAATATTGGATTGAACGATTAGATTTGTTATTCACAGTTGTTCATTGATTTAAAAATATTTCCTAAAACCGTTGTTTTTCTCTTTAGCCTACTTGTTTTGAAATATTGTTGTCTTTAAAAGTTTTGTTTCAAACAACAGTAAACCAAAGCTTAATATTAGATGGAAGAAAAATAATAAAGGAATACCCTACCCTTGTTTTTGTTAAGGAAACATGTTACCAATTGTATAATACAGCTAGATCTTAAATACTGAAATTTTAACTATCAAATCTTTCTGAGTCGTTACACAAAGAAATTAATGAGGTGGATAGTCTTGTTGAAAAGTTAGACTCTATTGCTTGCATTATTTAATAACAAACAGATTCTGTACTACTGTGAACCCTTGACATTTAGCTGTTAAATGTGACATAGAAAGATCTACAACACGTGGTAAGTCACATAAAGCTTGGCTAGCAAAGTGACAAATGTTTTTTTCTTAAAAACAAACTTATTTTGTCCAGTCTTGAGTGCCATTATGCATTCATTTTAGCTGAATAAATTTAGGCTTATTCACAAATTATCTGCAGCCACTTGAAACTTATAACTCTGATACTATAATAATAATAAACTGGCACAAAAGTTTTACTCAAGAAAATAGACAGAGGTTTTAGAAAATTACAATAAAAATATATTCATTGCTGGAAGGGCTTTTTCATCGGTTCGGATAGTTTGAAATGAAAGTTTTATTGTATTAGTTAGTTTGTATTATACAATGGGTGCATATTTAAATGTAGAACAACTGTGAATGTGTGAGGAGGTTCAGCAGTGAGTGTCTAAGTTGTGTTGATTCTTGTCCGTAGATGGTCACCCCGTGGCAAGCCTCAGTTGAATCTGACGCCACGAAACACCGCCTTTAGTGAGTCCGTATCGGTCAAGCCACCACCAATAAATAGGTTAGGAACAACACAACTCAATCATTCGTTTTAAGACTCATTGTCGTATTGTTGTGGATATTAATGAGGCATATAGATGAATTTTATAGTTTTACTGTTGTAAAGTTACATGTTAACATTCCTTAAAAAAACAACAAAGCAGGGAGTGTATAAGTGAGTCCCCTAAACATTACACAGTTACATAGATAGACATTCTCTTTAAATGTTGTAGGTTTTAAATCAGGCCCTATGCAACAATATTTTTCTTTTCCAATATTTTGTTATTTTAAATAAATTGGAAATGTAAAATATTGATCTACAAATTCTATTTGTATATTTATTTATTTCAAGGACAACATTTCATAAAATTGTTAACCATTAGTCTTCTGAAGATGTGTTGGTTAACGTAAGGTAATTACAATATACAAAATATAGAAACAAAAAAGTAAATATTTTGATGCAATTCTTTTCAGACTTGAGTCAAAAACATAAGCTTTGGGATCTATTAGACATATTTTTTGCCATTATAAGCAGGCAAGGAAAAAAGAAAAATTGTTGTCCATAGGGTATTTACATTTAATTTGTTTTATATGATTATACATTTTTTGTTTGCAGCAAAAAGAGCTCATCTACTTATAAATTACACATTTATTACATCCTTGAAAATTACCACTCGCATAATGAAATTTGAGCAGCAAGCAGATGCAAAAATGGGAAAGTTATAAGTGTATATAAGGCAGAATGCTCTATAATGTTAGGCCTAGCTTAGGCAATCTTGTAGAATAGAAAAGGAACTAGCACTGGATATTAGACAGTCAATTTGTATTGGTTTTTTATTCAATAACTTCTTGATCAGCATTGTACGAGTTTAAATTTACAGAAAGCAAATAAAAGAAACGTCTTATAACACTTAAAACATATATTTACGCTTAGGCCTATACTCACAAGATGGTAAATACAGTATACAAAAAAGATGGTAAGTGGTGATCGATTTCGATTGGACACTCCAATCATCATCAGACCCAATAATAGGCAAATGACAAGAATCTTGAATGGCGTCCCTACTTATACCCTATAAAATCTAATCTATAAAATCAATTGTAACGATTGTGATAGCTTCTACATTGGACAGACTGAGCTTCGTTAACTGCTTCAAAAACCACATATCTGCGTGGAGGAACAACAAACCGGAAAGATCAAATGTCGCACAACACCTGTTACAAAATGGCCACTCAATAGAAAAAATGGAGGATAGTCTATGTATTTTACAGAATTGTAAAAAAGGATATGTAATGAATGCTTGGGAAGAATTGTATATTTATAAGGAAAATGTAAAAATAGAAATAAGTTGATTAATGAACAAGTAAATTTCGATTCCAGTTGTACTTATAAAAATGTATGGGCCGGTGCTTCCGGTAGTCAATAGGGTATAAGTAGGGACGCCATTGAAGATTCTTGTCATTCGCCTATTGGGTCTGATATTGGAGTGTCCAATCGAAATCGATCACCACTTAGGCCTACTATCTTTTTTTTATATTTACCGTCTTGTGAGTAACAGTATAAGCGTAAATATATGTTTTAAGTGTTATAAGACGTTCCTTTTATTTACTTTCCGTTATTTAATCATTAACAGTTCAATTCAATTCACTTAACCTAGGTGTTATACTTTGATCATCATAAAGCAAAGCCTTAGGTATTATGTTTATATATCTTCTACTTCAGGACTGGTTGTCTATTATTTTTATAATAATTGTAGTTTACCCGTAACGCTGGTTTTTGTTCCTTTTATTGTTTCCTGAAAATAAGAGTGAAAAACAAGTTATATGTTTAAAAATATCTCAACTCGAGGATGTGATAGCCACAGTTTGATAAGATATTTCCTTACTGACAGAAATTGTATGCTAAAACAACTGTTGGTTGCGACTAAAAACAACATTTGACTTTTTTTATGTTTAGTTTGTAGGCTTTGTTATTTACTAATTTAAAATTGATTTTTTTATAATAGTAAACGTAACAGTAGTGTGGTAAGGAAATAAGCTCTTATTGAGTAGGTCTCATGGTAATATATTACTATTTAAAACCAAGCCTATATAATGTATGACCACATCAAATCACTTGAATTTCAAAACAAATTGAGCTAAAATTGTTTTGTGCTAAAATGTTTTCTCACAAATAAAACAATGTCTTTCTTTATTCAATCGGGAATATGAAGTGTCTGTTACTAAAATTGTTTCAGGAGTTGACATGCTGTTTAAACAATTGTAAAGGTAAACAACTTCTGAAGAACGTAAGATTATCATAATTGAATTTCAGGGAATCATTCTGGAATCACCAAAACTGCTGCTCCAGAGAAGTGCGGGTGCAAACAAAGGAAAGAATGTCTTCCTCTTGAAAAACTTGAGGCTTATACATTGCATGTGCAAATTGTACATTTATTTTGCAAGAAAATGTATTCCAGCATTTAAAGATCAGTTCCTATATTCCTTGAGGCAAGGCCACACTAAAAAACAGGCCGTAATGCTCGTCAAGCATGACGTCACGATAGAAGACGGCAATGACATAGGTATTTATTTATTTTCCAAGGAAAGATTAAAACAAGCAGCTGATCACAAACGGCAAACATTATGTCATTAAAATATTTGGTTTTACAATACCTTTATCAGTTCCAAAAGTAACCTTCGTCAACGTGTGTTACATGTTTCGGCGAGCTGCCATTGTCAAACACTTCAATACAGGAAGATGTAGATCCGCTTGAATAGCTTCGTTCTCACAACACATTACACGACATACAACATTTACACACGACACGTACAACATAAAAATAAAAATAAATACTTATAGTTTGATAGGCCTATCATGAATATGCAACATTGCCGGTACACGAGCGGGAACAGACAATGACAATGGCAGCTCGCCGAAACATGTAACACACGTTGACGAAGGTTACTTTTGGAACTGATAAAGGTATTGTAAAACCATATATTTTATATATTACAGTTCCGGGGCTACAACAATGAATTTTAATTATGTCATTGCCGTCTTCTATCGCGACGTCATGCTTGACGAGCATTACGGCCTATTTTTTGTAGTGTGGCCTTGCTTGAGCGGTGTTAGGAGAGAATCCATTATGTATAATCTTATTCTTTCTGAATAAATAGTTCTACCTTTCCTCCAAATCAACTCAACTTATTAGTCATATACATAAAGTATTCATCTTTTTACGATTATGAATGGAGTCTTTGAAATTTGTAAAATCACTGAAAATAGTTTTAATAATATTTTTTTTTACATTTAAAGCACAATACAAATAATACAAGTTTTAACAGCCATATTTACATTTTTCTTCCTTATTATAAATTTTGAGTTTGTTTAAACATGTTAGTTTACTTTCTTTTTTCAACTTGAAGTAAATATTATTCAACCAAACTCCTTTATCTGTTACACGAAACAGTTTTAAAAGTCGGTTAAAGTTTTGAAAATGGTTTTTTTTAAACTAAGTTCAGTTGTTGGTCTAACAAGCCTTTCCAGAGCTGCATCTGTGGAGTTCTCATGTGGAATGTTGAGTGGCTAACATGTACAGGCACAGTTCTCTCTGTGGCAAATCAAGCATCGAGATACTCCAGGAGCGACTAGAGGAGCTGGGGATGGACGATACACAGAGGAAGAGGATGGAGTTCTTCCTCTGTCAGAAGGAGAAGATCGGAGAGTTGACGGACGACGACCTGGAGAAGCTGGGGGAGTTGGGTGCCGGCAACGGAGGAGTAGTGATGAAAGTGCGGCACATACCTAGCGGACTCATAATGGCTAGGAAAGTGAGTAGACTCTCATTGTAACAGTTAGTGCCACATTTCTGAAAGAGCTGAACATGTAGATGGCAATGCGGGAAATGGAAAAAGTATTCACTCTTTAACTTCTTTCTATTAACATCTGATGTTTTGGCTTTTCCTAGTTTAGGCAAGGGTCCGGGTTTACAGGTTTTGAATGAGAGCAGTCTGTTATGAGTTTTGTTTGGAAAGGGATAGAGTTTGTACAGTTCAACTAGAGTCCAGAGGCTTAAAAGCAACCAAGATACTTAAGAAAACACAAAATATTAATTTCATCTTAGTGTAGGATTTCTACAGAGTGATTCCCTGTCACTCTACAAAAATGTGGAGAGACAATTTGAGAGCCAAGTAGTGAATAATATATATTAAGATTTTGTTTTGAACATATTTATAAAGGCAAGTTGTAGATTGAGAGTAGTCTACTGTATAGTGGAGTGCCTAAACATAAAACCCGCACAATTGTCGATAACCATAGCTGCTATCTTAAGATTAGGAACATACAGATAAAACTTAACTCTAGAAAATGTGAAGTATTTTCTGCATCAGAATATTTCTGTATCAGAATATATCGTACATAATAATGAAATTAAAGTATTTATTGTTGTATGACAATTACATGCATTACAATTTTAAGTTAATCAAATATAACATAAGTGTATGAATGAAATTTACAATGTATGCTGCAGTGTATCAACATCGAAATCCATGATCTTTGGAGACAGATACGATATTTATTTTTTATGATAGCCAACTAGTTTGTTATAGCCTCACCTTGTTCTGTTGCTGTAGTTAATTCATCTGGAGGTAAAGCCAGCAATCAAAAAACAGATCATCCGAGAGCTGAAAGTGCTTCACGAGTGCAATTTCGCTCACATAGTAGGATTTTATGGAGCATTTTACAGGTATTTAGGCCTATCACTTTATAAATCTTGTTATGAATTTCGGTATAGCAAGCCTATATCATGTAAATTTACAATCTACATCTTGAAAACAATAGCTCAGCTGAAAAATAATTTGATAGAATAAGCCATCATTGATGAGAAATATCAAACAAATTATTTGTAGTACTGAATTTACTAACAAAACTCCGATGATGTACGTTATAAGAAATATTTTATTCATTGAATGATCAACCATATTTTGTAACTAAAGCAATAGGCATTGTTTTTACACTTATTTATTACTCATTAAACAATGCTATATGCTAAAAATTGTTATTATTTCACTCTATTCATCACAGTTAGGTGAATCAACTTAAGCCTTTAAAGCAACCGTCAATTTCAACGGATTTCACCTATAGGTTATAATATCGGTAGGATAATTTGTACATGTACGATGTTACGCTATGTACTAGGAGTGGGCATTATTGGACTGGCTCTGCACCACTGTTTGTAGGCGATCACTGACGCTACAAATACTGATGAATTCTGAAGTAGTCGTATGATTATAGAGTTTTGAATTTAAACTCTTTTAATTCAATTTTGTACGTGATTGCCCTTTGGGAGCTTAACCAGGAAAGAAGCAGCACCACCTTAGAATATCTGTTTTGTATTGGTTCTATGAGGATGGGAATTGTATTTTCGATTCTCTAAAAATGTTAATCGATTTAGTAAGAAATAACCAACTAGCTTGCAACTGGTGATGCCCACACTAAACATTGTTAGTGGTGGGTAATATTTGTGTAATCTTGAGATATTGTAGATTTTGTAACAACATAAATACAATTTTACTTCCAGTTTTTAAACCGTTTACCACACCCATAACACTGTTGTAGTGATGGAGAAATCAGTATCTGTATGGAATACATGGACGGAGGTTCACTAGATCTAATATTGAAGAAAGCTGGACGAATTCCTGAGAATATTTTGGGGACTATTACATCGGCGGTAAGTAATTTGTTAAGATAATTTATAGCATGTAATTTTGTAGTAAGGACAAAATGTTTGGAGAATCCCTTTTCTCAATTGTAATAAAAGAGATTATTAGCCTTCTTTTTACTACCCACCAGACCAAATGTGGACGTTTTGTGATTTTTTTGTATGTGAAGTGGTTGCCCAATGCTCAAAATTGTCCAACAAGTACTATTGACGTATATTATTACAATGCAGACAGGGTGTTTAATAATATTTATAATTTACAATTTGTAAACAAATGATATTTCTCCCTTTAGGTGTTGAAAGGCCTCAGCTACTTGAGGGACAAGCATGCGATCATGCACAGAGATGTCAAACCTAGCAACATTCTGGTCAACAGCGCTGGCGAGATTAAAATTTGTGATTTTGGTGTTTCGGGTCAACTTATCGACTCGATGGCCAACAGTTTTGTAGGAACACGGTCGTACATGTCGGTAAGTTGGTTCAACGTTGAGTATTGAACTATGATCTAACCTTAGGAATGAATCTTATGTAGCTGTATTCGTTATTTTAACTAAAATTTTAAAATGTTGAATATAATATTAAGTGTTATTACCATTATACTTCAATACAGTGATGCACATCTAGATGTGTATTTTAAGCTGAATATGAATACAAGGTTAGTTTAAAATGGAGTGAGATGATCTGTGTAGCTTTGTTACTGACTAGAACAGTGTTTTTTCAGCCATTATGTATTTTTTAGCCCAATGATCAAGGACACCTGGGTCCAGTTTCGAACCATCAAAAAGCTACTTACTTTTCTCATGATTTAACCAGCAACCTTTTGATTTTTAGGCGATAACTATATAACACCTCAGCTACATAGCCAATAAATACAATTATTACCCTTGATATCTATTGTCCTCTGCAAAGCCAATGCTTTTTGCCATAGTGAATGAAAATTCTGGTTACATTAAATGGATTTTGCTATCCAAAACAAAATACAACTCACAATCAAACTTTCTTAACGCTAGTTTTTAAATAAGTTTTGTATTGCTCAGCCCAGGTTTGAGTGGTTTTCAATAAGATTTTTTCAATATCTATGTTCTGATTTTGAATAAATGTTATTAAATGGTGTTATAGAACGATTGTTTTGTGTTCACAGCCAGAGAGACTACAAGGCACACACTACTCAGTACAGAGTGACATCTGGTCTCTAGGACTGTCTCTGGTAGAGATGGCCATTGGCATGTATCCCATTCCTCCTCCGGACGCCAAGACTCTGGCGGCCATCTTTGGACCTAACAGCAACAGAGAGGGTGACCCTTCGTCACAAGGTAAGGCTGTTATTGCTATCATTCAACTATTTTTGGAGATTGTTATGAACTTTGTTGTGCTTTAGTCATTGTACCAATTACTATAGTTATAGAAATCATTGTGCTCTGATGAATACAACAGTTTGATGATAAAACAGTGTTGAAACACATCGTCATTGTCTCCCCCGGTCACGGCATAAGTCTGAGTACCCCTGCGGTAACAGAAACATTATAATTTTCTTCCCCAATTGCTAAAAGATTCTGTGTAGACATCATCATAACCTCCAGTCATTGCATCAGAATTGAGAATAGACACATCCTTTGTGAAAATGTTGAAATATATTTTAAATTGAAATTTAAAGTTACTGAAGTTGCTATCCTTAACCTTTTAGCATACATTTATTTGCTTGAAGATTAATGTAGCCTAAATTTTTTTTTAGAAATAAAAACCTATTGAAATAGTTCAACATAAGGTGTAACATTTATTGACCTCAATTTCCTTGGCAATAGGGGTGTGCGAAGCAGGAAAAAATGTTCAATTCAAAGCAATGATTCAATTAAAAAATTTTCCATTTGAATCGATGCAACTTGATTCAAAGCAATGAATTTTTTTTTCCGTACTTGTCATTGGAGTGAAATAACAATAGGCTAATTAAAATTTACCACATTTGTGTAATGCAAATTTTTGTTGATGTGGTATTAGGCCTATTCATACATATGACATATATGAATCTTAGGTGAACAAATATTTATTTTCAATCATATTGGAAGAACATGTATTGCTGGAAATGTCATTGAGCTGCTTTACTTGCCTATTTCATAATTTTTACTTGCAGAATCATATTATTAAGCATGTTACCTATTTCTATAATATTGATTTTACAAATAAAGATATGTTTTGGTGTAAAAAAAACATTTGCAAGATTTATACTGAAACTTTCAATAATTAGTTTACATTGATAAATAAAATGAGAGGATAGAATCAGACCTACAAACCACAAGGTATACATAGCAGACCTACAAAAATACCAAATTTATCAGTCTAAGACATTAAACATACTAGTTAAGTATCAAGTAACAATTTTTCAGACTTGTATTCTCACACTGCTTACACTTAAGAAAACTTCTCATCATTTGCAATGTCAAAACAAAAAAATTATAAAACAATTAAAGCAATATTTACAAGCAAAGAATTAACTAAATAAGAACGCCTTCGCAAAGGAAACGCAACAACAACACGCTCCTGTATTGCAGGTATTGCATTGACTTTCTGCAGGCGTTTTTCGTATATGAATCGAATCGTTTTTGATCACCACTGAATAAAATCGTGACTCAATGCATTGAATCAAATTTAATCTGAATTTTTGATGTATCAACACCCCTACTTGGCAATAAACTATCTCTTAAAATAGTTAAACCAGAAAAATTACTTACAGACTGTACATGGATGACAGTAAAATCACAATACATTCTGTTAATGCAGCTCTAGTATTGGTGGAAATGTGCAATTGTGATTGTATTGATTAGTGATCGACGGTTGGCAGCCCTGCGCTGGGAGAGAGAACTCGTGGTTCATGTCGTGTGCTATTTAATTAGTGATTAACTGTATTTATTGAACCATTTCGCAGTATTTTCATGGAGGTTTAAGTTATATTTCAATATCTGATTAACTGGAAACTGGTTTCATAGTCGTTTGTGCGTGGTATCAGCAGTAATTGGTGATAACCCGACCGGTGCGGTTCGTGTACGACCAACGTGGTTTGCCTCGCCAGTCTCATCAGGACGGTAACGGACGTGAGTGATTATCGAGTTACTTATATTACATCATAGTGCCTTTAGTGAATAGATGACCGAAAAAACTATCAAGCAATTTTTTACCCCTCAAAGTGACAGGAAGCGTCAAAGATCGTATTCGTCACCCGAGACTGCGGCGGTTTGTGCGATGCCTGTGTCAAGTGAAAAGGTAGGCGACTGGACTCGCGCCGAACTCATGGACGGCTTAGGCCAACTATTAGACAGTAAGTTGACTGTGTTTGAAGCGAAATTAGAGTCTAAACTAGCTACTAAGGAGGACTTTTCAGATCTTTGTGCTAGAATTAATGTGCTTGAGGAAAGTAATAACAAACTTAAAGAAGAGGTTAGTAAACTGCGAGCACAGGAAAAAGCAACTGCGATGAAATTAGTGGATTTAGAAGCCCGGTCTAGGCGTAATAATTTAATTTTTAAAGGACTTAAGGGTGTAGCCCAAACTAAGGACTACAAACATTTAGTGAAACAGTTCTGCATGGACGTGTTAGGTAGTGGCGACAACATATGGATAAATCGAGCACACCCTCTGGGCAAAGACAAAAACGCAATAATCGCGCATATCCCCGACGATGCGGGCATAGACTATATAATGAGCCGGTTATATTACCTTAAAGGTACAGGATGTGTGATCCATAGGGACTACCCGCGGGAGGTGAGAGAGAAGCGATCGCATCTTGTGGCAGTGCGTAAAGAGGTAGAGCGGTTGTGTGGATGGCGCCGTATGCCGTTAGTTTTTGACCATCTCACAATAGGAAAGACGAGGTTTACGTGGGAAGAAGGCAGATTAAGAGCTGGTCAAGATGACGGTGGTCAGGTTCTTTCTACTATGCTAAAACGAGACTTTAGTGAATTCCTGGATGAACTCAAACAGAAAGGACCGCCAGGACCGGGCGGAGACCGACCGCCGACACCCCAGGCTGCAGCTTCGGATCCAGGGTCGTACGCAGAGGCAGCGGCGAGGGGAGTCCAGAGGACGGAGAACGACTCCATCAACAACGAGGACGTCCACAACGGCTAGGAGATCACCGCCAATCCCCGGACACGACAACATGGAGAGGACCGGATAAACAGCATGAGTATAGAACTGAAAATTTTAGTTTATAATGTTTGCGGCCTAAAGGACAAGATTAGTGATGGCCATTTTGTTAGTTTACTTAATAATTATGATATTGTAATTTTACTAGAAACATTTATTTTAGAAAAGGATAAAGATTTAATTGTAAATAGCTTTGCAGGATTTATTGTACATTTTAATTTTGCAGTAAGGTCGTCCCATTTTGGAAGAGGCAGTGGGGGGTCGCTCTGTTTAGTTAATTTAAAATCTAAGCTACTAAGTAAAATTGAAGTGTTGGAAATCGAAAACTATAAGATTTTTAAGATTAAAGATAGTAACAGTATTGAGGATGGTTGTATCAGGCTTCTCCCAGTTTATCTAAATTTTGGGAACTGGGATAGTGAATTTGAGAAACTCACAACTTTTTTGTACAATAATGATTTTAAAAACTTAATATTGTTAGGGGATTTAAACGGGAGAATTGGAAGAGAACAAAGCCTGCCAAATGAAGTAATCCCGGAGGCAATAAAGAATGTTAATTTTGAGAGGTATTCAAAGGACTTAATAACAAATCAGAAAGGTCGTAAAGTACTAGAATTAATGGATAATTTGGGTCTAATAGTATTAAATGGGAGGACTTACGGAGATAAAAATGGGGAGTTTACTTTCGTGGGTCATATGGGAAGCTCTGTCATAGATTTGGTGGGAGTGTCAATCAATTGTTTGCATGCTGTCAAAGATTTAAATGTGTTAAGTTTTGTAGGATCTGACCACCTTCCTGTTGACCTTAGTTTAGAGATAACAGCTCCTAGAGCCGAGGATGAGATTGAGGACAGGGAGGAGAGTAATAAGATATTTTTGCTTCCTAGATTAAAGTGGGTAGATAATGATAAGGAGAGGTATTGTAAAGTAATTGGCGAGAAACTATTAAGTGTGCAATTAGGAGACGACGCACAAAGGAATGTCGATTCAATTATAGGCTGCATCACTGAATCAGCGCGAACTAAACAAGTTGTACCCAAGAACAAATGTCTTATCAGTAAAAAGGCTTGGTTCGATAAGGAGTGTCAGTCAGCTCGTAGGCGCTCATTCAAACTCTTGAATAAGTTTCGGAAAACTAATTTAGATTTAGATAAAGTAAAATACTTGGAGGTGATCAAATTATTTAAAGCACTTTGTAAAAAAAAGAAAAAATCTTACTACAATCAAATTATAGATAATGTGTCTCAAGTAACGAACAGTAAGCAGTTTTGGAGTGCAATAAATTCTTTCAAATGTAAAATTCCAAACCAAATTGGTAAAATTGCGACACAGGATTGGACGAAGCATTTTAAGAGTTTATTAAATCCACCCTTGTTAGTATCTACTGTTTCGTATGCACAGCCAGTAGTTTGTGACGAATACCTCGATGCAAATATTTCACTAGATGAATTAAAAGCTGTGTTGTTAAGGGTAAAAAATGGCAAAGCACCTGGCATTGACAGGGTGCCATATGAGTTTTTTAAAAACGCACCGGATGCATTACTTAATAGTCTTATTTATATTTATAATAGTATTTTTGAGAGTGGCAATGTCCCACAAACTTTCAAGGAGTCTATTATTTTTCCTTTACATAAAAAAGGCAACATTAATGACGTCAAAAATTATAGAGGGTTGTCCTTTATCAACTGTGTAGCTAAGATTTTTATAAACATTTTAGATTCAAGGTTAAGTAATTGGGCTAGTGATAGGCAGTTAATAAGTGAGTTTCAGGCGGGATTTAGGAGAGGTTATTCAACCATCGACAATATCTTTAACCTAAATGCGATTGTGCGCCTAAGGCTGGCAAGGACCGGAGGTAAGCTATATGCTTTCTTTGTTGACTTCTCGGCAGCATTCGATACTATTGATAGGAAGTCGCTACTGTTTAAGTTATCCTGTATAGGTGTTTCAACAAAATTTTTAAATATTTTTAAGAACTATTATGATGGTACTAGAGCGGGTGTGTGGTGTGGAGACAGTGTGACAGCAAATTTTGAAACTTCGACAGGTCTTAGGCAAGGATGTTCTGCGAGTCCTTTAATGTTCACTTTATTTATTAATGATCTGCCTGAGGCACTTGGTGGCGGCTGTAATTTTGGAGGGACTAGGATAAACATTCTTTTATATGCAGACGACGTCGTGTTGTTAGCGCCTACGTCCACCTGCTTACAACTTATGATAAGAAATTTAGAAACTTACTGTGAAACATGGAATTTGAGAGTTAATCTTGAAAAATCAAAAATAATTGTTTTCAGAAATGGGGGTAGATTGGCCTCGTCAGATAAATGGTGGTTCAATGGGAAACGTGTAGAAGTAGTAAACAGCTATAAATACCTCGGAGTGTTATTCACAGCGACGTTATCTTGGCAATCACATTTTAAAGATAAAGCGAGGCAAGCAAAATTAGCAATTAACTCGGTGTGGAATAACTTAATCAATAATAAATCTGTGCCTTTATCATCTAAAATTATGTGTTTTAATTCCGTCATAAAATCAATTGTTAGTTATGGGGCTCAGGTATGGGGTTGCTTCGAATCTGAATTCCTAGAATCCGTTCAAAAATTGTTTTTAAAGAGACTCTTCCGATTGCCTTATAACACGCCAAACTATGTGATTTATTTAGAAAGTGGATTTAAAAAATTGTTTTTTTATAATATGATTACGAATTTAAATTACCTATTAAAAGTACTACATTTCCCCGATAATAGACTTCCTTTGATTCTAGCCAAACAAATTATAAACCATAACTTAGATTGGTGCAGACAGTGGAAGATGCTAGGTGAGAAGGTAGGGGTTGATGTAGATTTTGGATCAGAGGCGGTAAAATCGAGATGTCTGACGGTGGTGGAAAAGCTGAGTGACGTATGGATAGGAGAGTGTATAGGGCGCGCACGCACGTCCATTCACCACAGTCAGCTGATCAGCCTCGACCTTGGCCTTGAACTTGGCGATAGAAGCTACCTTACTGATAACGCCGATGTCAGCTTCGTTTCCTGGATAATTAAGGCTAGGGCAGAGCTGCTCTATTTGAATGGTAAACCTTGGTCAACGGGAAATAAGTTCTGTTCTCTTTGTAATATGGGTGAAATTGAAACCACATTTCATTTCATCGCTATTTGTCCAATTTTAAGTAATCTTAGATTAACATTTTTACACAATAGAGTCCTTTCTGAACGGGATTATATTAGTTTTTTAAATGGCAGGGATTGGCGAGCGTTAGTAAATTATTTAAAAAACGCCTGGCAATACAGGTGGATTTTAATACAAGAATTTAACAATTGAGGAAAAAATATCATAAAAAATTTAAATATAGTACTCTTCCAAACTTCTAAAAAAAAAAAAAAAAAAAAAAAACCGATATAACTAGAGAAACTGGTTGGATTGTATTATATTTCTTAACTTTAAAATAATGGCCATAATTGTTAGTTTAAGGAAAGATTTATAATTTTATTTTAAGAAATCCAATAATTGTTTTGATTTAGTTTTAGACGTGCCAACCCGGCAGACGACCGAAAGGTCATTGCTGTAGCGCGTAGGCACGTCCCCTGCGTGGGACGAATTATTGTGCACTGGGTATTTTGGAAATAAAGCGCTTTTTCTTTCTTTCTTTCTTTCTTTCTTTCTAGTGATCGACATACCATGTATTCACACAGCAAAGCTGCAGTGTTACGCTTCACTGGAAACTCAGCCTGTAGAAGTAAGGATGACAAAATCAAATAATTTATTGAACTAGGAACTGTTTAATTTTGTTAGTGTCAGAATGTCTTAGTCTATGTAATTTGTTTCAGCAAATGGAAACGGGCCCCGCCCCATGGCCATTTTTGAGTTGTTGGACTACATTGTCAATGAACCTCCTCCCAAGCTGCCTTCAGGGATTTTCTCTGACGAGTTCAAAGACTTTGTAGATCGGTGTTTGAAGAAAAACCCTGCGGAGCGGGCAGATCTTAAAACCTTAATGGTAAGTTTTTTTAGTATAGATTTTGCTAGGTTTATGTCTAATTAGTGATAGGGGGATTTACAGCAGAGCAAATAAAAAAAAAACAAGGATTTACAGGGTGTCTGGAGACCGGGAAACCCGTAAAAAGCGAAGATTATTATGACGCCTGGCACTAGAGGTTAACTGTAAGAAAGGACCATGAGGACCTAAGTTCGCCTCAATAAAGAAGGATTTTCATTTCATTTCATTTCACTATGCAAGAATTTTACAGAAATTCTGTAATTATGGCAGTAATGTGCGAGAATTTTTCTGCGATAGATTTTTTTATTTGAAATGTTCAACATTTATTGAGGGTTAAACAGAGTGTAAAATTTTTCTCCAACAGGAAAAATTTATTAGGGTAAAAAGCTCTAAATCAGCATCTTACGAAGACGACAGGCTACGAAAGCCATTTTATCGAAGCTGTCCAGCCCAGGACTAGGATTCAGGCTACTACGTCAGAGCTCGGTTTCTGAACGACGACGACGCAACGGGTGAATACAACAAATCTAAACTCTATGTCTAGTAACATCTGTGGTCTAATGTCTCGGCTGTCTGCTACGCTCATCTAGATTGACAAATAACTCAGACAAGCAATTTTATTTTTAAGTTCTTATTGTTTAGGGATGTTCAATACTTCTGGGATTTAGAGGTAATTTTAAATATATTATATGTTAATAACCAAAACAATAATGTGTGATTTGTATTTTATTTTGTCAATGTATCTAAACTTATTTGGAAGTTGGAAGTGACAAAACGTCAAAGCGATTTAAACATACTATTTACATAATTTCACAGTTTCATCCGTTGATAAAAGATGTTGTGTCTATTCTTAATTAAAATCAATTTTGTATGTCTAGTGTATGAATGTAATGTAATAATTGTTCATTAATTCTACACTCTATGAAGTATTTTGAGGCTTTTTGCCGGTGGTGTGATAACGTACAGAAGGCCTAATATCGCTTGAACTGCAGCGTTTGTCCAGACTGTGTGCGTTCAATATATACCGTATGTCCAATATGAGAAGGGTGAATATCGTGTGTCACTTAAAGCACTACACTCTCCTTTGGCGTAATAGAACAGAAGGTCGAGAATCGCTCGACAAGATAGTGAAAGAGAGTGAGAGTAGGTTTTGTTTTCTGATTAGGACGTCATTAAGGCCTAACTGTTGTACAATTGTACAAAACACAAAATGTTGGTTATTTTTTTCAGTGAAAATGACAAGAATTTCAAATATCCTACTTTCTTAGTGTAGACCATATTTAATCATTGTGATTTTAATAAATAAATAAATTTGTGACGTCCATCAAAATGGTGCAACAAATCACCAGCTCACCCCTAACCCATAATTCTGTGCAAATCTCCCTACTCCCAAGTGCTTTGTAATATTATTGATGATTCATTCAATTCCAATAACCAATCTAACATGCCTAAATACCTTTTTACCCTTGCCACTGGCCCTTGAAAATTCTTTAACCTTCATGTACAAACAGTGTTGTTTATGTCATTAAAATGGTATTTTACTGATTTCTCATATCTTACAAGAATTTTTCTCGTACTGAACAGGTTATAATGATAAACAAAATGTTTAAATTGTTATAACTAACTTAACTATCCATTAAGGCTGGCAAAAAGGTGGTATTGCTTAACAGCTTTACAGTGTAATTTTCTGTGGAATATGTTATTACATCAACGAGGAAATTGCATGTTGTTAATATGTAATTCAAATACCAGCATTGATTAAATTAAAGTTTACCGCGTCATGATCTGTTGAGGGTGTGCACCCTTTTTGTTTGTATTGCATATCAAATAAAATATTCAATTTGATTAACTTTTGCTAAATTTACCCTAAAAAAATGCCTCGGGAATAGTGGAAGGAAATTTGCGTGAATTTGGCCGAGCCCATTTGCTGGACACCCTCATTTAAATCGCATTAAAATAAAAGGCGTTTTAAAATGAATGAGGCTCCTCATAAATTTAATGCTCTTATTAATCTTGGATTGGTTTCAATAAAGCACCCAGGTGTTAATTGAGCTATCGCTTTGTAGTCAAATGTAAACCCCTAAAAAGCTTGATCTTGGTTTCTAAAAATTAGCTACAATAGATAGATAAAATAACTTGTTCCTTGAATGGGAAATTCACTGAAAGAGATTATTGTTTGTTTTGGCAATCAAAATTTAGTTTTATGAATGTTAAATTGAGTTGAGAGCAGTTCAATGACCATTTTCACCTCCCGCCTTTAAACTTGCCCCTGCTTTTACCATATACACATTTATTTACTGCCTCTCTTTAATAGGTTACAGTATAATGTTTTGTTAGAACATGTTGTAATTGTCACAGTGTCTCACAGGTTTACTCTTGTTTGTACAGAACCACGAATGGATAAGACGAGCTGAAAGTGATGACAACGACATTGCTGGTTGGGTGTGCAAAACAATGGGTTTGACTCCTACCACTCCCACGCGTACCAACCCTCCTTCTTGAATCACTACAGCTTAGACTTCTCAGTTGGACCCCAACCTGGCATTATAAACCTAAATATTTCATTTTGAAAACTTACTAGAGTAATTCAACGGACAAGTCATTAATAATTTCTTCTAATCTTAGATCACTTGATGTGACGTTTTGTTAATGAGTAAACATGTTCCAAAATATAATTCTGCAAAGGAAAACATGTTGAAAAATGTTCAAACCTCTAAGTGATAGAATGAATATTGTGTCACAAATGAAGAATACCTAAAAGTGTACTGAAGCATAAATCTATTTTTGATTGCCCTTTAAAACCTGTTAGTAGGCTATTCTGTTTCATACACTAGCCATAAAGATATATTTGATATACAGACTCTTATAAAGTAAAATTATATTGGAAAGTAAGGTAAAATATAAAAAAGTTTTATTATTGTGCCTTCAAAAGAGTTATAATTTGATCTCTTAAAAACATCTACATAAAAAAGACTGGCTGCCAGTAGAGGGATGCTTTTAAAACTACTTGAATGTTTTAAGCTATATGACATCTTTGATGAACAAAGACATACAACATCAAGCTAAGAAAATACCCAATTAGTTTTAAAACTACATCTACACAATAAATTTATGAGTAACCGGTGAATTAGTTGAGATTAAGACTTTGCAAGTGATATTTTAGTTGTATTATTTTTTTATTGTGTAGGCAATGTATACTAATAGAGCCTGAGCCAAAAAGTCTTAGTTTTTTTTCTTAGTGAAAGTTTCAGATCTTAGTATGGGAATAAAAATTCAATGTGGAAACCGATTTGAATACCCACTTATTTAAAATAATACTTCTTACAGTAAGTCATGCTTCATCCTGTCAATCTTTTTTGTATGCCTCAACACCAGGGACAAATTTTTAACTCTCGGATAAGGATTGCTTATAATCCAATCGTTCTAAACATTTGTTTCATGGTTTTCCTACTCAAGCGTATTTTACTATTAATAGAAACTGTTAGTTGAGATGGCAAATAGCAACCTAGTTAAGAATTATTTAAGTCTGTGATGTTGATATTTTCTTAGAATTGCTTTTAGTTTTCTGACCTGAGAGAGTTGTATCAAAGGAACTCATTCAACTGGGTATTTACATGTATTTATTATCTATGTTCATCTGTTTATTCCGTCTAAGGACATAATAATTGTAAGATTAATGTTTTGTACACGTAAATAATATCAAAGTTCATTCTACATGTATTTAATAGTTGTTTCACAGTATTTGTGTACATGTTATTGCTTTGTGTACATTTAGTTCTTTTTATATATTATTCTATACATATGTACATTTTAGTAAGTATTTTTGTCTTTTTTTATGGCTGTCTACCATAAAAATGGCTGTTTTATGGCTGTCTTTAATTGTTGTTCTTTATTAGTCTTCCTGTTTTATAATATCAAAAGATAGTTTAAAATCTTTTTTTTAAATATCATTAAAGCAAATTTTTAAATCTTTTTTTTAATACTGTATCATTAAAGCAAAACTTTGTCGCCCTGCCTGATATTAGTTGTTTGTTTCTGTACAAAAATTATTTATTGTCATTGGTAATAAACTGTAATTCTTATAAACAGACTGAAAGTTATTCACTCCTATTTTAATTCAGTGATCATTTTGGGAAATGTGAGTGCTAATCCTATTCCCTACTCTAGTAATTGCTTTTTAATTCATCAGTATGGTATTGTTTCTAAGGGTGAAATGCAGAGAGAAAACTAGTACCCCACCTATGTGGCTTAGAAACAATGATATCATGAGAGGGTGTCTCAAATATTTCATTGAACAGTATTAACAGTAGGGAGTGTTGCTAACAATTTAACAGAACTGGTTCATTCTTTTCTTTGCTTGACACAATTTACGAAGACACTGTGATAGTAGGTAAATATAATACCAGATACCCCTGCCGCAGCAAACCAACATAATATAATAAGCAAATTTCCATTGTTTGATTGTATTTTAACAATGAAAACTTTTCGTTAAACATGTGCGATTTATTCCCTAATTAAATAACATTAAATGAAACGACTACTACAGGAAATGAAATAGAGTCCTGGGTTTAGGTCTTACTGACCGTGTTATCCTATAGAGTTCACTATTATAGAAATTCACTAAAAGGCCATCCTTGTTAGGCCATCCTAAAAGGCTATCAGACACTCTGCGGTACCCGAAACATAGATTGTCTCTTTCGGAAAAGGGTCCATATTACATGGCAATTAAACTGTTTAATCACCTTCCACCAGAGATAAAAAAAGAAAAAAACGAACACATAAAAAAAAAAAAAACTGGAAACTCATCTAGCTGCAACATGTTTTTAAAGTGGACGATTTTTTTTTATGAGCACATCTGTCTTGAGCCAGGGGTTATACTGTAAATATTTTAAGTTGTTAATTATCAAACTACTTGTACCCTAAGAGTAAGAACGATTGTTTCGTTGAAAAGAAACTATATAATCTTTTGAATGGAACACATTATCCTACCTCATTTATCTTGTAAACCTTGAAAAGAGTGTAAAATCAATATCGAATTGTTTACCAATGATTTTATCACACTAGCTCGGTTACTGGGTACATTCTTTTAGTTCTAGTATTACAATCACCTAGAGATAAGGCAGTAGCTATTGACACTAGAACAGGAAGCAATATTCTCGGAGTGGCAGTTCAGTATGCCATTGAAAGGTTTTAATTGTGTGAACAACATGTAAAAGTGGCTCATGGAAAGATTTTGTCAAGGAATTTTTATTTACGAGATACATGTATGTATTTACCTATTTCATTGCCAAATATTATGTTTTGTTAAAAACAACACATTTTTGAGTTCATATTAAATTAACATTACTGTACGTGTGGAATTGATTTAAACCAATTCAAAGTATAGACTCAATTACACAAGGGGAGTTTACTAGCTATTTGCCTATTAATTACACATTGTTTGTAAACTAGCCCAGTCAAATCGCCAATCTCTTTGATTATGACTACAACTCTGCAGAAAATTGACTCATCCCGCAGCCGGCAACTTTACACACTATAGTTAGGCCGCTTAGAAAACGACCTCCTTTAGCATTAAGTTACCATCGCAGGTCGCTTTTTAAGCGGCCGAACTATAGCCACCAAATTCAAGCAAACTGGATTGTAAAACTATCCAAGTGTATTAGCTTGTGGACAAGCGATAACTAGGATTTAGTAGATGACGTTTAAAACTAGCTAATAGCGGAAATAGCCTGCTTTTTTACTCACTAGCTGTTAGTGAGTTAGCTTGATCCATTTGCCTTAAAGATTATACAATCAAACCTTTCTAGCTCATTTAACGATTGCATCATGCATATAAATTACAGAAGAATTTCCACAGTCAGTGTCAGATGGAAATATTAGGTTTTACACCTTTTTTTCACAGTTACCTGACACAGCTTTCTTCTTGCACTGATCAAAGCAAAGTAGCTAATTACTGCATTTATTTCCTTTTGCCGCACTCCAGTATTCCAACCAAACTACACAAAACAGTGTGCTTTTATTAGGCACGTAATACGTATATGCTTGAAAATAGGCTGGCAACACTTAAAGATACTATGACTATGATCATCAGCTGGTGCAGAATTTCCCAGCCTTTGTCTATTGATACTTAACCTGTTGTCTTGTGTTAATCAACATTCTATTTTCATTCAACGTTTGGATTTTTAATCTAACCAAAATGTGTTTTTAAGTGTTTGAAAGACTAATTAATTATTTATATGCTTGATAGTAATTGTAGGACAAATATAATGTATACCTCGCTTGCAGCTCGTGAGTAAACATTTCTCTCATGTGCAGCAAAATGCCATTGCGCACTAGTTGCAGAAACAACTATTTAAGGACTGTGGTGATGTGAACATTATCACCTGATAATATTTATTATTTGATTTGTTTGTAAATATTGTATTTGTTCTTAACTAAAACATGGTTGTAATTTTGAATGAATAAAAGCCATACTTTTGGTTTACTAAGTCTTTCTTACAACAATTTTATTCATTCATTGATAAACTCAGTTAGTGCTACATTACAATGGAGAAATTCCTTAGACCAGACAAATTGCAAATTGACCCGGAATCTCCAACTGCCTCAGAGGAATGGACGCACTGGTTACAAACATTCGAAGACTTTCTAACCATGACAGAATTCGTTGAAGACAAGGACAAACTGAAACTACTAACTAATCGATTATCTTTTACTATTTATAAATTTATCAAGGAATCTGAAACTTACCAAGACGCTTTGAGAGTTCTTAACTCAATTTACATCAAACAAAAGAATGAAATATTCTCAAGATATTTAGTAATGACTAGAAAACAGCAACAAGGTGAGACTATTGACAAATATGTGTCGGAACTGAAACTTTTGAGCCAAGATTGCGTTTTTGAAGCTGTTAATGCGATTCAATACAGGGATCACTACATTTGTGATGCTTTTATCAATGGCTTAGCCTCGTCATACATACGACAGAGACTATTTGAAAATAAAACTTTAGACCTAGCTGAAGCAGTGGAACAGTCTAGAGCTCTTGAAATGGCTCAAGCTCAAGTCGAGAGCTATCCAAAATCTATGTACGGAATGCAAACTTGTGCAACGAATGAATTGGCAAAGCAAGCTTGTCAGTACGAATTCCCACTACAACAAAAGGAAGAAGCGACTGTTTCCGCTATTAAAAATGTTGATGGCAAGTGTTATTTTTGTGGGCATGATAGACACTCTAGAGATCGCTGTCCAGCCAGAGAAACAACTTGTGGGAAATGTAACAAGACAGGGCATTATGCGAGAGTCTGTAAAAGTAATCCAACTCAACATTTTAAAGTAAAACAGAAGACGTCTAGTACATCAGCTGCACTAATAGCAACTACACATAATACATCTGTATTGAAGGACTCTACAGTTGAAGCTAAAGTGAATGGCCTGAAAGCAAATTGCTTAATAGACACCGGGAGTACATCAAGCTTTGTAAACTTGAAGTTTGTTCAGTTAAACAAAATTAAAATGTATAATGAAAGTGGACAAGTATCACTAGCTGCTTCTAATATGAAATCAAACGTCCACGGGTTTGTTAAAATCAACCTAAATCTGTTGAATCACAATTACAACAATTTTAAGTTGACTGTTCTTGAAGATCTTTGTACTGACGTGCTTATCGGACATGATATCATGAAACTCCACTCAAATATACAGGTTTGGTTTGGAGGTAAGAAACCTCCTCTGTTGGTGTGCTCCTGTGCCAAAGTTGAACCACCCAAACTATTCTGCAATTTAACTCCAGATTGTAAGCCAATAGCCACAAAATCACGACGTTACTCAGATGAAGATATGCAATTTATAAAACAAGAAATGGAAAGACTACAGACTGAGGAGATCATTGAACCTAGTTCGTCACCTTGGCGTGCACAAGTGTTGGTTGTTACAAACGACAAAGGGAAGAAGCGACTGTGTGTGGACTATTCGCAAACGATAAACAAATTTACTCTGTTAGACGCCTATCCCTTACCAAACATAGATGATCTAGTATCCACTGTAGCGACGAACAAGGTTTTTAGTGCCATTGATCTAAAGCAAGCATACTATCAAATACCAATTTCTGACGAAGAGAAGGAGTACACTGCTTTTGAGGCTGCTGGTCGTCTTTTTCAATTCAGAAGAATCCCATTTGGCGTAACCAACGGGGTGGCATGTTTTCAAAAGACCATGGACCAAATCATTAGAAAAGAAAAACTGAATGGAGTGTATGCCTATCTGGATGATTTGACCGTATGTGGAAAGGATCAAAAGGATCATGATGAGAATCTAAGAACATTTTTAGATGCTGTAACTAAGTATGGACTTGTAATCAACAACGAAAAGAGCAAGTTCAACCAGTCTTCAATAACCTTGTTGGGACATTTAGTTTCCCATAACTCTATTCGACCTGATCCAGATCGGCTAGAATCTCTACTGTCACTTCCTGTGCCCAAAGACCAAGTTTCACTAAAGCGAGTCCTAGGATTTTTCGCTCATTATTCAAAATGGATACCTACATCGGTTTTCTGATAAAATAAGAAACCTGACACAAGTCAATTCTTTTCCTTTGTCACAGGAAGCGGTTGCAGATTTTGAAGCCCTCAAACTTGACATTGCAAACTCAGTAATTACTCCTAGGAATGGGCAAGAGCCACTGGTAGTGGAGACTGACGCATCTGACATAGCCGTGGCAGCAACTTTAAGTCAAGATAATCGGCCAATCGCTTTTTTCTCACGGACTCTAAACAAATCTGAGAAGCTGTATTCAGCTGTTGAAAAAGAAGCCGTTGCCATTGTCGAAGCCCTTCGAAAATGGAAATCATTTCTTATCGGAAGAGACTTCAGATTATACACGGATCAGCAAGCTTTATCATTTATCTTTGACAAGAGGCATACAAGCAAAATCAAGAACGATAAAGTTATGAGATGGCGACTAGAGCTAACACCTTATCAATATGAAATAGTGTACCGACCTGGTAGGGAGAATGTAAAAGCAGATACGCTCTCTCGGGCATGTGCGGTTCGCTGGGACAATGCTAAGTTGTTTGAATTACACAAATCTCTCTGCCATCCGGGAGTCACTCGAATGTTTCATTGGATTAAAACTAAAAATCTAAACTACACTCTGGATGATGTAAAAAGGATGACGTCAGCTTGTCAAACATGTGCAGAAGTGAAGCCAAGATTTCACCAATTCCAAGGCAAATTGATAAAGGCAACCACTCCCTTCGAACGTCTAAATATTGACTTTAAGGGCCCTCTTCCATCAACAACCAGAAACCGTTACCTTTTAACCATGGTGGACGAGTATTCTCGTTTTGTATTTGCTTACCCCTGTAAGGACATTAGTTCAGCAACAGTTATCAGATGTTTTTCAGATCTATTTTTTATGTTTGGAGCCCCGTCCTTTGTACATTCAGATAGAGGTTCATCTTTCATGTCGCGAGAGCTGACGGACTTTCTTCACAAGTACGGAGTAGCTACAAGTCATACGACACCTTATAACCCTAGAGGGAACTCTCAGATTGAACGCTTCAATGGAACAATATGGCGAACCATCCTACTAGCTTTGAAAAACCACAACCTGCCAGTTGCTGCATGGGAAGAAGTATTACAGGAGGCACTTCACTCAGTCAGATCTCTTTTATGCACTGCGACAAACTGCACACCGCACGAAAGATTCTTTATACATAGCAGAAGATCTACCAATGGAGACTCCTTACCATCTTGGCTATCCGCTCCTGGTCCTGTCCTGCTTAGAAAGTTTGTAAGATCTAATAAATATGATGACCTTGTGGAGCCAGTTCAACTTTTGGAATCAAATCCACAGTACGCTCTCGTCCGAAGAAGAGATGGGTCAGAATCACAAGTATCCCTGAGACATCTTGCACCCGCTGGCCTACCTCCTGGTGATCTACCTCATGAAGACAACACTACTGAGAGAGAGATTGTTGAAAATATAAATTCAGACATTGACCACAATGAAGTTCAAAATGAAACTCAACAAACAGTATCTCAGACCCCAACTTCAGAGACGGCTGTGGGGGAACTACGTCCAAAGAGAAATGTCAAGCCTCCGTCATATCTAAAGGATTACATATGCTATACATACCTTGAAAACTAGTGGGGGAGAATGTGGTGATGTGAACATTATCACCTGATAATATTTATTATTTGATTTGTTTGTAAATATTGTATTTGTTCTTAACTAAAACATGGTTGTAATTTTGAATGAATAAAAGCCATACTTTTGGTTTACTAAGTCTTTCTTACAACAAGGACTTCACATCAATTTGAATAATATTTTCCCACAACAGTTTTACAAACCAAATAGGTAATAAGTTTCATAAAGATGCAATCAATTAAGAGTTGTTTATACATCAATTATTACCATGTACTTGAAAACTAATCTAATCTAATGGAAATACCACCCAAGAAAAAACACTCTTTTAGTTTGATTTAGGTAGTTAATTGGTTTTCTTTCAAGAATGCTCTGGTTGGTGCTTCTGCTGCTCCCCGGATGTTGGGGTGGTACCCAAGACTCGCCTACTGCTGAGGTACCCCAGGGGACAATATTGGGGCGATGGTTCACCACACGGGGCGGTCGAGATGTCGAGGGTTACTTGGGCATTCCCTACGCAGCTCCACCCCTGGGCCCACTCCGGTTCAGGGTATGTGTTAGACACTCACTTTAGTACATCAGTATCGTCATACAACTTAGCAATGCAGTCCAACAATCAAAATGTAAGTGGTGTCAGTGAATTCCCAACATTAGCCCACTTTTTAGTCACTACTGCAACACCAATTCTGGCAAAAAATGTTCAATAACATTGAGAAATATATTTTTGGAATCCGTCGTCAATGACAAAATCAACACTTTTTTATTTATTTTTTTAAGAGGTTGGTGGCCCCTTTAAACCTTGCATTTGCCTGTTCCACATAGACCAACTGCCCCTGCATGGAATGTATCTAGCAAAGCGAGAGGTGAGCCGGTTCAGTACGAAGGTGCACTGTACTGATAAAATGTTTACAGCAGTGACCAATAGGATCCGAACCGATGACATCAAACTGCTTTGGGCCCAAAGTTCGTGACACTACCGATTGAGCCACCGACTCATCAACTTCCTTCTCAGTCAGCTGATTTTTTTTGCACCCAAATTATAATACCCTAGTCCTAGAATATGTATACAACCAATAACCATAGAACGTTATCCATTCCCATGATAATATTTTAGCTAAATTTAGAATAAAGGTTTAAGAAAAGATGAATGAAATAGAAATGGGTGGTTAAATAGTGTAATCAATGATGTATTGGGACAAGATGGATTTTAACGGACGTCCAACGGAAACAGATTCGTAGAATATAACGTATCTATATTATACTCTATATATGCAAACTTTGTACTAAAAATGACTTTTTTGTTACATATTGAGTAAATGCACTTTTAGTTATATGTACCATAATGATCTTATACAACATCACTGAGGGTAAAACCCCTGGGTGAGAGTTCTAACAATAATTAATTAATAAGCAAAGCAATTGCAATTCAATAAGACTAATTGTTGTGTCTTGTTGTTACAGCCCCCACAGCCTCCTCTACCATGGGAAGGTCAGCTGGATGCTACAGAAGACGGCCAAGAATGTCTGCAAGCCATGGTCCCCGTTGGAGCTGAAGACTGTCTTTATCTCAATGTTTACACACCACATGTTGGTATCTAATGCTATATAATGTACTTAAAAACATCAGGAGCTGTTGTTCAACCCATTGCAGTAGCCTAATTAATTACTTCTTTATACTAGTAAAAATCTCAATGAGAAGCTCATTCTGATATAAAGTTAAATTTTACCATCTCAAGGTAAAGGTACTGTACTTCGTACCATTATACCATTAAGTAAATAAATACAATAGGTAACGTCAAACTATTCTAAAATAAACAAACCAATGCATATAAATAATGAAATGTTCATCATTACAAACCATGCTGAAATAAAAAATGGTTAATTAATCTTCACAGCAAACCATGCAGTTATGGCAAACAAAAGAAAATGAAAATTGTGACACATACCTGAGTATAAAAATAAAATTACAAAACTAAAAACAATGGCCAGCCTTCAGAGCATCAAAAAATTCAATGGGTTCATAAAAAGGATTCGTTTCGAGCCAATTTTTTACATTTTTTGTAAATTTTGACTTCCGCAATGACCGTACACTTTCCGGGAGAGCATTGTAAAACTTTTTGCCTGTAACAGGAAAACAGTTATTAGTTTTACTTAATCTATTGCTACTTAAATGTACATTATTTCTATTTCTTGTAAAATATGAGTGGACATCCTTGTTACAAACCAGATCTTCTTCCATGTCCTTAATAGCTAACAAAGATTGATAAATATATACATTTACAACAGTCATAATACGAAGTTCAGCGAACAAATGCCTACAATGCTCCAGATAATGAACCTGACATATTACTCAGATAGCCTTTTTTTGATGGAGGTAGCGTCCCCTTTTTTACTAGTGCGGGTGGGCAGTGGTTGAGGGGCACAAGGCAGGCGCCCTTAAACCACCGGCACCCCTGGGCATATACCCAGTCTGTCCGTTTATAAAAGTGGGCCTGCCCATGGTGGAAGGATAAAACATAGGTGTGATACTCCCATCATAAGCTGACGTCATCCAGATTGCAAACGCCATTTCACTATTTTGAAAAATTATAATAACAAACAAATATATACCTATAGAATGGTAGGTAAAAAACAGGTAGAAAATCAGGTGATTTTCAGTTTGCCTGTTTGCTCCTTCCACCATGATAGAGACCATTTTTTTTGTCTTAGGACGCTAAGCACAAGCCCGGGATAGATTTCCACATTACTGCAGGCTAGACCTAGGGGTTGCGGCATTATCACTTAGATTAAATCCATTGGGGATTTGGCGGGATTTGAACCCAGGACTTCAGGGACCGAAGTCCCGGGCCTTAACACCAGCTCGCTCCCCGTGATAGAGACCATTGAAGTAATATTCCATTACTAGTCTGATGATGATATAACAACTCTCTCAATTATATCATCACAGATGGATCAGAAAACTAATAACAGTTATCTCCTGTATTTTAAATGTAATTAATTCACAGGCTACACCCAAACCGAAATACACAGTAATGGTGTTTATCTATGGTGGTGGCTTTGAGATTGGTTCTGCCTACAGTTACACATACGGACCCGACTATTTCTTAGATGAAGATATAGTTCTCGTCACTCTAAACTACAGAGTGGGAGTTTTAGGTGAGTCAAACATGTTTAAAGACAATAATAATAAGCGAACACCTTATTTGTTCATCAGAAGTACGAGTAAAATGTATATATGGTTTAAAATTGTATTGCATATTCTGAAATCATGTTAATGAACCTAAACTGAGTATTTTGATGCAGGATGAAAGCCAACATGTTTGTGAGCTAAGCTAGACCAAATTTGAGTTCAGCTCAGCAAGCAGTGTACAGTTCACAACAAAACTTAACAAAAAACTTTGGTGAAAATGGAGCTCCTTTAAAGAACAGGATGTCAATTTAAAATTTAATAATAAGCTTTGTCCCATCTAATTTGTTAGGTAAGGACGGACACTCCTATGAATTAGCATCCCAAGTATGGAGTATAGGGGTGGGACAGACTCTGTGTAAAGGTGTCACTCCATACCCGACAGTGGCCACCTTTGCCTCTGGGACAGGTTGAGACGCAGTTTGTTGTCAACAATCTGTTTCTTGTATACAATCTGTAGATGCTTTTCTTTCTTTCTCAACATGCAACACAAGTTGGGGTGTGCAGTTATGTCACCACTCTATACATCTTGTAATATTCCTGGGATACCACTGCAAGCCAACCTATATTGTTTTATAGGAAACCAGTTTGCTCCTCTTCCAGGGATGAAGCTACTGCAACCTTGCTCCAACTTAATCAATCAAGAGTTCCTAGGATCTCAGTAGTGTATTGTGGTAGTGTCTAATGATGTAGGCCTACAGTATGTTTTAGCCACTACCACAATACACTACTGAGATCCTAGGAACTCTTGATTGATTAAGTTGGAGCAAGGTTGCAGTAGCTTCATCCCTGGAAGAGAAGCAAACTGGTTTCCTATAGGTTTTGTTGCCTTAGTATACTACCTCAAATTCCTGTTTCGAGATGAAGTTGAACATTCTAGCTTAGATCATGTCACATCTTAAAGTACACAACATGGTCTCACTTCCCTAAGTAGACCACAATTTCTGGTCAAGAATAAGGAAATTCTACAATCATAATTTTACTATAATATGTACTCTCTTGTCAAGAGGATTTCTGGGAAGTTGGTTTAATGTGCATTATTATTCTAACTCAACTACCTGTCTAAATAAGATATTGTAAGCTTGAAGTCACCTTTGACTACCTATATCATAATAGAAATCATCAAAAAGTATTGTTTGTTTTTGATTCCCAGGTTTCCTGTCCCTGGATGACCCAGCATTGCCAGGAAACCTTGGGCTCAAGGACCAAAGATTAGCTCTGCGCTGGATTCACAGGAACATCATATACTTCGGAGGAGATCCTCGAAGGATAACCATATTTGGCCAGAGTGCGGGAGCAGCCAGTGTCCACTATCATATGAAGTTTACATCACACGAAGGTACAAGAACTATCTTCATCCCATCATTGACTTTTAAAAACTGAAGTATACATAACATTATCATTATTTACCAAATGCCTAGCAAAATTAGACCGGAGTGTTGGGCAGTGTTCAAAATAAAATATTGATTTATTTAATCATTGCAGTTTGAGCAGTTCAATTTAAAACCCCGAGAAAGGTAGCAATAGCAATACATTTAAAACCAGTGGTAATAAAAACACTAACAAGTGTAAGTACTACGTGATGTTTATATAGGTTTTATCTATGATTTTACGCAATGTAAAGCTTAGCTGCTTACATTGTGTTGCTTAGTCTATGCTAAAGCAAACAAAGGTTTTACCATCTGAAACAGTTTATTCCTGGCTAGGATGTCCCTCTGCAACTAGTAGTCCCAAAAAAATTCTAGTTCTTAAACTGGCTACATAACATGGAAATGAATGAGTTCTTTACACACTACACACTACACAGTCAATGATCCTGTATACTAGCTTAATATATAGCTTAGGGTTTGATTGTACCCTACTCTATATTGAGCTGTAGCGTACCTATACACTACATTATATAAGATGTGATGAATCTGTTGTAGGTTTGTTCAGATCAGCAATATTACAGAGTGGTTCATCGTTTGACTGTTGGGCCTTCCAACCTCCTGGATCTCAACAGATTTACATCGATTTTATCGCTGCAAGAACTGCTTGTAACCAAACAAACTCCCATGAGTTTGTTGACTGTTTACGAACAGTACCAGCTGAAAGATTTTCAATAATACTTGGACAGCTTTTGGTAATGTTTTCAGTGTTATAGAATATAAATTGTAAGTTTGCTGGACTAGAGTACGCAGCAATAGCTACAATCTCACATTCACTATGATTTAATATTCCAGAGAAACTAAGGATTACATCTTAAACTCAATTTTAAATGACAAAAAAAAAACACCAATGCTGTGTCATTCTACTTCTCCGGAATATATATCACGTATAACATTTGCTTATGTTAGTTACATCATTTTTATAATGTTTTCATCTGTATGTTTTGATAAATTGACTTTGGGCGAACGAGTTTTTAACTAACATTTTAAGGTTTTTTTCTTGCATAGGCATAATGATATAATTTTCCCCTTTCAGATTGATTAGTGTTTTAAAAAAATACTTGAATGATTATAAAATGTAAATACTATAATAGACCGTTATAAAACACTAATTTATTTCCATAAAAAACTCAATCAGTATTCTCACTGTGAAAGTAAGGGGTTGTGGACTATAGTTATCAGTATTAGCTAAGTTTATATAGCTGCTGTGTAGCTGAGTGGATTTATGCTAATAGAGTGCTCGCCTGGTAATGTTCCTATATTTAACAAAAATATACCCCCGCCGCAGCTAACCTGTAGACTAAGCCCTTAAAATGGTGTTACTGTTGAAAGAATAAATAAATAAATATAGTCCAGGCGCTAAACGGGTTGAGTATGCACTGAAAGTCTGACAAAATTTGACTTTTGATTATTGTTGGGGACATCTAGTAGATGAAAAAAATCGATGATGTCGCATTTCTAGGGTGGTCACAACTCGGGGGGAGGGGGGGAAATTGCGCGGGTCATCGGTTTACGTTTCCGCGTCTAACTCACAAACGGTTAATGATAGAAAGGTGGTTTAAGCGTCTATCAACGCCTAAATATATTGTCCTTCAAAAGGATTATAACAATCATTCTTCTATCTCTTATACTTTAGGCGCTAATCAACATTTATTGCAAAAAATAAAATTTAAAAATACTTTAAAATGAAATATCGGAAATATTGCGTTTGTTTAGGGCATGTTACAAACTATTTATGGTTAGAAAAACTAACAAGTAGTACAACAGCACCAAGTTTAAAGAAATCTGTGCAAAAACAACAGAGCTACGTTGATTTCAGTAAGAGTAAACGTGGAAAATTCGTAGTAGTATCGAGGCGCGCATGGATGGTACGTAGCCCACAGTCAATATAGGTTTGATGTTGTAAGTAACTATGGGAAAGCTGAATTTTTCTATGCTGTTAGACCATGTTGAGATGATAATTTTCCCGAAAGTCCCCACTCCTACATGTGCTTTCCTCTAACCCCCCTTTTTAGATAAATTTACAGCCTCTTAGCAATTAAGCTATAACTTTAAAACGGGTAAGGATAATAATGCAATCTTTTATTAATCATTTTGCGTTACGATAATCTACAAAAAGAATTATTAGATAAATAAATATTTAAAAAGAATTATTACAGATTTCTGAAGAAGAAGGAGAAGAAAATGTGTTCATTGTAATAAAATATCAATACAGTGTTTTTTATTTAAATGCAAAGAACAATGGTCAAAGACCGTCTGTTTTGTGTTAGACACACTGATTTTGAAATATTTTTAAACAGTTGAAAAAATTTCATGAATCACATACAAATATTCATAAAAATATACTGATTTCAACTACAGAATATACACAAATAGCACTACATACTAATAAAGATCAGATAACAATTGAATGAATAATAAAATTTAAATGTAGCCTACTGAGAATCTGAATTTTTCCTATAAACAGTTAATAATTCATAAAACAAACCTGTTACTTTTATAATTTACTTTGATAGATACTTAACAAACAATATTTTTAATTTTTTTAAATTACATAGATTTTTCCCATTTTTGTATTGATATCTCAATTCTTAAATTTAATAATTATACTCCATTATCAATTCCTACCCTTTACTCCACGCCTCTTTAAGATAATATCCAAGTGCCCGCCAATCTTTGCCATTTAAAAGTTCCAAAAAACTCATATTCATTTAAATATAACTTGTTAGAGCAAAATTGATGTATCTTTTTTTTAATTGGACATTCTGCTATAAAAGGGTAAACGTTTCATCCCGGTTGAGATTACATGGTGTTGAGATTACATGGTGAACATACATACATTTTATTTTCCATATAGAGTTAACTTTTTATTAGACGACCCCCTTTATTTGTAAAAAATGTTTTTAGGGATGGTTTCGAATAAAAAAATATATCCACCATTTTCCAATATGGCCAACAACTTTGTTATTTCTTATGGAATACGCTGTATTTTAGTATTCTTTTAGAATTTAAAAGCTATTTTTTTATTCGTGACATTTTTTCTCTAAACCTACCCCATTTAGGAGTTTCAGCGTGTTATATCTAAAAGAAAGGCTTGTGGTGTACATTTGGCATCCTGTAGCTCATAAACGAGTAAGTTGAGAGAGAAAGTGCAAAGAATAAATAAGTCACATATAAGTCCTCGTTCAAAAAAATATATAAAATACGTTAAAAAATACTGATTTTGTTTTCTTCTTCGATGTAACTCCTAAACAAGTAGCTTTAGAGAAAAATGTCAAGAATAAAAAGGTTTAAAAATTGTGCGTTTACATTCTAAAACAATCATAAAATACAGGGTATTCCATAGGACTAACAAAGTTGTCAGCCATATTGGAAAATGGCAAACATATTTATAAAATTCGAAACCACTAAAAAACATCTTAAAATAAAGGGTAGTGTCCCATAAGAAGTTAACTCATATCTCATAATAAAACAGTTATCTATTGGTTCACTTTAGGTGAGACACCCTGTGTAATAAAATGAGGCTCTGGCGTACAGCAGCAAATGCACGATATTCATTCATATGTATCCACTACAGTCTGTATATGTATTGAATGAGCTACATAACTTTAATATAATCTATATAAAGCGGCAAATTCAAATACAAAAATCATAATATACGTATTTTTTTCATTGTTGCGGTGCACAAAAAAGCCAGAGTCCTGTAAAATCAATATACTGTACTATCTATACCACTATATGCAAACAAACTGTTAATAACTATGCATCATTTTAAAATGCAAACTATGCACCCCAAATTTTGTATAAAACATTTTGTTGTGCGACCTCGTATAAAAAAATCTACAAAGAAAAGTTTCATAAATTAATCCGTAAAAATTATTTTTTTATGTTTATGATATTTTTTAAATATGAATATTTAGGATACCATGGTAAATACACGTTTTGTAGAATATCGTAACGCAAAATGATTAATAAAAGATTGCGCTATTATCCTTACCCATTTTAAAGTTACAGTCTCTAAGAGACTGTAAATTTATCTAAAAAGGGGGGTTAGAGGAAAGCACAAGGGGGTAGGAGTGGGGACTTTCGGGAAAATGATCATCTCAACATGGTCTAACAGCATAGAAAAATTCAGCTTTCCCATAGTTACTTACAACATCAAACCTATATTGACTGTGGGCTACGTACCATCCATGCGCGCCTCGATACTACTACGAATTTTCCACGTTTACTCTTACTGAAATCAACGTAGCTCTGTTGTTTTTGCACAGATTTCTTTAAACTTGGTGCTGTTGTACTACTTGTTAGTTTTTCTAACCATAAATAGTTTGTAACATGCCCTAAACAAGCGCAATATTTCCGATATTTCATTTTAAAGTATTTTTAAATTTTATTTTTTGCAATAAATGTTGATTAGCGCCTAAAGTATAAGAGATAGAAGAATGGTTGTAATAATCCTTTTGAAGGACAATATATTTAGGCGTTGATAGACGCTTAAACCACCTTTCTATCATTAACCGTTTGTGAGTTAGACGCGGAAACGTAAACCGATGACCCGCGCAATTTCCCCCCCTCCCCCCGAGTTGTGACCACCCTAGAAATGCGACATCATCGATTTTTTTCATCTACTAGATGTCCCCAACAATAATCAAAAGTCAAATTTTGTCAGACTTTCAGTGCATACTCAACCCGTTTAGCGCCTGGACTAATAAGCGAATTTCCATTTACCTGGTTGGATTTCTACTAAAATATTCCCTAAAAATTGTCATACCGTATTTATTTACTATTAAAAAAAAAAACATTAATTTTACTGAGTAGCCTACTTAGGTTTGCTGCTACAGGGAAGATATTGAGGTGTGTTTTTTATTGCAATGTTGATAGCTTATAGTATGAAATAAACAAAATTTCCAAATTTGGTTAAAATATACCCATAAACAAGCAAACTATAAAAGTGTATTTATTCTCCATAAGAATAACATGGGAATTTTAAAAATACAATTTTTTTAATATCTTCGTAACCGTTGGGCATACAACAATGCTTCAATATACAGAATTAAAATTGTTTCTTTTTTCAAGCTTTACAAAATTGTTTGGAGAGAAATTATGAAATTTTGTGTTTTTAGGGTCAAAAATGGGGAAAATTAATTTTTAACCCATAAAACCCCCCATAAACCTCCGTTCCCATAGTCCAATTATGCTAGTTCCGAACTCATTCGAATAAACGTAGGTTTACACGTTTCGACGTTTGTACCCGTTTGTAGGTAGGGTCATTTTTGCTCAAGTTATCGCGCTAACGAACACATATATACGAATTTGAACGAATAGTGTTTTTGGCCTCTGGGGACCTCAAAACAAAAAAGCAAATCGGTCCCGGGTCTAGGTCTTACCATGAGACTTAAAGTAATAGCTTATTTCCTATATTGGAAATTCGCTGAAAAGAAAAAATCTGTGTCCTCTGTACCGATGTAAAAAGAAGCAAAGCAGGTGTTGTGTGCAATACCTAACTCACTTCCACCCAATCCAGACAAAGCTTAATTAAGGTGCTGAGCATTAGCAAGCTCAATATGGATTGTACATGTACTGCATTCGAACCAGCACAAAATACTTATAAGTGCAATGCATTAATTAACTGAGTTAACATGCTCTCTAGCGCTCGCAGGTTAGGTTTGACGAACTAATACCCAGACCTACTCAGACTTGGTGCTGTAAGTGTAAACAAAATAAATGATCCTGGCTAAAGAACAAGATATGATGCTAGTAAGGAATAAATGTGACATATTATTCATTCAAAACACATCATTTGCTTATTTTCACCTTAAAATAAGGATCCTGTAGTGTCGTTGACCTGTAAATCTTATCTATTGCCAATAATAAATATTTACAAAAACATTAACAGTTTATGTTGACAAACATTTTTAAAACTTTGAATCAACATTAACAAACAAAAATAAGTTGTGACTATGTTGGGTAATGTTGAAAAAAAACTTGGCAGTAATTTGATACTAAAGACTCCTATTTCCCTGTTTGTAACAGGTTAATTCAGACCCCTTGATGAGGAAGGTCACCCTGCTGACTCCAGTGATTGAGCCTCCCGGATCAGAAGATCCTTTCATTACAGTTGACCCCTACACTGTCCCCACAGCTATCCCCATGATAGCTGGAGTCACAGACATGGAGGCCTTAGACATCAACCTGCCTCCTTGTAAGTACAGAGTATGGCTGTAGAGGTCTTTACAAATTTTGTTTAGTTTTAAGACACATATATAAGTTGTTTTCTTTTCATTTGGACCACTTCTTTCCCACTTGCACTGATTTTTTTGAAGAAACATTTCAAACAGAACAATGATGACAGGAGTAAATTAATCCTTTCATGTCCACTCCCATCCAACACTGCAGTGGAATGCACATGGAATGCTACAGGAGAATGCAACTAACATTTTCAGAAAGTACATGGGTCGCAAATAATTTTTCCTATGTGTTACAAAATGTTTCCTATGTTACCAATATGTGTACCTCGGTTTACATATCATAAAGTCACTCCTATATTTCAGTTCTGACCAAATCCACTGAAAAGTGGGCTGATTAATTGCAGCAAAAACTCTTTTTCTCAGCTGCAAGAGATTTGATTAGAGATGAGGTACAAATATTTCGTCTTTCACATAACCCCTCATAAAGAAATCACAAGAGTTAAATCTGGGCTAAGCGAAGGCCAACACAACATAGGGTCGTTGATGTCACTTAAACAGGGAATTAAAAATGCTGTGAGATTCCCATCATGATATTGCTTTACACAACATTTCCAGAAGTTTTTGCATGTTTCTCCAAGCTATTAGTTGTGTGATTAGAACTAATATCTTTGTATTAAGTGTAACAGTTGCATGGACTCACTAATTTGGGCATCAGTTACCTACCGCTGGCCTTCAAGTGTTATTTTCTCTGTTAACACGACCGGCAATGCTGATAGATAGACTTCCCATTAGGTGGGTCTTTATCATAACGAGTCCTAAATCGCCTTTGAACAACAGTAGCTGTGGAGTTTTTTTTTCAAACTCAAGCACACAATATAAAGATTTTTCTAAAAGCGTAGAGTGAATTTAAACAATTTTATTACCACTTATAACATGCTTATACCTAATTACATGTTACAGATTTGTATCAGGATCCTACAGACACTTTGTTTGCTGGGTTAGATTCAAACTACACTCTATTTTTGCCTGTCAATCTGCAATACAACGACACAGCACAGGACCCTGTTTCTGTCTCCAAAAAATTAAAAGAATTCTACCTTGGGGATGAACACTTTGCTAGGAAGAATTACTTGGACATTGTAAAGGTACCATAATTATCACATTTCAGATAAATTTAAAAACGATAATGATTTTTTTAGTTTGGGAAATTGTGTAAGACGACGTTAGTCCAATATATTTTTACATAGGTGTGCTCCACTATGTAAAAAAAAAACATTAAATTATCTTGTTACTTTTTGTTCATTACAAAACGAAAATGTGTACCAACAATGAGAAAAGAAAAAAATAATATAGAATTATTGTATTCTTGACCAACAGAATTAATATTACGACACATATACGACATATTTAAAATAATAGTGTTGTAAAGGTGATTTTAACATCGGTTGTTAAGGAAACTTCTTATGGGTGACTTTAGAACATCCTTCAATATCTAGAAAATTGAATTATAAAAGGTCTGTAAAAGGGATCTTTTAACTGTTTCAGTTGTACTCTGATGGCTCCTTCATCAATGGTGTTTACAGGGCTGCGAGATCAAATAGGCAGAAGACGTACTTTTATTTATTCAGTTACCTAGGGTTGAATTCCATCACTTACTCAACAGGAAGCACTGGTAGATTTGGTGAGTCGTTACTGAGATTATGATTTAAAGTAACATGTATAACTAACGTAAGTAACTCATGAGTAAACTTTTCACTGTAACATGGGGAGTTGGAGGCCTCCAGCAAAACAAAACAAAAAATGTCACATTAATTACTGTAACATTGTTTATCCTCAGGAAGAAGACAAGTTTACAGCAACAGCAGTCAGACACTATTGAAAACTAAATATGTAAATCCATTAGGCTACTTGCAGCTTGAATTTTGTTCCCATGAACTATTGCATTATTGTATTATTATTGTTACAATCAACCTAGAGAAGTAAGAAACATCTATGGTATTTCAAACTGTTCCCAATAGGTGAACCAACTTTTTATGTGTTGAGGATATTAAGTTATACATTGCATAAGGTATGTCTGTTCAGGAGCTGCACATGCAGATGACCTCTACTTCTTCTTCAAAGTAAATGCACCTGCAGATGAGGTACCTGCCGATGTGGAGTTATCCAAGAAGTTGGTCAAAATGTGGACAAACTTTGCTCAACATTTGTAAGTCTGTATTGTAAAAATAAGACATATTGCTCTAACATTTCTATATGACATATTTTTTGTATGACATAGTCAAGTGGTAAAAACATTGTTAAGTTACATGCAGATGGCAATAATAGGCTTTTGTAATTTCTGGGTGTATTCGTGATTGCATACAAATTTGGAGGAGGTATTTTAATAAGTATGGGTAGAAATTTTAAGAGACTAGTTTTATCAGAACATTAATTAATGCTGAATTAAACAATTGTTTTTCTTTAATATACAGTAGTATTTTATTTGTATTGTAGTTTGTGAAATAGTTAATTAAATAAGCACATTACTATCCAAAGTGTCTTACCAGAAAAACCAGGAATATTACATACTGTACTAAAATTATCATGAAACAGTGTTTGCATTTTATGTGAGTTTTGCATAACAACAAGACATTTTTTAAATAATTGCTGCTAGTCTCATTTTGATTTCATTAATGGCTCCCTGTTGGTTTTCTTTTCACCTTAACGGGCTAAGATATGGTGTAGACTGACTTAAGGAGAGGGGATCGATTTAGGCTGCGTTTGGAAAAGTGGCGTGATGTGTGACGTCATGGGAATAGCCATGAGCTCCTTTATTTGAAACATCACCTGGTTTTACATATTGCCAACATAAGCATAGATTGTGGTAACATTATGGTAAAAATTATCAGATTATGGTACAGTAACCATAGGTCCCTTAGTTGCCATTAGCTGTATGGGCTATTAATTAACAGCTGTGTCTAAGGAATGTCGGCCTTAGTCACTAACAAGACTATACAAGATCGCGCCACTCATCTCCATTCATACTTGGCTTAAAATACCTACTTTGTATGGTTGCCATTTAATAAGAAAGTATTAAAGTATTAGATCACAATATTATCACATGGACAAAGCCTCAAGAACAGCAGTCCCAAGCTGTTAACTCTAGACCAACTATTCTATTCAGTATCCAAACAAAAAGAATATTCAGTTGATCCATTCACGACTTGACCTATAGAAGTTTAATTGGTTTGTTTCAGTGACCCCAACGGTAACTACTTCCCCGTCCACTGGGCTCCAGTTTCCACACCACACATTGAGTATCTTAGTATCGGACAGACCAATATTACCATGGAGGAAAAACCATTCCTCCCCTCTAGAATGGAGTTTTGGGATGAACTACCTTTTAGAAATAAGCCGATTGAGTTTAAGTGTGAGTATTGTAACATATATTTATTGGCACTTGTAAAATATTGTTCTGATTTATTGATTGATTGATAGAGAATCTGACAACAAAACAATTAGAAGCATAATTTGCAAATAAAAAAAAAAACACTACTTTATTTTATATATATATATATATATATTTACAACATTCCTCCACCTATGCAAAAATATACAAAGAATCTTCAATTTAGTATATTCAAGCATAGTCAATGCTGCTATTATACTACAAATAGATAAGCTAAGAGTTGTTATTGTAAATCAATATCATTTGCCCTAATACCAACATTTTTATAGCTAAACAACTGGTAAATGTTTGATAATATTAGACATGATGGATTAAAAAAGTAAATTTAAATTTACAAAATTTTTAAAATGGGTACTTAACTTAAAGTTTTTTTAAATAGGCCTATGTGTTAAAACTTGTTTTCAGTCTGTGTAATGTAAATAACTGGTATGACCAAACTGACTCATACTTTCTCCCATTGGCATATCAATTATTCCCCAGGAGTAACAATTAATGAGATTCTATGGGTTAAATTACAATTTAAAATTGCAATAACCTTTGAACTGTACTTTTTTCAGCATTGGGGGTTGTAAAATTTTGTTTAGAGTTAAAAGGACCATAACATTCTAAATTATAATCAAAGTATGTGCTTTTTTTGCAAATATCATTTTAAATTTTATTTTATGGGAAAATTAAAATAAAAAACAAATCTAAAACATGAAAGACGCCGGAGATACCATGGATTAGTACCCACATACCAAGTTTCATCTAAATCGGACCAGCATTAATAGAGTAGTTTGTAGCTCTCTACACATCTCACGTCCACATCCACACACACAGACATTTCTTTGAAAACTTGTTTTGTTTAAGGGGGACCAACCAAAACACAATCTCAAAAAGGTTGACGGAAAGAATATTTTCTGCACATACTATTTATAGGGAGGGAAAGTAAAAAGAAATTAACTAAGTACTAAAAATCAAATAGTAAACAATTCTTCTAAACATAGGTTTTTTTCTGTTTGTATTTCTTCTTCCAGGAATACATATAGGCTTGAAGTAACATTTATTCAACAGTATATTAATGTATTTTATTCAACTTAAGTTAACCGCCTGACTTATTTTTAAAACGTTTCCTTGACTTTATTGACTAAAAGTTTTCAAATTGTATTTAGAAATATAAGCTCTTTGCTAAATTTGAATTAATTTGATGTAAATGTTTATTACAATTGTCTTGAATGATGAATAAGTTTGTTTTTTTTTTTCATCAGGGCCATCAACTCCGTCCCACAGCTTGTCAATATCCAGAATCACAGAGAAGTACTTGGGTAACAGGCAAGGCCAGCAAACATCTCACCTCTACGCTTCTGATTCAGAGTAGTGACAATATTAATTTTTCCTAATAGAAAAATCTAATCAATTTTGAGATTCTGAACTGCTTAGGGAGAAATGGTTCTTAATTGCAGTTACATTAATGTCCTAGGATAACCTAGGATATTGTGTTGGTAAATGATTCTAGCTACTGTAAGACTATATAACAGTATTTGCTTTCTGTTTTCAACATCATGTTTAGAAAAATAAATCTGTTTTAATAAATTCACGTTTTTTGCTGAAAAACATATAATTTATGTGGCCTATAGCATCCGATGTACAGTTTCAATATGAATTATAAACCTGCCAAGAGATAAAAAAGATTACTAAAAGTATGTGTTATTTATAAAATAGAAAAAAAAATACCTAAAAGAAGGGAAACCCGAAAGTCAAATCCTGATTGTGGTAGCATTTGATGTTGTATAATGTATGATATGTAAATATCGACGAATAAAGTTTCATTTAGTTAAATTGTAAACTATTTTCTTAAAATGGATATTTTTCATCCCTCATTTCATAAAGCAAGAAATTGAAGAGTTTCATAATTATATAAATTAATTATACTATATTGTATTTGATGTATTATTGTTTTATTTCTTTTTGCATTGGAAGAAACTTTTCTCACTTTAATAAAACTGTATCAGCTCTTTGTTGATATTTGAACTTTTATCTTAACTAAAGATTTATTCAAAGTAGAAACAAAGCTAAAATAGGTCATCCTTCTTGATAAAAAAAATGCTGGCAACAGCATAGCAACATGCATATATACACGAACCTTAAAGCCTAAAAAACTAACATTGATTGCTATTAAAGAATTGTCGTTTTCCATGAAAGTGACCGTTTAAAAGTCAGACTTTGTATACGCTTTAATTGAAATTGTCCATTACTTTCAGTTGGTTCAAATGCATTACCACCTAAGTAGCTAAACTTCTGTATTTATTGGCTAGTTTGTTTTACTTTGTATTTAAATCCACATTTCAAGGAATCATCCAACTACTTTTTGGTCTCTGAGATTTTTATGATTTATCGTGATAGCCTACAATTTTTACACAATTTGTCAAAGCTGTTCTGTCACGAACAGCGAGGTAGGCCTCTGTAACGGATGATCTTGTACTTAATAACACTTGGGCACGACAACACTCGCTCAACAATCCATTTATATATTTCAGCTGAAGATAACATTATTCTTGAAGATATAACATAACATATGTTTAAATAATAAGATGTTTTTACAAATTGTTATTAATTAGTTTGAAAAACTGTATACCCTGATATTCAGGACCGTTAACTATTAATGGGATTGAATGTACAATTCCCTAAATTTTATTTTAATAGTCACAGAGATTTAAACATATTTTATTTTGAATCTGTATTGAATTCAATTTTAGTGTTATTATTGTAGGACAAGAAATGGTCGTACAATGTGTTTAAATGTTTCTATTTCTAAAAGTGTTTTAAGATATAGAGCTCCTGAGTCAAAGTAGTCTTTCCGATATCCAAAACTTCATAGACCTTGTACATAACTTTCCATGGTGCAAGTATAGAACAAACATTACCCAAAGTTGAAAATAGTTTACCTGAAATACTGTTGGCTAACTAACAAAATTACCACAGGATATTGAAATTAAAAAGCTTTTTATGGGGGTTTAAATTGTCAACATACATTTTGTATCAGATTAAATTTAGGGTTCTCTACTAACCTATGGTATGTTAAAAAGTAGTTTCAGACAGTTAAAGAAACGCAGGCAAGATTTTTAAGAGGTGATTTAATTATTACCACATAGCTCCCGGTTGGATAAAAATTTCAAATCTGTTGTTTTAGGAAAGTAGTTTGTCTCCTATATACATATTTTCTGAGAGCAATCGATTCTAAAGGTTTCAGGTTTAAAAAAAGGTGTTTAATTAAAGTGATCCTGCATAGTTATTAGTCTTTGTGAATACAATAAAGAAAAGAGATTTTTCTATAATCTTTTAGCAGTTATTATCTATTGAAAACTATTTAGTCCCATCTATTGAAAACCTTTTGTACACGATTAAATCATTTAAATACACATGACGAACGACCACATTTATTTTATTAAATATGCCAGTATCAAATTGCAAGGTCTCAAACAATTTATCAAACTCTTAATCTTTCTTTAAGTTATTTCGTTTAGAGGACAAACAACACATATTTTTATTAAACTAAATACAATATTCACAAAAAATATAATTTACCGGCATTAAAAAATATATTTTATTTTATCATATATTTAATATATAGACAATTGATTTTGAACTCTATAACATTGTCAAGAGAATTAAATAGTTAAAGGTTAGAAGAGAATTATCGGTAACAAGAACATTAGGGGACATTACACCATCATTACTCATAAAGATGGCGTGTCGCTGACATAAATGACTCTGAAAAATTATATAAGGGTCATATTTATGGAAGGTTCTTTGTGCTCACGTCCCTTGTTTGATCATTAACTTTCAGTGTAGTTTTGTCAAATGAATGCCAAGCACATGTCATACACACAATGTGTTCTCATAAGACTGTTATTGGATTTAAGAATATAAAATAAATAGTCTATATTTAATTTATGATTCAATCATCACTTTTTTAGACATAAAGTAACTCAACTCAGCCAGAAGAGTTAAGCAAAACGTAGGGTTTTTTCTAGCATGCATGGTTTAAAGTATGCAACATTTGATACTAGAACTGTTATATTTGATAAAAACCTAAACATAACAAGTTGATAAGAATCACTCAATGGGCATAGGATAACTGAAATGACTGGATAGAAAGGTTGTGGCGCAAAATAATCTTTATACATATTAAAGTATATTAAAGTATTAATTATTATTCTGCTTTGAGTGTTAAAATTTTTTTCTTTTTTTGTAAGAAAACTGTTAAAATCTTAATTGTAAGTCGACCTTTTGTTGTATGGCACCATCATTAATAACACCAAGACAGATGACAGATAGCATCCAGGTCCAGACAAATCCTGCTTGGAATCGAACCACTAACCTTCAGGGTTCAGTCTCACAAACAAATCAAACAAATCTACTTATCTCAGAAATTTTACAAAACAGAGAATATGTACAATAAACCCACTAAAATTAGATCTCTGCAAAGCAAGTCTTGATTGCAGGGACCGAGTCGCAATATTAGATGAATATTACACTTAAAGACTGCGAAATTACAAATTAATAGATATATGTGTTACATTGTATTGTGACATAACCTCTAGACTCCCCAGACTTAAAGTTCCAAAATGTATTTCCAGTTCCTGAAAAACAACAATCTTTATATTTTGATCTGTGGTATGGCAAATTAGGAAAAACTTTTTTTATATTTATTTTATTATAACCAAACAACCAGGCTGACGTCTAAGTGAACTGGGGTTACATTTTTTGCCTCAGTATTCAGTTTTCGTTTCCAAAAAGTTATCACCTTTTTTAAAAAGAAAATCACCTCTACCTCGTTGTCTTCTTTAATCGTCACATGGAAGGATGGACACACAGACATGACGGCAGGAGCTACTTCCCTATAGGGAAATTCGCTAAAAAGGGCCGATTTCATGATAAGAGTTCAAAAGCACTTTTGATTTTTTGTTGTAAATGAGGTTCAACCTGACGGCTTAGCCTTGTTCTACCTCATTTTAGAATAAAACATTACTATTAGTTATTCGATATTTTTGAACTTGGTGTAATTTGATAAGAAACTTATAATGGAAAATAAAGCGTTATTAATATTTTCATATGATCAATCATTTGATGTAATTTAAATTTACATATTAAAACCTTCGAAAATTTGAAATTTTGAATTGGACCAAAATACTTTTTCTAGCCTGGTTCTATTCTACTTAATCATACATACCAATTTTCATAAAATTGGTCTAAACAATCCAAAGATAAAAAATTGTATGTAAAAAATAAAAAAAGGTGGATATCTGGTTAACAAAAGTTTTTATTCTTGATTTTCTCCTTCTTTTGGCCCAAGGAATCACTAGGTAAATGATGACTCCACCTTTTTTGAACAGCCCTGTATACTACGGTTTAATTTAGGTGTTTGTTATGACTTATGAGCAATACATTGTACTCAACACTTTTTATAAGTTAGCTAATATACTTGGATAAAAACACAAATATAACAATAGCAAAACTGATGTTTTATCCAGATCGATGGTTTCCTTTTACATTCCGTTTACCTAGAGCTTCCTCGAAACAGACAATTTTCTAATATTTTATACGTGTATGTTTTTAAACAAAAGTGAATAATACATTACCAACTTAGTCTATTTAAAACGTCCAAATACTAAATTTTCTTAATAACGTCCCAAATAATTGGCCAAAATACATTTTGATCAATTTTTTAAACATTACAAGTATTAATTTGATAACCTAAATGATTTTAGTTTATAATAGGAAGACAAATTCTTTCGTTAAACGTAAAACTATTTTCTTTCAGTTCATTAAACAAAAAATATTATTTGAGCACGATATTAAATTGGTTTATATAGCCCTAGTTGTCAAGGAAGAGTGCCGTGGTATTCTTTCGACGCAATACCCGCAGTACACATGCGGCTGTGTATTGCTAGATAGCGCCGTTGTATTGTATTAACTATGACGCAAGTTTTCTCTTGTGTTTTGGATACTTGGAGGAATATAATGCATTATGATATATCAAATAGGATTAGATATTATAAAAATGTTAAGTGTAACATCGAAGGTCTGTTAAGACTGAAATATGTACGAACAAGGTTGCATTAGCCAGTTAATCCTGGTCATCTATTACCGAAGGTCTCAAAGTAACTTAAGACCTAGGCCCGGGACTGATTTAACTTTTCATTTTGATGTCCCCAGAGGCCAAAAACACTATTCGATCAAATTTTTATATATGGATAATGATAAATTGAGTAATTTTTGTCCTATTTGATTAAATTTGGCTTGAAGGTGTAAGGCGGGATAAACTTGAATGGGTTAGGGAACCAGCACGATCAGGCTATGGGAAACGGGTTATATGGGGTAAAAATTTGTTTTTCTAATTTTTTACCTTCAAAACAAAAAATCCCAATTTCCCTCTAGACCTTTTTAAAGAGTAAAAAAACAAATAATTTAGTATATTAAAGTTTTTTTGAACGGTTATAAGCTACGGAGAAAATTCAAAAAATCTTAATTTTAAAATTCTTATGTTATTCTTTTGGAGAACATTGTATATTGTTGTAGTTTGGTTGTTATCATTATTTCTTAAATATGGACAAAGATAGTGGTAGCTAAGTTACCTATCCATATGATATTTAATGTTTCAATTTTACTAAAATGTTTACTACACAAATATGTTCTACTGAACAATATTAGAATGTTTTATAAACTATAAAGTTGTAATTTTGTTTGGAGCTGAGGGCAGGTATGACAATTTAAACAACAATATTGACATGTCACTCTGAGCGCGCTGCAAAACACCTTTGTTGACACAACTCTTTAATCGGAATAAAAATGAAATTGTAGGAGGAAAGTTAAATAGGATGGATAAACCAACTCCACGCCATACAGGTTGTATTATGTGTATAGTACCTTGTATAGTGTATAGTAGTTTATTTCGATTGTAAAAGCAATATAAGAAAAACTTACGTTTTTTTTACAACTAATTTTGGCTTTTATTATATAAGTTTCAGTGGAATTTATATTTATTATGATGGATATTTTATCCTGGCAATCTACAATGCATTAATTTAGTTTATTTACAACTTTTTGATAAAGTAGTCGTTCCAGTTCAGTTCTTAGAATAGAAAGTTTCTCATAACAGCATTGTTTACTTTCAAAGCAGCATAGTTTTACTCATAACAACACGGGTAACGGACCAATGAGGTTCAAGGATTGAGAGAGAAGAAGTAAAATTGTAATGATTTGAACTTCAACTAATCAGCTGTTCAGGCCAATTTAATTGTTGAATGGTGCAATTAGTGTTTGGTACAATGTTACGTTGCATCACTGTCAGTGGCAATGAGAAGTTATAAATTAAAACATAGCCTTTTAAAGTTATTAGTAGTGATTTTTAGTAATTAAAACACTGTCGTAGGTAAAGTAGTGTACGCAACTCACGTAAACAGTGTTAACGACACTCATAGAAGTTTTAAGGCACTCGCCAAGGCTTGTACCTTAAATTTTCTATTCGTATCGTTATCACTATCTTTACGCAATCGTTGCGTAAACTACTCTTACACCACACTTATGCCTGTGTCACACTTGGCTACTTACTAGCAGCTACCTAGTAGCAGCTACTGAAATAGCAGCTACTTTTCCTGTCACACTTATTTTGGTAGCGTCTATTCACTAGCTGCTACTACTAGTTTAGCTCAAGAGAGGTTATGTCCCAAAGACACGGATATTTTCTATACAGGTTCAAAAAATTAATCACATCTCCCCCACCCCACTTCGGATCACTCATGATTACTTCAGAAATTATTCAAAATGAACGATAATAAACAAATCGGGCAGACAGCACGTGGTGCAAGTAGCCGCTAGTCTGCTATTGAAGCTGTCACACTGGGCGACAGTCGCTATTTGATAGCTGCTAGTTGGTCACGTGACTCACTAGCGCAGTTTAGTAGCACAGAAAGTTGGACATGTTCAACTTTCCATGCTAGTAAAATTTCACTAGCGCGCTACTCTTAAGCCCCGTGTACACGAGGCTAGTACTAGCAGCTAGTTGATTAGCACTAGTAAATTCGCTCCGTGTAAACGGTCTACTAGCGTAAAAAATTACTAGCGCGCTAGTATTTTACTCGCTGCTAGTCGTTTTGAACATGTTTGATATTACTAGCGCTAATAAGTGGAGGGGGTGGACACGTGACCACTAGTGCTAGCGAACTAGCGCGGTACTAGCGGGGCATTTTCACTTCTGCTAGTGCCTCTCTCATAACAGTATCATTTTTCTTAATCAGTGGAGTGATTAGTTCCAACAGTTCTTCAAACTTAAAAGCATTCATTCTCAAAAACTTAAAGTACTCTGTAGGGTCTTACAATGCCAGTTCTCTTAAAAGAGTATTGGACGCACCAAGAAGTTCTCGCCTCCTAATCCACTTTCGAACCCACACAGATCGTCTCTTTTTATTAAGTTCATAAAATTTGTCTCAAAACATTTCGATCTAAGCGAACAGAAGACATGCGAAACTTTAATGACTATTGCGACCAATGAACACTTCACTTCTACATGACTAGCGCTAATAATAAGCGCTAATAACTAGCCACGTGTAGATGGGAATTTTCGCGCTAGTGTGCCCAGCTAGTGCTAGCAGCGAATACTAGCTGCTAGTAAACTAGCTACGTGTGCACGGGGCTTTAGTAGCTGCTACTGCCTATGTCACATTGGCTACTTAGTAGCTGCTATTTCGCTAGCTGCTAGTAAAGTAGCGTAGTGTGACACAGGCTTTACACAACGATGTTTTAGCCGTTTTACAAACGTTTATTGGAGGCCGAAAACTACGTATTCCTGTCTATGCCAGCTGTCATCGTCATTTGGGAACATAGGGCCGAAAATCAGCTGCCCGCCTACTTTATTAAAACATTAATGTATAGCCTATTATTCACAATCAGTATCCATAGCATTGCAATAGAATTGTTTTACTGTCACCACCTTCTAGCTACTATTTATTATTATTTTTGCTGATTCGTCAAATTATTTCTTCACATAACCTTAAAGTTGTCTTAGTGTGCATTATTATTGTGGTGAATAGTGTTATTGAGTAATAGTGAGGTGAAAAATAGCGTTCGTACCGCGGACCGTGAAGAATACGGGAAGAATGAGCGTACGCATAGTGTAAATGTGTGGGTGAGTAAGTTTATTTTGTTTGGTAAGCTTTCATGCAATAACCTAAACACTGTTTCAGCAAAAAATTACAAAATGATGGCTTTTGTACTAATGTGTACCCTAGGGAATATCACGTTTTTAGGTAATGATTCAAGACTAAGCCACCTGTTGAGTTTTGATTTGTGTTGAGTATTTTTATTGTATACATCAAGCACAGAATTGAAGATAATCTTTGACAGCATATTATTAAAACATCAGATTTTGCCTAGCAGATAGCAAAAACTCACAAAGACGCAGGAAAAAATTGTCCACATTGTTGTTTATTTAATTAAAAAAACAAAAATATTATTTCCCTGCTACAAATATTGTTTAATTTAATTTTGTTTTTTTTGTACAAAATCTATTTGTTTGTGTTTTATATGGTGTTGGATATTTGGTAAATTTACTAATTAATAGTGACTGTGATTTGTCCCTCGCGTTACCCTATAAGTTCGTAGTTACTTAACTATTAAGGAAATAAACGCATAGACATTTCCATTTCAGACAAATAATAAAGTCAACTATAAGACCCCACACACTGAGAAAATATGGTCTATCGTTCGTTTTAACTGTCAAAATATTGATGGATGTTCAACAACAAATCCTGACACATGTCAGTTGGATTTTTATTAGAATCTATAAATTCTCGATTTTCGGAGTAAAACAATTTCTGTTAAAGAGTCAATAAATCTAAAGAAATTGTTTAAAATGTTAAGGGTTCGTTGTGTTTTAGAAACACCCCTAGCAAATATTTATTAAGCTTATTACTAGCCTAACAAGTATTAATTTGTGGTTAATGTTAAATTTATATTTTAGTTAGAATAAATGTGTAAAATAATTATTTGATTGTTTTGTAAGCAGTGTATACGAATAAGATTTAATATCCGAAAAATGTTGTAAAAACTTATGTTTGCAATAATCTGATGAAAAAATATGACTGTAATATAATAAAAAATTGAAATGCTATAGATGGCTTTCTCAATTTTATTTTTGTAAACATATCAATCATGTTTTATAATAAACATTTTCTCATTCCTTCCAGTATCAGCCAGAACGCAGTCCTTTTTATTAAAACGTTTTTATTAGCTCGCTTTCTTGTCCGGTACAAACTTTGCAATCAATTTTATACTAACTTCCCGATGAGCTAGAGACTTTAAACTTGAAACATAGCTCACAAATGGAAGACAATGCAATACTATATCATTTAATTTTCATATTTCCCTTGGGCTACGCCCCATGGGCTTGTTTTTATTTACTCGCTTTCTTGCAAATTTTGATACTTCCCGATGAGCTAGAAACTTGAAACTTGAAACATAGCTCACAAATGGATGACAATGCAATATTATATCATTTAATATTCATATTTCCCTTTGGCTACGCCCCATGGGCTTGTTTCTATTAGCTCGCTTTCCTACAAATTTTGATATCAATTTTAAACGAAGTTCCCGTTGAGCTAGAGACTTGAAACTTGAAACATAGATCACAAATGGATGACAATGCAATATTATATAACTTAATTTTTATATTTCCCTTGGACTACGCCCCATGGGCTTCCAAATTTTTCATGTTTACATTTTGAAAGAATGTAAATAAATCAATTAATTTAAGTCAGCTGTAAATACTTAAATTTGACAGTTCGAAGAGCAGAGGTTAAGAGGTACAAGTTCTGCTTCCGAGATATTCTAGAAATATAACAAAGCATTTCAAAGTAAAGATAAAGCATCTGATTACAGATAATAAGGTTTACTGTCTACTTTTTAGTGCGTTTAAAAACGTGGCAATCTTAAAAAGTATTTTTATTTATAAATTATTATCATTGATGTTTTATTTTATTTTCTTTTTGGGGATGTCTATTTTATACGTGGTGGTGTTTTTGGGGGTTTTTTATTAGATCTATTGACCGAAGTCATCGATTGATTATCTTCCAACAGTCTTACAATCCGATATTTGAATTGGTACACGTTTTATGCCTATACTTCCCATGTATATAAACAACGGGACTTGATGTAATTTTTACAATTACACGTTGAATGTATTGGTGCTTTACAAAATAACAAGACCTTTTCATGTGAATTAAAAACGGACTAGCTCTACACTTTGCTATAGAATAGGGTGATAATATTAAATATTAAAAATTAAAAGTTTAACTAAATTATTATTTCCTTTCTGTTCAAATACATCCTTATCACCCCATTAAATGTATTAGAAATATATTTAACGATTTTTAAATAAACTGTACTAATGAATGGTAAATCATTTAAATAAAGTTATTAAAATAGGCAAAATTGTATATAATTATAATAACACAGATGGTTGAGAGGCAAAATGGACAAGTCTGCTTGCTATTCAGCTGTGAAGCACGTTTAAAGTTTCGCTTCATTAGGTTTATGGTTACAAGGGAATTTCATTTATATCGACGTTCCACCAATTTCTATCAGTGGTTAGATTTACTCAATAAGGGCAAGACGTGATAGTATTATTACTTGTAAACTACCTTCCAATAAATAAAGACGCCGCTATGGTTTGATAAAGTAGATAAAATTGCTTACCCATTGACCTTGAGAAAATTTACACATGGAATTTCGGTTTATTTTAATATATATTTAACATATTTGACATTAAATATATATAACATATATGTAAGTTTAACTAAGCCTGCCCATTCATTATGAAGAAATGATACAATAGCTTGAGGACACGTTTAAATGTCGAAACACCAAAAATTTATTTTGATGGTTCGAAGTTAAGTAAAGTTGTCTTTGCTCTCCACCAGGAGTTTAATATATGATGCCGGGTAATCAATTAGTTAGTCTTAAGCATTAACAGATTGCAGCATAGTTCATTCTACACCCATCACCAATTTACGACTCAACCATATATTAAGGTAATTTTTTAATTACATTAGGACATAAGTTCTTCTTACAGGACAAAGAATCTTGAGCTTAAAGAGATTAAGCATGATTTAATTAAAGGTTGTAAGGTATTACATAATTACATTTTCCAAAAGTTTTTTTCAACGTTACATACTGCTCAAAAACATGTAAAAAATTTCAAATAGGTACTTTATCGATAGGGTTATGGATCATTACTGAATAATCACTAAATTTTAATGAATGAGCTATACATTTAAAACTGTGAATATAATGTCAACTTTCCAAAAGAGTAAGCTACACAATGCTGTTTCTAAATAAATAAAAAAAATACATGTCGGTTAAAATAAAACAAAATAGGCTACTTTAATATATTTTATGAACATCTCAAACTGGAACTAAGAAATAAGTTTAAAAATAAAACGTTTTGCGTGAAAATTACTGTGAAACTGTGGAAGTCATAATCAATACTGGAAATAAGAAGTATAATTAGTTATAACTATGCTAGTTTATAAGATTATAGTTTATTCGTAGATTTTTAAATCGTGTAACGAGATCAGTAAATAAAATTAGCATAATGAAAAGTTCATTTTTATAACAGTAAACTTCGGTGCAATGGTGTAAGAAATAAGTTTTATTTTTAAAAAATTCAGCATTAATGAAAATATATACAATTTTTGATTTTCTTGTTAAATTCTTGAAAACAACCAGATTGTAAATGTAATTTATAAAAAAATATAGACTTTCATGTATTAGTATGAATATAAAAAAATATAGCTGTTATTAATTAACATTAATACACATTACACAAACTTGACCAAACCGAGAGAACATACAACACTTCAGCATCACTTAGGTGAATTGGCGTAATTTCAATCGCAAATACACCATAAATATGAAATTTTCGTCAATTAATTATTGCTGAAATAATATATTTAACTTAATTAAAAGTTAAAAATTAACATAAACAACTAGTGAACATAAAATAACACTACACAAGATATCCCATAAAGACCATTACATGACTCAAGCGGATAGTAGTTTTGAAGGAAAGTGTGCTCAGTTAAATCTGTTGTAAACCTTATATTGTAGAAAGCCTCACGATATAGTAAATCAACTTAGCTCCTACAACGCGTTCCTGAAAACCGAGAACAGATGGTTCACTTACACTGATTGTTTATTTTTAGGCCATCCATGTACACAAATTTGATTCAATTACTTTGATTTAATTTAGGCCTTTTTAAATCATTGGTTTTAACTGTATTAATATCTCAATTAGATTAAGTTTTTAAATACACATCAATATTAATTGTTAAAAATAAAATGTTTATACTGTAACACATTGGCTACGTGGCCATTAGTTATGCCTGCTGAAAAGTAAACGAGAAAGAGTGAAAGAAATGTGGCATTGGCGGATTTATATTTTTCCCAACCTAAATAAACATCATTAAGGAATCAAGGTTTTGTAGGTAATCAGAAAAAAATAAGCAAAACTTAGATCTGGTCCGGGGATCCGGATCCCAATCCGTACAACTTATTATGATATTGTATGATGCCATATACAATTTATTTAAGTTCGAGTTTGCTTAAACGTTGATTAAGTGCTATCTACTCTAAGTGGTTTTATAAAAAATTTAGTAATACGCTAAAGAAAATCAAAGTTACTTATAAAGCTTGCACTTTCTGACTAAATCTGTTATTCAACCAATTAATCTTACAGCAGAACCTTGGAAATTGATAAAGCTATTCATGGCTGGCTATGAATTATTCGACAGTAACAGGTAAGGTCTTCTGGAAATCCTAATTGATACGGCATCTTAAATTAACTTAGTTGAATTTAGAAGGATTATGCAAATAGTTAAAGCTCCAATCTGTTAGAATCGTCAAGGCAGTAAGTGACCTATATTATAACTTTAATAATTTCCACCTTCCAATTTCGAACCAATTGTCATCTCAAAATAAAGTGATCTCAAAAATAATAATCTCAAAAGTGGGTTTTTGTATTATTAACCTCATAGCTCTTCATCATCGGCCTTGGGTAGAGCGGGACCCAGTACAAACATTCATATCGGGACCCCATACCAATAAAAAAGTAGAATCCTACCAATTATGACTAAGGACAAATCTTAATGAAAAGTATTACTATCTATGCGACCGCTTTTTTATTTTTTTGTTGACTTAATTGATTTTCAAATCGAGGATCACAAAAACTTTGGTTATAATCCAACAAACTTTTAAAATGAATTTTTCAATATGTGAAACGTGAATATTTAATTAAAATGTTGCATTTTTATATTAAGTTTTAATGAAATCGAAAATTTACAACATGATTTGAAGCAGAGTAATAAATTCTGTTTAGTCTACAAACAATTAAAATCTATATAATCTATACGCCAGCATATATAGTAATTTTAATACGGATTTAAGTAAGTTTTGCAATGAATCCAACATTATTTAATACATATAAACCATTGAAATAACGCTTGTAATATAAACTTCTGATCTAGTTACCTATTATAAAGTTATCTATGTTTTAAATGTGACATTAATGTTGATAGTAAGACATAAATTCAACTGTTGTAAAATAAAAACTTCAGAAACAACCGGTTAGTCAAGGCTGTTAGTTGTGCGAATTTCAATAGAAATATAATGGCGCAGGTATAAGGGAAAGGATTGCCATTATGATGTACGACTACCATACATTACATTCTTGCTTAGCAACATTCTTCAAATCCTTTCGTGCAAATGTGAATAGTTTTATACAATAAGTGAATATTTACATTTTGTTTAACACAAACCAACTAAGCCGTAAAGCATAACTGTGGGCCGAAGAGTGTAAAATCATACTATAAAAATGAGTTACAGTACTTTGTTTATGTTTGAAGATGCAATATACGCGTATTCTTATAATACACTTTGTATTGCACTTTTAAGCAATCATATTCCAATACGTTTTAAAAAAAAAGACATGTCTTAAAATGAATGTAGAAAAGATAGTAAAAGTCTTAATAAGATGTTAACCTTAGCAGAGAAACTGTAATCCGACTCATTAAGTTTGGGCTCAAATTCAATCAGACATCAGATTGGATAGAGATCTAATCAACTGAAACATTTAATCGAAATCTTATAATCCGTAGCTCCAACAGAAATGTTTCCAACAATGTTGCCCAAATATTGTTTTTGAATTCTGCGTTCTTGACCTGTGTGGATAAAATAATTACAAAGATATTCGTCGGTTTATTGGCAGTACAAATATAACATTTTTATTTAACTGTCTTTAAATAATAATGATTATATAATAAAAAAAAATAAAAAAATAAACTAAAGAACAACATAGAGTCTACTGATTACTTTTAAACCAACAGATTTTATTATCATCTCTCGTATGACAAAAACTTAGGCAGAAGCTTCCTTGGGATAGGTTTAAATATATAGATTTAAATATATAGATTTAGGTTCGGAATAGGTTTTTAAATATATTTCAAAAATATTACTAAAAAGTTATTGAGAAAGTCAGTGGTAGCCTTTTACAAAGAAATTTGGATTATTAAAGGCTCGATTATATTTAGTCTAATCAGCATCTAATTAAAGTAATTTTTAATTCGATAAATGTTTCATGTAATTACAAATTTAAGTTTAATATGCTTAAACAATAAACTCTAATAGTATTAAAAAAGATTGTGATTACAACTTATACATATTAGATTGCTATAGATTAAATGTGGTATATTTTCAATCTAATAGCAGCTCCAATAAAACAAAACATTTAGGTACATATAAAAAGAAAAATGGTAATAAATTACAAGGTAATAAACAAAGTAGAATCTTGAGAACTCTTGATAGCAACCATAAGTTGCAGAGCAAATCCAGCTTAAAACGGGTACACATTGTATGTCACTAGTCACTTTCTTATTGGAGTGAGTTTGTTTTGCAATAAACTTGCAGCTAAAGGAAAATAAACAAAACTTTTTAGATATAGCCAAAGGAAATCAAATTCCTCGATCAAAACAATTTCCTTTCAGAAACACTATTTTCTTTGCATATTGAGAGAGAATGCAACAATAGCCCCTCAACCTTCTGTAATCATTTCATCGGCAAGAAAAGAACACTTTCAGTTATAACAAGTTTTGATTGCTCAAAAGTCGTCTTTTGTTATTTTTGATTCCAGTATTGTTATGAGTGGAATTTATTTTTTCTTTCGTTTTCAGATTGAGTTTATCAATTCTATCAACATTTACATATCATGAGACATGTTTTGTACATTTTCTAACTGATACTAAATCAATTGTTCTAAATTGTTTGGACAAGACCAAAACATACAACTTAATAGGCTTTATTGTTATTAATTTTATCTGTTACAATTTCCTCCATGAGAGCTACCACCCAAATTGTTCAGTACACCATTTAAATATAACTAGACTCCCTTTTGTGAAACTAGAACGTAAAGAAGAAATATGCCTAATAAAATTGTGTACACTAAATTTCAGTTACAAATAAGAAGTTAGTATACATTGTTTAACCTATATAAATAAAATTAGAGTTTTGTTTGTACATTGCTCAGAATTCTATATTTTTGGTTATTTTTACGTTTTATACATTAAAGAAGTCGAAAGAAGTCTTATATCAATTTCTGTCTGTCTGTCACGGCCCAGAAGGCATTTTACGCGGCTTTCTCTTGAAAAACTAGAGCATCGATCGGGGTTCAAATAGTCTTTTTGCATTTTCTATTTTCTGGATTGGCGAGAGTGTCTTTAGCCATTAACATATGACCTCACTACTTTTGAAATAAAATAACGCACCCAATTTTGTACGATTTTTTGCAAGTTTTCTTTTAATGTTTACCATATACGTCATGTATGAAATACTCATCTGGTTGGATAGTAAGACTTCTATTAAGTAACAAACAGCTGTTCGGATACGGATTATTTTTTCCAGCTGTCACTGGATATTATGTTTAAATTCAAAAGTTGTTTTCAAATAGTGCAACCATTTCCAATGTGGTTTTGTAAGAAAATCTAAAACCAAGTGAGATTAAAAACGTTGTGCCTTACATAATGGATTTTATTATTCGCACTAGTGCAATAATGTGTAACTGTAAATTAAATTAAATTTCTAGGCACCAGTGTGTATGAAATTGTGCTTGAGTTTTGATAACCGGAAAACAGACCCTAAAACAGTGATGTATACGGAGTTTTACCTGCATATCTGGAAAAATGCACACTAAATATGCAAACCAACTGCTGTTCTGATTATAAGAAGGTTTCAATTGACTACTTGATCCCGTCCGTAGAAGGTCCTAGTGTAATATAAAATGGTTTACGTTACTTTTTGTGGAAAACTATATTTAATTAATGTAGTTAAAATTAACTACAGCTGTTTCATGCCGCTGGGGCACATCTTCAGGTTGTCGAACATTGAGATAAGAGTGCTTTCATCCGTGGATGAGTTTGTCAATAAATACAATTTCTGTTACACACAAAATACACGAATACGAATATAACATTTAAACGACACGAATTTAACTTGGCCAAGTAAAGAACCCACAAGGTAGAGGCCGGTGGATTTTGCGTTAAAACCAGTTAAAACCCATGTTTCAAACTATCCCGAGCCGGCAAAACCTCATTTTCGGCCCTAGGTACGAAATATACTATTAATGCTAATACTTGTGTAATTTAATACTTATAACTTGTGTGTAATTTAATACTTGTAATAATTACCTCATGTAACATTCATTCCATTCTCATCTAGTGAAAATATGGGCTTATATTAACTTTAACTCCTTGTAAGATTATAATGTCAATTGCATGTTAAAATAATCTTGAAGGGATTCAAACCAGAAGAAGGTCTCTTATAGTTAGGTCTATGTAAAACTTTATAGCTCCCAAATATTTTATAAAACCGTATTGTAGTTTGCAAGCCCGGCTTAAGTCCAGGATAGTTACCTTGTAATTTGACAATCTTGTAATAAAAACATTCTTAAAGCTATATTATAATACAGGTTTCATTATAATTTTAGTTTCGTGAATAGATTGAATCAACATTATATTGATATGCAATTAACGGAATAACAAAACTCACAAGTTTTACGTTTGTAGTGTAGTAACCATATTTCTACAGTGTTTTTGAGAAATTTTGATTTATAATCAGATTACCATAGTCAATAAATGATAAAATGATGGCAATAAATCACATTAAATGCACTTGAAAGAAGACTGATTGAGAAAAACGATTGCAAAACGCTTTCCATAACTACGGTAAAATGGAAATGAGTTAAGGAGTCCTGTATTCACTAAATACATTTCACAAATCTAACAATACCTGAATAAAATTCCAATGGAAAATTAAGCCATTTAGGTAAAGTTACTTTTACATTCTTCACCTTAAACACGCATTAAACAGCATATTTATGAAAGAGTTCATCAAAAATTTACTGCAATTAGAAATAATCTAGTATTGCATTTGACATATTTTTTACTTAACAATTTAAACTTCACAAAACGACAGTAATATTAGAAGATTCAGATTGTGTGTGCAAAGATAAACTGTGGCCAAATGAAATAAAACCTAGATAGCCTTTTATGAAATTATTCATAATATAAATTATGTCATTAACCTGCCAATGAAACCCATTTCATAAACCTTTATTGTTCTTCACCAATATTTTTATGAACAATTTCATTTACTTTTTACGAGCTTTAATTCATTGTAAAACAAAATGTTTATGCGATATCTGTCCTCGTACAAAAGGTTTAAAGAATGTTAATAAGGGATCTGTAAGTTATACTAAATTAGTATAAGAATTAAATGCAAAATCTACTCATAACATACACTAAAAACTGTAATTCAAACATGAGGCACAACCAATTACTGATTTTCATGTGTTTTCGTGCATTTAAAAATGGCGTTAACTAAAAAAAATGGAAAACATTTATTTACTGGCCTAGATATACAGTAAGCTTAAGCTTGGATATTTGAAAATTGAAGATAATATTGAATATTAATGAATGTGCGATAAATGAATGGGATATGAAATAACGAATCAGTGAAAAATGAATGTTTAAAACACGAAACGTATCAAATATGTCAATTAATCACAATGCAGCTTGTCAAATATTGGAACTTGTTTTTTATCCGTTACGTGATAATTAAGGTAGTTGTATTTCAGCAAAAAAATGTTCTGTATATTGTAAAAGGAGTAACTAAATGCAATTGAACATTTTTCAAAATTGAAAAATACATTTCACTACACAAAATTAAAACCATTATCTTTTCTTATGCTCAGTATTTTGACACTATTTTGAGGTTGAGAGAAGCTGTATACAGTATAGTATATCCTATAGTTTAACTATAATTAGCGTATTTGAATATTACATGGAGTTTATAATGCAACAAATTTTTTGACTGTCGTTTTTATAAGACGGAGCCAATTCCGAACACGTCTATCAATATATTCTTCCAGTATGATAACATGAAAGTGGTTCAAACTTCAATTAAATATTAATTAAATAATGTCTTTTATTATATTAAATTTATAATACTTATTTTATTCTTTAAATTAAAAAAATAACACTCTTTGTAGAAAGTAAATATTACCGTACCTAAATATTTTACATATTTAATCTCATATTTAACTGTTGGGATATATGAACAGACTTGTGTATAACTTATGGTACATTGTAGCATTGTGGAAGAGGTTAACAAACAAGAAAGGGACTTTACGACGAGACATCACACTTGGTGCAAACAAATGTGAGCGGGAAACGTCGGCGTTTATACAACAAAAGGCTGAAATAATTTCCCCTTTTAAAGAAGCTTCATAGAGAAAAATTACATGACTATTACACATAACAAAGGACGAACAATAACAAAACAAAAAACAAAAAAGTAATCTGCAATATGCATCCTAAGTAACATTTAAAATCTACTATACAGGTTGTCCCGGAACTCTCTACCAATATTTTAGGGCATTGCTCCTGCCTGAGTAAGCAACATACCACACATCATACATACCAAACATCATATTTAAATTATCCGGAAGTCCTTAGTTACTCACAAAGCCGCTATTTTGTTTTTTCAGTTATTAATATTTTTCTAAAGAATGGTTAAACATACGAAATGAAAAATTAGCACAAACATTTATGACAACTAGACAAAGCTACCCAAAAATTATGACGATTTTTCAAATTCATATAACAAAATGGCGGCCATTTCAAATTCATATAACAAAATGGCGGCCATTTCAAATTTTGTTTCTTAAATAACTCAAAACCCGTTGATTTTATAAAAATATTTGATGGCCACCATTTTGTTTTGTGAATTTGAATAATCGTCATATTTTTTGTAGCTTTGTCTAGTTTTCATAAATGTTTATGCAAAGTTTCCATTTCGTATGTTTAGCCTTTCTTTAGAAAAAAAATAATAACTGAAAAAACAAAATGGCGGCTTTGTGAGTAACTAAGGACCGGATAATTTAAATATGATATTTAGGTATGTTTCTTACTAAGGCAGGAGCAATGCCCTAAAATATTGGTAGAGAGTTCCGGGACAACCTGTATAGTGGAATCCTACAATACAACGCAATCGCCATAAAACTTATAAAAATATTAAATGCACTCTTTAAAAAGATTTTCATAGTTTAAATTTAATTGTATTTAAAAACCAACAAAAATATACTTTCTTTTGGACTTCATATTTTGTTAAGGACTTCACAAAATACTATTTTATTACATACAAATATACAGAATGTATATCATAAGGGCTATTGTATACTAACTACTGTATAGTTACCATTGGCAACTTGTTATTTAAGTACCCCACCGCAGCAATTCTGCAGACTACGCGAATTTCCATTTGCCTGATTTGATTTTCACTTAAATCTATTTAAGTAACATTAGGTTTAACAAGTGCCTAGGTTTGCTGCTACAGGGAGGGTAATAAAGTGTGTTTATTGTAAAATATTAATAGCTCAGTATAAATAAATACATTTTTCAAGTTGAAACTTGGGACTTTTAATTTACATAGTAGTACCTATTACTTGTAGTAAGCTTAAATCACGTTATACTGAAATATAATCTCGTTTAAGTTTACAAGATTATGAATATTTAGCTTAATTAGAAATTTTAAACCTTTTTCTTTGCTGAAATTCAGTTTACAAAAGAGCTATTTAGACCAATTATAATTTTAAATTGATTACCTAATCAATGTTATTAAACCTGTTCTCTTTTTATATTTACATAATTTTGAAACAACTTTGCTTCATTAATAAGCTAAAAATCACATCATCCTTTCAAAGCTACATTACTTGATTTAGTTCTGTTACACATTTATAAATATTTCACATGTTTCCTATTTCATATAACAGATTTATCTAGTTTTCAATGCTTGCTTTATAAAATATTTGGATACTTTTTTTAACAAACAGCGTTAAAATGTACTTTAGCGATTTGCTTTGGTGTCCATTATAAACGCAATACAGAAGTTTTTAAAATAAGTGTTGATTAAGACCACAACACCATGGCATTACCATGTTTTTATATCAGTTATATTCTACAACCAGTTATATTCTAAAGTTTATCTAAATACGTTACAAATATATATTTGGTGAACAATCAGATTTCCAATGTCAAAGTGAAGGATTATTCACTTTTTACTACCCTCCAAATTATGAACTATGGCCGAATAAGAAACTGTAAAACTTTTTCTGCCTGATTACGGCATTTGTTTGATCCTAGCTCAGGGTTTGTTTCCCTCAATCCAATTTGAAGTTTCATCCCAAGATTTTACAGTTCATTACTAGCGTTATTCTATCAAAAATTATAACAAATACAGTATTTATATTCATATAGTAAGTATTTTTTAGTTTTCTTCGTCAAAACAATAAGTGATTGAAGCTATCAAATACATACAGTCGTATTTGTATTTAAATAATTCACAAGCATATATTAAATTCTATTCATCGTAGATATGTTTTACCAATTTACATAACCAGCTAAAAATCTGACAAAAATAAAATATTTATTTCTTTGCTTGAAAATGTTTTTAAAACTATTTACTAACCAATCAGCATTTCATTGCTATACAGGTCAGGTATAACATGAGAAAAAAATCCATAATTACATTCACATATGTAGTCAGGGTATATAGTTTAGGTGTCAGCTATGGCCATCGATGTATAATAACTCAAGCCCCCCCAGGCACAATTGTTACTGTTTTTGTGGGTCTCACTGTAAGGCACTGTTAGAAGCTTACATCAATAGAACACAGAATTCTTCAGAGTGGAACACAAATGAAAAAATGGTTATAGTAATACATCTTGAGGCAATCTGGGTTTTATCTGGAGTATCTGGATTTCAGAAGGTTGATCTGTGTTATAAAATCCAATGCTGCTGGTTAATGCAAGTTTTGTAAAGCATTTTAAGATGGCTTTCTTCATGAAATCCTCTATAGGTTTGATTCCCAGTTCCAATTGTATTTGACGGGTTTGAACATACCAGTGACATTTTAGATAATTAGACATAACAACGTATTTTGACTTTAAAGTTTAGCCATATACAAATTGAGCTTGATGAAAACTAAGGAAGATTGAAATCTTTAACTTAGGTTGCATGTCGCTATTCATAGTAAGGTTATTTGATGTTTAACCACAATTAAAACCAATAGTTGAATATTTTTGGGTTTTTAAATAATTGTTATCGTCCCATTGTTAGATAGTAAGATACTTAATCATGGAATATAATACAGTACTTACGTATATTATACATGGGGCTACCATTTATCTTCAAATCACAACTGAGTCATTCTAAACTGACCAATGCTGTGAAGTGTAATTTCCCTCGAGGCTTGCTCGGTGTTGTCAAATAAGGTATTTTACTTTTAAATCCTATGAGTTCTACTACAATGTATATTGAATTAAAATTATCTGTAGCCAGTGTAGCAATGAAATTTGCATTAAATGGCAGTATACAAATCAGTGTTATACATATTAGTAAGTCACCTTTCCCTGAAGTTACGAGGTTTTAAATAAAGTCTTTTAAATGCTTCGTATAATGTTATTTTAGATTTTAAATATTTTTTAATCACTAGCTTTACACTTCAAAATATATTTACGACAATTTGCTTAGAATAATACAAATACCATATTTACCATCATTGGTCAGTAAATGGAAAATTGAAGGAAACGTCTTCAATACATCACTTTCACAATATTGCTTTTCTTTGTTGTCACTTAACACGGCCAATAGAAGCCTTTGAGCGCCGTCAAAACCAGGTTCCTCTCACATGTTTTTAATGGCCCTTTTACTCAAAGTCAATATGCTGGTTTACAGCCAAAGGAGCTTCTAATAAATGTAATTATTATTACAGTTTTTCTCAAGAAAGTCTTACTTCTTATTCGTCGGTAACAAGAATTCGAGCATATAATTGTTTGCTTAAAAAATGTCAAATGTTTATTACAAAAATAAGTATTGTTGTATTAAAATAATGAGATGTTATTCATATCTAAGATTTATATCTTATACTCATTTTACACTTTGCGTTTAAAACTTCGACTCTTTCCAAGTACATATAACACGTTAAATCATCTCGGATGTACTTCATGCGAATCAAAACAAACAGGAAAGCGTGCCACACGTTTCTCATATAATTTGACCGACTTGGAAAAAGGTTAACTCTCTTTAAGTTAGGAGAGAGTTTAGTCTCTTTTAGAAACAGTCTCCGTCACTACACCTATGGAAGCGATACAACCCCATTGGTTGAAGAGGGCCAACCTCCCCTAAGGAGAAGTTTTATAAATTTATTATATGATGACATTTCCATTGCGATTAATTAGTTTAGCATACTGCCAAATATAATTGAATTCTATATACTTTTGATTTACGTACATTATTTTGATTACTAGCAAGTACTTTTATTTAAAGCGTTAATAATAAGCCTTTCAAGATTGTATTCTAATAATAGATGCTATTAAACAACATACCGTTCCACATGTACTTATATAATAAAACTCCATAATGAATATTAATATTACTATATATTATATTACATATTATATTATTATGATCCATAATGAATATTAAACGTGGAAATCTGTTAACAAACGTATCTAAAGATGTTAAAAGGCAAGCATTGAAAACTAACAAAAGAGATAAAGCTGATAGATGAAACAGGAAACATGTTGCATTTTTTTAAATGTGTTAAAAAAGTAAATCGAGTAATGTATCTTTGAAAGGATAATGTGTTTATTAATCAAGCTTATTATTATGACTTTAATTTGTTTCAAAATTATGAAAATACACAAAGAGAACAGGTTTTATAACACCGATTAGGTAATCAATTTAAAAGTATAATTGTTCTAAATATTTCTTATGTATACTGATCAGTGAATAAAAAGGTTTACAATGTCTAATTAAGGTAAATTTACATAATCTTGTAAGCTCAACTTAAACGAGATTATATTTCAGTACAATAACACGATTTAAAAATACTACAAATAATAAAAACTACTATGTAATAAGCTTTTCTAATCACAGTTATCAAAGACGCGACATTTCTCATTACTTAAGTAACAAGATAGGGGTGAAGTCGTTATTTTTCATCCCACAAGTTGGGAAGGTAAGGGATGTTTGGTTTTCTTCACTCAGTTCCTTAAGCACTTGCTTATGAATCTACAGCTTTACAACAATTAACAGATTTTGTCAGATTTTTAGCACTTTTATTGAACTATGAACTGTATTAGCTTAGGAATATTCGTCAATAAAGCAAATCCTATTGTTATTCAAACCTTTCTCCAAGATACATGTAGCTTTCATTTGTTCTATTTAACATTATATACAAAGTATAACCTCCTAGAAACCTAACGGCGTCAATCGTAGTTAATTAGGTTTTTCAAGAATATCATAAAACGTAAAACACAGTGTAATAGAAATGTAAAAACATTGCATGGTTACCTTTAAAACGGTGCCTCTTGATTTGAAGGCTTTAATACCTCCGCCACATCAAACCAAGCGAATTTCTACTAAAACATTCCATAAATATTGTCAGATTTTTTATATTTAAATAACATCAATTTTAGTGAGAACTTAGGTTTGATGCTACAGGGAAGATATTAAGGTATGTTTCTTTGCAATGTTGATAGCTTAATATGAAATAAACAACATTACCAAATTTGGTTAAAATATATCCATAAACAAAAAACTACAACAGTTTATTTATTCTTCATAAGAATAACATGGGAATTTTAAATTAACAGTTTTTAAATATTATCTCTGTAACCATTGGGCATTCAACGCTTCATTAACAAAATTATTTATTTTTTTAAGCTCTATAAAATTGTTTGGAGAGAAATTATAAAAATTTGGGGTTTTTGGGTCAAAAATGGGAAAATTCCATTTTCACCCCATAAAACCCCCATTAACCCCCGTTCTCCTGGTCCGATCATGCTGGTTCGCGAACCCGTTCGAATAAATGTAGGTTTTTACATGTTTATATATAGGCTACAGTATGAATTTGAACAGATGGTGTTTTTGGCCTCTGGGGACCTCAAAACGAAAAAATTAATCAATCTCAGGTCTAGTTCTTACCATGAGACCTACTGTAATAGCTTATTCCCTAAATGGGAAATTCTCTGAAAACTCATTTGATATGTATTAAATATTATAAAACTAAAATAAATTCTCCACTTAGTAAACAAGTTTCCAGGCCTTATTTACTGGTAATTTACGTAAATTATTTACTGCAATTTGCCATGTTCACACATTACTTGAATGACCTAAAATATCTATTTTAGAGAGGGATAATCTAATTTTCTGAATAAACCAAGCTCACGTAAAAATTGGTGTTTGGATTGTCATAACCACTCAACATTTAGTTTTATACTACTAATATCTAATATTATTTTATACTACTAATATAATCATGCAAATAATAATAAATTTACTCGCATGACACGCAAAAAGGCGAAAACTCAATAGAATGGCAAAAATTGATCATAATATCAATGTTGGGAAAATATATATGTTATTTCAAAACATTCTGAATTAAGTAGTTGTTGACCAAATTGGTTGATGTGATTTAAATTATCACGGAATAAATCCAGATTTAAGTGATCTTTTGAAAAAAATTCTGAACATAACACCAGCTTAACTAAATCTGTTGAACCATCGGCAAGCATTCTGAAAACAAACCATCCTTCATTCACAACCAGTGGTGAACTTTAACAAAGTTTGTATTTCAATTTTCTCTTTATTTAAGTGTTAACTGTGATGCAAGTATACTATCTGTTGTCAATGTAATAATACCCGTACGTCGCAATATTTTTTTAGGATTGTTATTGGAACTATTGAATTTTAGTACATTGTTTTATACATTAAATATTTAACGCATTTAAAGCTTCCCTACATAACTATCGTAATATTATACACGGTTTTAGGGCTCAAATGTTGGTATATCGTTTCATAGTTATAGACAAATATTTTTTTCCTGTTTGAAATGCGAAAATACCATCAGTATTTAAGTACCAAAGCGGAGTTTCAATACGATTTTGTGAAAATTACAAATATGTCAGTTATTTTAAGGTCAAAATTGCGAAGATCAAAATGCGAATTTTTGGTCAAACTAAAGTAAACAAATGTGAATTCCACGTGAAAAATATAAGAAAAAGGTGAAAATTTGGTAAAAAAAATAGTGAATTTTAGGTAAAAATATCGAAAATGTGAAAATAAGGTGACAATAATTTTGAATTCACATTATGTGAAAAAAATGTGAAAATGTGTATATATGACAGAGGAACGTGAATTTCACGTTTTTGTCACGTTATTTTCACGTGAAATGTTGTGCGGTTTTTATGATTTTGTGAAAGACTTCTATAAGAGTGAGATTTGTGTTATAAAAATTCGAGGTATAAAATAAAAATATACAGTGACATTAAATCGTAAATTTAATGTTCAGTGTATAAAAAAGGTGAATATTTGGTTATAAAATAGCGAATTTTTGGTCAAAATAAAGTTGAGACTATGAACTTTTAGCTAAGTGGTTGGTAGTGTATCCTATGAACATGCAGGTCACCAATGGCGGTTTTGCTATTTTTTTTTAAATAACCTTCCTCTCTATATCCCTTAGGGTTTTTTAAAACAACGATATATCGTTTCATAGTTATAGACAAATATTTTTTTCCTGTTTGAAGTGCGAAAATACCATCAGTATTTAAGTACCAAAGCGGAGTTTCAATACGATTTTGTGAAAATTACAAATATGTCAGTTATTTTAAGGTCAAAATTGCGAAGATCAAAATGCGAATTTTTGGTCAAACTAAAGTAAAAAAATGTGAATTCCACGTGAAAAATATAAGAAAAAGGTGAAAATTTGGTTAAAATAATAGTGAATTAAAAAAAAAAATATCGAAAATGTGAAATAAGGTAACAAAAAATTTTGAATTCATGTGAAAAAATGTGAAAATGTGTATATATGACAGAGGAACGTGAATTTCACGTTTTTGTCACGTTTTTTTCACGTGAAATGTTGTGCGGTTTTTATGATTTTGTGAAAGTGTATGTGAATATATATGACGTGATAATGACGTGAAAATGTGGAAAATATAACGTGAATTTCACGTGAAAATAACGTTTTTGTGCTATCTGGGATTTGTAATATTTAAGTGAATTTTTACAGTCATAATTTCAAAATAAATACACAAAAACACAATACATTCTATGGCTAGTAATTAACCGTTACAAATATTTTTTTCCTGTTTGAAGTGCGAAAATACCATCAGTATTTAAGTACCAAAGCGGAGTTTCAATACGATTTTGTGAAAATTACAAATATGTCAGTTATTTTAAGGTCAAAATTGCGAAGATCAAAATGCGAATTTTTGGTCAAAATAAAGTAAAAAAAATGTGAATTCCACGTGAAAAATATAAGAAAAAGGTGAAAATTTGGTAAAAAAATAGTGAATTTTAGGTAAAAATATCGAAAATGTGAAAATAAGGTGACAAAAAAATTTTGAATTCACATTATGCGAAAAAAATGTGAAAATGTGTATATATGACAGAGGAACGTGAATTTCACGTTTTTGTCACGTTTTATTCACGTGAAATGTTGTGCGGTTTTTATGATTTTGTGAAAGACTTCTATAAGAGTGAAATTTGTGTTATAAAAATTCGAGGTATAAAATAAAAATATACAGTGACATTAAATCGTAAATTTAATGTTCAGTGTATAAAATAGCGAATTTTTGGTCAAAATAAAGTTGAAACTATGAACTTTTAGCTAAGTGGTTGGTAGTGTATCCTATGAACATGAACATGAACATTATACTACTAATATAATCATGCAAATAATAATAAATTTACTCGCATGACACGCAAAAAGACGAAAACTCAATAGAATGGCAAAAATTGATCATAATATCAATGTTGGGAAAATATATATGTTATTTCAAAACATTCTGAATTAAGTAGTTGTTGACCAAATTAGTTGATGTGATTTAAATTATCACGGAATAAATCCAGATTTAAGTGATCTGTTAAAAAAATCCTGAACATAATCCAGCTTAATTAAAGCTGTTGAACCATCGGCAAGCATTCTGAAAACAAACCATCCTTCATTCACAACCAGTGGTGAACTTTGACAAAGTTTGTAATTCAGTTTTCTGTTTATTTAAGTGTTAACTGTGATGCATGTATACTTTTGTTTGTCCTAGGACGCTAGGCACAAGCCTGGGATTGTTTTCCACATTACTTCAGGCTAGACCTAGGGGTTGCGGCATTATCACTTAGATAAAATCCATTGGTGAATTAGCGGGGATCGAACCCGGGACCTCAGGGACTGAAGTCACGCGCTCTAACCACTACACCAGCTCGCTCCCCATGTATACTATCTGTTGTCAATGTAATAATACCCGTACGTTGCAATAATTTTTTAGGATTGTTATTGGTAATATTGAATTCTAGTACATTGTTTAATACATTAAATATTACACGCATTTAAAGCTTCCCTACATAACTATCGTAATATTATGCACGGTTTTAGGGCTCAAATGTTGTTAACCAGAAGTTATTAGAGCCCCAGATGAAATTAGTCACTTTAGATCTTCCTTTGTGAAAACATATACAGTTAGATAATTGTAATGATTATAGCATTGTTTGTGTACGTATTTAAACTTAAATGATAAACTATAATTTATCAAACATTTACTTAAATATAATGTTAACACTATATTTTACAAGTATCTGTCCAATCGATCCAGACAATTACACTGAAATTGACATTATGCACGCCAACTTTATGCACCTCAAGCTCTCGTAGAATCGACCTAAAGAAAAATTTCTTTTAGAAATAAAAATTCATAAAAGTACTAACTTTCAAAAAGAACATCCATATGCTTGTAAATAATGCATTTGTGCTAATTATTTGTACAGCGGCAAAGAGTAATGTTTCAACTCATGTAAATAAAAAATAAAAACAAAGAATCTTTGAAATCATTAGTTATGTCATAATCAGAGCTTTTATTTATGCACAAGACTTGTTATGTAGAAAACATTCTTTTGACACAATAAACTTGATTTTGGGTTGCATAAGTAACAAAGCTCAAGCATTTTAATATAAAACAAATTATAGCTCAGTTAATTAACAGAGGTTGTGATGTTATACTCACCACGTAAAGTAGCGAAAACGTGTGCTTTTAACCAAAGCAATTTTACGCATCAAAGCTTTGAAAAGTTATAACAAACGTAATACTTACGTAATGCTTTGCTAACCTGTTACAAAGGAAATGTCAATTCATCGAGAGACATAACAATCCTGTTCAGAATAACTACTTTGTATTCCTTAAACAATTAATTTTATACTAGGCCTATACAGGTTTGTTATAGAGTTTGAAATTCAGTTCTCAAGCGAATGAACAGTAATGTTTTAGTTTTTTTTTGTATTTCCCATATAGGGAATAAGCTATTACCACGTAGGTCTCACGGTAAGACTTGGGCCCGGGACCGATTTACTTTTTCATTTTGATGTCCCTAGAAGCCAAAAACATCATCCAATCATTTCAATTAGAATTTTCAATATATATATGAATTTGAACGGATGGTGTTTTGGCTATAAATGATCCGATTTTATTGAAATTTGGTACAAACGAGTAAACCTACGTTTATTCGAACGAGTTAAACTTTGCAGTTAAATTTTGTGGTGTGACTATAGTCCTTTAGAGAAAGGACTGAAGTCAAACCACAAAATTTAACTGCAAAGTCGAATAATACTTTCTGTTATGTGTATGTGCTATGGTGTAATAATAAGGTTCACAGGTAGCTCGAATTCAATAGCTCAGATTAAATAGCTGTCTAATTATTTTGTATTTAGTTTATTTAGGTTGAACTAAATGCGCAGACAGTTTTAATAAGTGAATATACTTTTCTTGCAGTATGTTAAGACCGACCCTCGGGTCTTCCGAGCTGATTAAGACAATTCATTTTTCTGTACTAGTATATTACTTAAAATTTGTACTTTTACTAAAATTTAGTATTTTAACCAGATATCATTATCGTCTAGGATGATTTAGAAGATAATTTCAAAGAGATAATAGAAAGATACTGGAGTAGGTTACTTCAACCTCGGACGTATATATGAATTCATGACTGAGAAGGTCTTTTTGTGGCTTAGTTGATGGCCCACAAACGCTTTGGTCCGGTGCGTGCACTTTATCTAGCAAGCTAGGGAAGGGCTGGAACAGTGCAAGATTTCACAATTAATCTTTCACACCAGAGAACAATAATATATCAAAACAGCGCTTTCTTGTCCTGCAAAAGCTCGTTAAAAGTAACAAATGTTAATTTTAAAGAAATATTACAACATGAATAATTACGGACTGTGGAGACGATTTCCTAACTTTGCCAGAAATGTTTGTTTGTTAATACAAGTTATATTGTAAGTGAAATGAACGGATTTTGGAGTATTGCCCATGTTATGAAGTTTATTTATAGCAGTAGTTGTTTTTAACGACGTATTTCATTTAGCACACCCTGAATAAAAATGTATTACACTTCCTGCAATTACTTTTATAAAAAAATAATTATGTAGCTTAACCCACACAGATTTATAGCTCATCTTTTTGGCTCTGGCCAGCCATTTTGAATTTAAAAAGATAATTATCAAAGATATCAAGAAACATGAGATTGTTATGTATAGCGTGGTACAGTAATGGACTTGGCCACGTGGTCGGAATATACGAAGAGTCTTTATACTCTTAGATGCTGCCAACGCATCATTATAGAGCTTTACGTTTAATTTGGACCATATAACCCCATTAAAGTTGTAACTTAGATGTCATTGATTTTAAGTAATCTAACATTCTATTTATTTTAGAAAAGGCCGCAATTTCAAATTCATGATACTATGTTTAACAGAAACAGACACGGAATACTTTTTCCATGTAAAAAAAAAAAAAAAACTGTTTTGGTTTTGTAGAAAAGCCATGATTTTGCGTTTAGAGAGAGGAATTTTCACACTTAAGTGTAAAACGATGTGGGATTTTAATAATCCTATAAATTATTATGTTAAGTATGTGTTAAAGAATAAAATATTTAATTGGCTTGAAACAAATAAATAAACTCCTCCTTAATAAAAATAAAATAAAATTGCACTATAAATTATTTTAACAACGCCATACGACGCCTACGACATATTTGGCTATTTTACTACATTTAATTAATCTCAATCGCCAAATCTTCGTTCAAAGATCGGATTGCAGATATTGACATAAATAATTTATTTGATAAAACTATATCTCAAACTGTATTTAATATCTTTTTTATTACTATTTTAATTTCACTGTATTGTCTATTAATTTTAATAATCATCGTTAAGTTTTTAGTGATAGATTAGTACAAAGTATAAGTATAAATAACTCGTGATTCATTTTTTGTTTAGCTAGAACCTTTACAAAATTCAAAGATACCAAAAGCAAAGCTTATGATTCAACAGTTTTCCGATCATTATCTGCATAAAATTAAGATAATAAAAACCAAGGAAAATGCACGAAAAAGAAGAAAATTAATACAATTTATAATTACAGGTATGAGCAATGTTCATAAAAAAAAAAAACAACGCCATCTATATGTATTTCAGGTTGACCCTTATAGCTCAACAGGGATGGATGATTGAGATTTGCATTCTTAAATCAAGCTATAACTACGTTCAAATGGAATTTCTTATTTCTCTTTGGTGTAATAAATAAAAAAAACTACTTTTTTATTCTATTCAGCTCTTTGGTGATGATAAATGTAACCATTTAAAATTTCATTTGGGATCAACTCATAGTGAATTATTGAGGTGTCATTTTATTGTCCCACAGTAAATAAGGTTCACTAAAATATTATGAGTGGAATTTATATCGTTAGAAGTCATCAAAACCTGCACAAATTGGGAGCATTTACATTTTGTGAGGAATTACTAATGTAGTATGACTGTTATATTAAAATAATTTTAATCTTAACTAATTTTTTTTTGTAAGGCTCAATAACTAGAAGAATTAAAGTCTTAAGTAACCATTTAGTGAGAGAGAGAATGTCGGAGAGCAACATGGATGGGCCACACAGCGTAGACTCTTATATGTAAAATAACACACATGAGACATGACATATAATAGGCTAATAAAGAATAAATATCTGCAGGAGAAGTTAAATGAATCAGGCCTGTTTGTCAAAGTCAAACGCCCGAACAAATTAAAAGTGATAACGACTTCCTTTAACCCACTATTGATTCAGTGTATAAGCTATATACCCCATTTTATATTACTTTGGAATCGGCTACAACATTGTCCTCAAGTATATTCAGCGTTAAAACCACGACGAAGATTTAAATAGAAAATTAGATTTCGAAGTATCAGTTACATCAACACATCTTACAGAATTAAATATGAATACCACGACGTTTTATTTAAGTTTGTTTCAGGATTAGCCGTAATAATGCCTTTAAACGTTGATTCACTTGGTAACATTTCGGTATTTTCTTTTTTTTTTTTATTTTAAAGACTCCTTGATTAACGTACTTCAAAGAAACTCTTACTTAATCACGTTAAGGCCTGAATTATTTGAATACTAAACAATGTCAGTATTGCCTATTTTACTATAACAACTTGTAGCTAATGTGGTAATAATAAGAAATAAGGTATCTGGTGTGTAAAGAAGAAATATTTCTATGAATACGTGTGGTTATGTAGACATTGTATATTTCATGTGTTCGTAAAACTATGAACCATGAACCAAATACGTTCGTATAGATTGCTCACAGCTACTGATTTTGATTTTCGACTAGCGGGTTAAATGTAATTAATGATTATTAGCGATTAATACCTACTAATAACGTACTGCATGACACCAATAACAAGATTAATTTAAGCTGCAAAACCCTATTCATCAATTACGCTAATGTTTCCAACAAGCACCAGATTTGTCAGAGAATAAATATAATGTAATCCAGTGTAATGTCAATTAAATCTATTTAGTCTCAACACTATGTAAGACAACTATTTTCCTACAGTTACCTGACAAAATGGGCTTCCTTCCACTGATTATATCACGCCAAGTAGCTAATAGCTGAATTAACTTACTTTTGCTGCAATAATTTTTGTTTTGCCGCACTCTAGTATTCTGCTATATTATTTATTCTTAGAGCTCATAGTTAACTATAAACTCAAAATAGTTAATCATAAAAATGTTAACGATTTTCCATGTGAAATTATGTGAAATTATTTGGTAAAAGGCTATATAATTTTCCTTTCCCTTAACATGTTAAGAATAGGTAATAGGGAATAGGTATTGATGTTAATGTAATAGTCATGAACGAAATTTGATATATTTTATTTTGTAATGTCCAAATTACAGTCATACATTTTTACTGCGGTGATTTAATTAATCCAAAAAGTGATACTTACTTGAAAAAATATTTACTTGAAAAAGTTTATTTCCTGTGAAAAATACCCAACGGTTTTAAATAAGTTTTGCAGTCAGATAACGACCGCCTTACAATTTACATTTATAATAATTGTAATATGTTTGTCTTAGTTCACTTCCACTCCCTTTATCGAACATAATTATTGTCCTACAAAAGGTTATGTGCTGTATGCATATTTAACAGTACATAGGATGATGATGATTAATACTTGAAGCTATTCTATTAATTATTTGTTAATTTTAATTATGATATTAAATTATTTTCTCTTATGTGCTGAAAGTTTAGAATTTTATTTTCAGAGAAATATAGCTAATTGTAACTGAAAAGGAGTAGGCCTAGTTATTTAATCTTGAACCCAAAAGTGATTTTTATGTCTATCCTTATGCAAATGTAGAGGTTGTATCCATATAATGCCGTCGTCATTCCTTTTTTGGTAGTCTACAAATTAAAGGATCGAACAAAATAAGTCTTGTCGTTCCTAAGTCGTTCTAGAGAGATTTAAGCAACTGATTTTCGTGATAGTATAATTTACTCATCTGATCACAATGCTAGAGAAGACCAGGCAGGAGTCGAACCATGGAGTTCATACCAACGAGACTTTCAAAACATCTGACTACGTTCCCTAGAGTAGTTGAATTTGGTGAGTCGGTACCGCCCTAGGAGGATTAAGGTGCCGCCACGAACTACGCCAAAGGCAGGGATGTAGTGGATCCGAACCCTGTGGACGGGAAATGCAAGGTTAAAATATGAAAAAAATATATATATATATAAAACATACAAAAAAAGATCTTAGTATTGCAGTATTCTACACTAGCACCAAAATAATCAGCCGATAATTTAAGCAAGCCCAAAATACTAGAGAAGTCCTAGTTATACCGGACGTTCTGTGCTAATGGTGAAACCGGGGTTTGCCTTATTTGAGCTCATAGCTGAATCTCAGATCCTTTAAGCCTACCAACATAAATCCTGAATGCATATTTAGTTACCGCCGAACTATTACCGAGCAACGACTTACTCTTACTGCATCATGCATATTATTTTAATTTTAATTATCAACTAAATTAGGTAATAACATGAGTGCCTGATTATAACCAGTAAAAATCTATTAACTTTGATACGTATAAGTACAGTTCAAAATATTGTTCTGGATTGTTACAGACGTTTTAGATTTAAGACAACGTAAAGCTAATTGCCACACTAGCATTTTTTTTTTATTAAAGAAGTGCGGTTCCCAAATATGTTTGTAGAAAAACAATTGACAAGAATTCTCTTATAATTTAATTTTTTGTATATCAAAATAATTTATAGAATTTTCTGTAAACTTTTTAATGTAAAAAGAAACTTTTGTTATCGGTTCTGCTAATAGGCTAAAAAATAGTTAAATGCTGAATACAACAAAATAATATATTCACTATCAAAGTTTCAAAAATTATAAAAAAGTCAATATATTGAAGTATTTATTATTAAATTAAAAAGGTAGAAAAATGAGAAGAATAGGAAAGACCTACATTACGTGGAGTCGCCTGGAGCTAAAACATAGAAAGTTATTATTAATGACAAAAATAATGTTTGCAATGCATGAATTTTCATCAGTAAATACAAATATTTCTCATATATATATCAATAAATAAGTATATATCGGTACATAGTCATACAATACATAGTCAATAAATGTGTATATATCATATACATATATTGTTTTTAAAACTGTTACAAATACTTCTAGAGATTTTCAATAATCACTACAATATATATAAAAAAAAATTCAAAATATTAGAAGCTAGTTAAATAAACATAATCCAAACCTATTATCCCTAATAGGAGATAAAAATGATGTCAAAAGTTAGTTGAAAACCTTTTAATAGTGTTTTACCTTTTAGCCAAGGTAAATTTTTACACGGCTACATCAGTTATTCTGTAAATTCATATTGTTTTTCGGTGTCCATCTGAATTGAAACTAATACAAGTGGCGTTTTAAATTAGTGCTAGCACACGACAATATATATATTATAATATGTTATCACATGCTACATGATACATGAATGATCATAAGACATATCGTTTATGTAATTACTCTATATAATATATCATCAGTGCGAAGTTACATTGACCTAATTGTGTCAACTACATGATCAATGTGTGATTAGATATCACGCGGGATTCAAAACACATTAGCTTCAAAACAAATAATCAAGTAATATTTTGCCCCTACAAAACTTAATACAAATCTTTGCTCGCATCGTTTTCATGTAATACAATTTTTTTTTTACATCTATAAATGAAGTATTCGGATTTTGAGACACAGACACAAGAGATCGTACAAAATTAACGTTAAAGTACGAAATGTTTACTTAATCAAAATTAATATCTCATTAATTTAGTTTGTTTAATTATTTATTTTGTAGGGCGATCGTTTATAAATTTGCATGGTAATAGTATAGTAGCTAGTCTGAAAAATAAGTGTCAGACAAGTATGGTTATTTCCGTGCGAGGTTAAGTCGAGTGCAGGAGCACCATACGTGAACGGTTAACACATTTTGGATGAGGGATGTTACGCCACGCTACACTAAACTGACATAATAATAATAATTAAAACAAAAATTAACTGTTTTGATCCATTATATATTCCCACAACTAAAGGACTTAACAAATTAACTCAACTGACAACAACTCAATTAACTTAACTTAACTGACTACTCATAACCTCTAAGAGGGTTTATGTTTTCGTTTATTATTGCTAATTGTAATCGGCTCGTGTACATTAAAAAATCAATACCGTACAGTAGTACTGTACTCCAATACTGTTACTCCATTGCTGATAACCTACAATTCTCAATTGGGCACACGCCTTTACGCACACGTTAGTCGCTTTTGTGAATCCGATTCGGCTGTCAAAACTGTAGGCATCGATGTTATACATCGATGATGCCAGGTAGCCCGCTCGGCGCTGGGGAGACGGAATCGCTCTAGCCTTGGAATTATTTATCATAGATTTTTGTAGACTGCACATAAAACTAATGCCCAATGACAAAACGGCATGTGGGTTCAGAATCGATATAGCTTTTAATTGGCACAACAACCTTCACATTCAAGATTTGATATGCGATTTACATTTCACTTGTCTAATCAAATATTTTATTATAGTATCAGGGAATTGAGATGATAGTGGTAGTTTTTCACCATTTAGATATGTGTGCTTCAAGAAGGGTAAATTTGATACAAAGCCAATTTCTTAACATTGGCATCCCATGAGAATGTAGACAAATTGCCTTGCAGCCCCAGAAATCCTGACTTGATTCTAATTGTCTCGGTCTTGTCTGAAGAATTACTTTTCAACCTACTACCCTTAGTTTTCACCACTAAGAATACATTACCATGACATCGTATGATTTTCATCGGGTGTGGTTAATTAATTTAATAGAGGTTTAAGTAACAATTCAAAAATATAAATTTATAAAAATTCATAAATTATTTCGAAACAGTTTGTTTTTGTAATTCTAATGTATTTCAATTCTTTACACGTTAAACCCTACAAGGCACTACTGTCATTTTTTGAGTGGGATAAAAACGTAGGGAAGATCGTGTCTTGGCAGCAAAAAAATAAAAATTGAAATTGACAATCAGTCTTGGGAGTACTAACATGAAACAACATACAAGCAACTGGCTCAGACAACAAATTAGAATTTCATGTTTTCATGGGTTTTTCTATTCTTCAGTATTATGTCAGAACTACTCATCACAACTCATCGTAAGTTGATTACGGGCCAAGTTGATCACTTGACTAAGGTACTTCATTTTACTGTTGCTTATTTTTCCGTAATATTTACCATATAATTTATCATATTAAATGTAAACATTCATATAAAAAAACCAGCTACGCATAGTGTATTGGTATATACATAAACAAATACTATACATTTTTAACATTTTCTATAATTAATGATTGTACCAACTACATACTAGCATACAAGAATAACAAGAATATATTTGTATATATTTGTTATTGCTATACAATACATATTGGTATGAATGAACTACATATCAATCAATTAGCAGTTAAATTATCCTAATCATAATATATCATAATATCATAATATATATATAATTATCATCAATAATAACAATCAATGAAATTATCAATGAATCAATCAATTACGTATTGGTAACTTAGTGCGATTTTTAGATTATTATTTTATTTTTTTATCTTGCTTTTATACAGAAGCAAACTTTTTAAATTAATTGAGAAAAGAATCATCAAGTTCTTAATGTCTAGTTTAAAATAAGATTCAAAGGTTCCTTTTTCGGTCAATTCCAATGTTCTGGCCCATTTGAGAAACGTAATGGAAGGCTTATAGTTCTATCAGCGCTTACAGAATCTATGATAAGTCTGAAGAGTCTGTTAAGACCAATAATATCGATGTAACTTTAATATCGATTTAATATCGATGTAAAATCTATGTGATTAAGTAGAGTACCTGATGGAATCTCAGTGGAATGTTGAGTCAATGTACATAGTTGATTTTGAATACTGTTAACAAATAAATATTTAAATAAAACATATTAAAACAAATAACAAAGATTTTCAGCTGTTATATTCTACCTCATCAACAGAACATAATGTACAGCAAAATGTATGGTAACCTATATAAGAAAAAACACGACAGATGAGTTTATTTCAGTGAATTTTGTTAACTGTTCATTTCTAAACGACAGCGTTATTTTTCAGGGGAAACATTTAACTGGTTAAAACACCAACTATTTTGGTCACGCAGATTGTTCGATATCATCCAAACCCGAAAAAAGCACATTTAGAGGAATCAGAGCTTTAAATTGATACCCAATATGCATATAAAAAAATAGGGGTCGATTTGCTGCACACAAAAATCCAACAAATTATTATAATAATACAGATTCCAAATCATAATACCCCAGCCGAAACAAACCTGCCGACTAACGGAATTTCCATTTGTCTGAATTGATTTTCAATTAAATCTATTTAACATTAGGTGTATCGAGTACATAGATTTGCTGCTTATAAAATGTGGTTATTAGTAAAATATTAATAGCTTAGTCCCTATAAAATAAATAAATTTGCCACGTTTGATCAAAATATATCCATAAACAATCAAACTACAACATTTTACAATATTCTCCAAGAATAACACGGGAATTTTCAATTTACAACATTTTTAATTTTCTCCGGTACCAATAATCGCACAAAGACACTTAAATATACTAAATAATTTATTTTTAAGCTCTTTAAACAGGTCTAGAGAGAAATTGGGAAATTTTGTATTTTGAAAGTCAAAAATGAGAAAACCTAATTTTACTCTATAAAACCCCATTCCCATTGTCTGGTCATGCTGGTTCACAAATTCATTCAAGTTGACCCTGCCTTACACCTTTAAACCAAATTTCATCAAAATCGGAAAAAGATTACTCGAGTTATCGCGTTCACATAAATTTATATACATATAGAAATTCGAACGAATGGTGATTTTGGCCTCTGGGGACATAAAAATGAAAAAGCAAATCGGTCCCAGGCCTAGGTCTTACCGTGCCACCTACGGTAATAGCAATTCCCTATAGGGAAATTCGCTAAAAATTATCGTCAAGTTCTATAACGCACATAAAAGTTACCCTTTTAGGTAAATAGATCTCAAGCAGGAGATCCCACTACTCGATTGTCTTGCTACGAGGAATAACCATGTTTAATGATATACTATGTTTCTTTGTACTGACAACAGGTTTGATAATTTATCGTGGCAGTGATCTTAATGACTTGACATTCTTTCGTGATTTGAAAACAAAACACATTCTCTTTAATTTTGGGGAATGAAATTCGATTATATTTGTTTAAGAAAATTTAAACAAGATTAATGGGTTACAACCACGGTCTATGATTATACAATACCAATTATGCAATACATATGATATTAACTATTACTTATTCTAAAATCCTCTTGTCTTCATGCTTCTTCATGTTTTTATTAGTTAGCTTTCATCTTCATGCTAACTAATAATTTGGTAACGAGAGGTTATAGTGCTCAGACAGTACTTTTAGGGGGTGGCCCTAAAGCTGAGTATAGAGAAAGCTCAGTTTATTTTCGATAGTTTGGCAGCGAACCCAGCTATCCACGAGCATGGGGTTTTGATAAATGGTTATGCTAAGGATAAACTGGTCTTAGTAACGACACAGGTAATCTATTTTCACTCACTCTGAATTAATATTTCGACAAACATTTGGACTAAATTCTTTGTCACTACGTATTGTTAAGAAGTTTAAATAAATAGTCGGTTTTTATAGAAAACAAAAAGTAAATAAGTTCATAAAGCTTTGGTGTTAAATAATAATCGAGTAGTAGAGTAAGTGTGTTTAGTTTCGAAAAAAAAAAAACTTTCTGGGCAATCTACTCACAACATTTATAGACAGGAAAAGCATTTCCTATGTCCTAAAAAAATGTTTCCTTTAACATGTATCGGCGGTTTTTGTCGGATCTTCTTCTCGGAGGCAGCTTAGAAAGTAAAGTAATTTTCTTGACAACAAAATTGCAGAACAATGTCAGTGGTTTCTGTTCCACAATACAACCCATACGCTAGCATTAACTATATCTTACGTAAGAATTATTGTTTAAAACATTACTTTATAAAAGCTATAATATCTTACATATAACAATGTTGGAGTCGGGGATGCTATTAATGTTGTAAAAAAACCTTGTGATATTAAACTGTCTATATTTTCATCTTTCAATTTAATTGTTGAAACAAGATCTACAAGCTTTTACCAGAAATATCAAACATATTTACAGTGAAGTTGTTAGCATCCCTACGGTGGATAATTAGTGCACTTTTCTATATATAACATGTTTACATTTCTGATGAAAAACTAACTGTAGATCACAAACCAAACAGACAAACACAAACAAACAGATCACAAACGAACATTAGCATGCAACCTTATGTCCTAAATGGAATCATATTGGATTTTGTGAAAATACCATTTCCATATTCCAAATATTATATAACCTCGTCACACTGAAGTGGGAGCGTTTCTGGTAAAGTTTAAGACTTCAAAGAACATTTACATTGACATATCATCTCGCACAACGCTTTATACGTCCTGTAATTCCTAGAAAAGATCATTTAAAGGAAATAAAACCCCTTTCGTTTTGTAATCACTGAATATTCTAAGCCAAATTTATTTTAGCGGAAATTATTCCGTAAACAATGTATGTGTATTAAATGTATCAGTAATCATAATTGTATAAGTCAGTTAATTTTGATTCGAAAGCTAAGGTTTTTATTTGGGCTATGGAGACAGTTAGGAATAACCAGCAAAAACGTATTCATTGCAAAAAACTAAGATAAATGTTAAAAGCGTTTTTAAATGTAAAATCTATAAACTCTTTAAACAGAATCCGGTCACACAGTTCGGTTTTATCAATGTGGTTATAATTTTGCTTCCTTCTAAACGTTCTCTTCTTCTCGAATATTTAACCTATTTTTCCTTTTTTACTTACTCTGTATCTTCGGTCAATAGTCTATTGTATAAATCCAATTTAAACGGTATAAAGTAACTTTTTTGTTCGACTGAATGATATTGTATACATTTCGCTTTGTTGCTGTAAATTCAAAAGCATTGAATAGGTAACATTTAAAGTAGAAGCTCTATTCCAAAAAACCCTCTTAAATGCTTACGATTTAAATCAATGTCATTTTATAATTTTATTTTTATGCACAACTCATAAGGGGCCTGAAATTCAAATATGGGCATTGGTTCAGTTGAAGATTTTGAAATGTTATTACAACCATCAGTAATCTTAAGTAATTTAGTAACTCATTAAAAGAATAAACCATAAGAATCTAATGTAAAGTGGAATGAGAAACAAGTTAGATATATCGTTTAAACTTACATAAACAAACCTTAGGATCAGGGTATTTCTCTTTCTTACAAATCAGACAAAAACCAGCAAGTCCTGAAATAAGTCTTGACCCGGACTCTCAAGACTGTTTGTGAGGTCTTACTGTGTTAATGTCAAATGTAATACCTTTCCCTCGAAATTGCTCTGTCTTCTCAAAATTTTTACTACAACGTGAGCCCTCAATAAAAAAATCTCGATCATAATGTAATAACTTTTACCGTTCCATAAATTGCACTGTCCCAAATAAGTGATTAATATACTTAAAATATGTCAATTTAAAACAATAAAAGTTGCCGTTATGTAAAGGTAGCCAGCCAGTCCATCGTATAGATGATAACGGTCTATTTGAACTAATAAAAAGAATAAAAGAAATAATATTACAACGCACTTTTCAACAATTTTTTACTGATCCAACAAAGAAAGACATGATTACATTTTATCATCGTTGTATAGGTAATTCAAGTATTAAAGTCTACCGTTATATATCAGTGGCTCATTGAAAAAATATTATGTTTAAAAATTGTGTCTTATTATTATTATGTCTTAATGTTTGAGTCATGGAAAATAAAGTGAATTGTAAGATATTGACCTGATTACAGTTATGTTAACTGCCATTTTAAGAGGCAGTTTATCATGTTTATTTATTTTGTTATTGTTTGTTATTTATGTTTTGGTTATATTTCATCATGTTGGTAAATATGAACAATTGTTACCCGTAATACCTTACGGTCAACAGATTTGACCGTCATCGATTTTCAATTTCGGTAATATTGGTAGTGAAAATTTAAACTGTGATATTGATTATAAATATGGAACCTTATCGTTCTAACATTTTATGTAAAGTTTCTTTTTACGGAGGTGCTATAAAGTATAAAACTAGTCGTACATTATATTACAGTTTCCGGAAGAATGTTGAAACAACAGACATCACTTTTAGTATTTTTAGTGATAATGAGTATACATTATCTATTAGACAATTCGGTTATTTTCCATAACGACTATTTAAAAAGTCAAAGTTTTTAATTTGCTTTTTACACTAACATGAAGATCAAATAGCTTAGACAATGCGCTGGTCAAGCTGTGAGATAACTGGCATTCATTTTGAAATATTTTAAGTTGATCATAAACTGTAATAAGACACCTTTCAAGAGTCGAGAGAAAATTTGTATTTATGTTGATTCGCACTCCAGCCCAAAGGGATGATCAGACTAAAAACTGCATCTTTTGTTGAGTTTTGGTGGAGTATGACAAGGTAATTTTAATACATAGTGCAAAAAACCATCAAGTACTTAGTTTCTGGGGTTATGTTAAATTTTACTTAGCAAAACTTTACTACTAATTACTGATATAATCAATAAAAATTGGGTGCTGTAAAATGGTTTAGTTAAATTACCTACTCATAGGTATAATTGTATTTTATTATCAATTTGTCAAGATTTATTAGCGTACAAATAGTTTATCATGTGAATAGTCAAGTTAAACTCATATAAATATTTGTTCCCTTGCTTGTGGTTGTAGTCATGAACTATACGACACCCTAGAGGATAGTGGTGAGATTACCACAACACAGAAGTGAATACGATAACTTAGAATAATAGAAATTAATAGCTTATTACGTATTAAATCAACAATTGAAATGATGGACCGAATTAAGTCCAAACCCCGATTACAATTTATGGAAAGTAAATACAAATACGCCTGATTAATTTTGAAACATATATTGATTACGAAATTGATCACCCCCTTACCCTCTGTTATATGTATTTACCGTCCTGTGAGTGAACACAGTGTAAATATATGTTTAAAGTATTAATAGACGGATTTCTATTTTATTTGATAGAACGTACAATGCTGATCAATAAGTCATCTACATATTTTTTATAAGCTCAAACGGTACCGGTATATTAAATTCTTACGGTTTATATCTGTAGCCTTCGAAAATATAGCTGATTTAAATCCGTCTGGTTTTCATACCTTATTACCTAATTATTGCCTGGTTAGTTTATCAATGCATAAACCAAACCCTTTTAAACTTACTTCAGCAATTAAATTGTATCTATTACCATCACAAGCAGCAGGATATAAAGTAGAATTAATGTTTTGGTGAATGAAGGTTATCCTATAAATCTTATAATCTTAAAAGTTCATCGAAATTTGACTTGTTTTAAACCATGTTAACTAAAGCACAGACAAAACCAGCATGCGTGACTAAATAAGGTCTATGGAACCATCTTATACAGAAATAACATTTTGTAACCTCAAATCAAGCTAACTATAACGATGATCTATTTCGCTTCAATGATGTAACAAATGTAAAAATTGGAGTTATAATTTACGGTTAAAAAAACTGTTGTATAAATTGCATTGAACTCATAATTTCAACTGCATTTTTATGAAAAAAAAAAAAAAAACATGGAACCGAAATTATTCAACGTATTTGAGGATAAAATATAGCAACACAGGTATGAAGGGAAAGGCTTGCCATTATTGTATGTGATGAACGACAACCATATATTACATTCTGACCTGAGGAACATTCCTTGAATCACTTTGTGCACATCTGAATTGTTGTATACAAAGGTTATACTTTTTACTACTCTCACCCATACATAGTATGGAGAAAGTATCGTGTTCGTCAACATTTTCAAGTTTGAGTTTTGAGTGGAAAAGTTTGTGTATTCATTGGTGAAAATATCCGTCTTGACCCCCCCCCCCCCCCCGAACCCAAAAAAGTGATTTTCGAAGGGATATCTGTTCGTGTGTTAAGGATCAATAGTTAATGCAACTTACGTGATTTTTCTTCTAAAATACCATACTCTCACCCCTTACCTATGCCATAATAAAGATTGTTATTTATTTATTTATTTATTTATTTATCATACGGTAAACACCATTTTTACAATCGATAATACATGAGGGCAATACAATGTTGACAAGCTAATGGGAGAAAGTATGAGTCAGATTGCTGATACCGCTTATTGTATGTACGTAACTTAATAGCATATTGCTTGCATGTCCTTATACAGAGTAGTGAAACTGTGCATGTTTGGTACAAAAATAATATTCACAGTTTCGTATAAAGTACAAGGAACTAGGCCTACATTATATATAATACATATTCATATTTTCACGGAAAAATACAAAACATACTACTTTATAGGAGATAATGTTAGGAGATATATTAACCACAAGAGCCACAAAATGGAGGTTGTGGTATAACCACCACAAGAGGTCGTTGAAATTGAGGTTAAACGTAGGATAAAAAGCGATTCATCAGATGCTTCTTGTGGTACCAAGTGATTTATCAACTGAAAATATAATTTGGGAATCGTTCGAGCCTATGATTTAGTTTGCAGCCTTTGATCGGGCTATCTGTTTATGTTAGGGTTATTTGGTTTAAATGAGTTTAACAAACAAGTGTAGCATGGGTCTATTGGGTGCATCGATTACAGTTCCCTTGACGGGTTATTTGCATGCTTATGCATAGAAAACATTAATGAACAATTACAACACAATGTACTATGATGTAAATTTGATATATTATTTTTATATATTTTGCATAAAAATAAAGTGAGATGGAGTGAGATATTAGACTGCACAGTTTAATAATCATACAATATGGATGTGGATTTGTGGCATATTATAAAATATTGTGTGGCATGTGGATTTGAAGGAGATCACCAATTAAAGTTTTAATCACTAGTCAGTTTGTACTGACCAGTGGTGTAAGGTATAATTTACCCTGAGGAACGCTTGGTTTCTTCCAATAGGATGTTTTATGGACAGTTTATCTTAATATTGATATCAGAGAAAAATGTATTCACAGTTTATTCAGAAGTAGAATATTAATGTGTGTCCGTTAGCACGTTAACTCGAGCAGAAATGATCCCATTTTGATTAAATTTGGTATAAATGTGTAAGCCATACATTTATTCAAACGAGTTCACGAACCAGCATGATCGGACTATGGAAACGGGGGTTTCTGGTGGGTTTTATGGGATAAAAATAGGGGTTTCACATTTTTGACCCAAAAACATTAGAATTTTGTAATGTAATTTCCTAACCATTTTGTAGAGCTTAGAAAAAATAATTTAGTATATTGATGCGTTATTATGCGCCTAATGGTAACGGAGAAAATTCTAAAAAATTGCAAACTTAAAATTCCAATGTTATTCTTATAGAGAAAAAGTAAACTGTTGTAGTTTGCTTGTTTATGAGCATATTTCGATCAAATTTGGAAAATGCATTAATTAACTAATCTATTAACATAAAAAACACTTTTTACCCTCCCTGTTGCAGCAAACCTAAGTACTCGTTGAACTAATTATATTTACATAGAGAATAAGTGTGATATTTTTAAGGAGACATTTTAGTGTACCGGTAAATCCAATAAGGCAAATGGAAATTCTCTTAGTCTGCAGGTTCGCTGTGGTGGGGGTATTTTTTATTATGCAAGCAATTGGTTTTAAATTTCGTTAAAGGCTTAAACATTTTTCCAAATTAGATGTATATTTGGAAATGTAGATCAAAGACTAACTTAACACAAGTACAATATACGTGTTGTATGCATTGTACACCTACCTTTGTTGTATACTAAATGTCATACCGGTAGCTGACAAATGCATTTCCAATGCCCTACTTTTACAACATTACTCGTCTTTGCCAATAAACGCTGTTCAATAGAAATCTTTGAACTCTGTCAGGTTCCCGGTCTCTGTTACATACCTATAGGCCATTTCCCGGCGAACTTAATTTACTGGTTGACTTCACAAAGGCCAAGGACATAACAGCGTTGTATTGTTAATTATAGCAACATTAAACATATATTGTTTAATGTTTTATATTAATACAAAATATATCTTTACTGTGGCCATGGCCAATATAATGTAATAGTTTGTTTTATTGTTGTAAAAATGACGATGACTTCTATCGTATAATATAGCAAACCACATATTATTATTTTTACTTATCATTATGTCAACCCAAACTTTGAATATTTCTTAGTAATAATAACGGGTCAAATTATGGTAGAATTCACTTTTGCGACTCAAAGCTTACAAGTTTTAAAGTGAACGTACGAAAACTTAGTAACAACACTTTAACTTGTTGAAGTAAGATTTAACACACTGTCGGAAACAGTTTTATATTGCCTTCTCCTATTGAAGAGGTAAGGCCAACCACAAGATACAAATTGAGGGATTTATTTTATTAACATCGGAATACAAATTGTTGTCAGTTTTTACAATTTACTTATGTAAAAATATTATTCAATAACTATAAATTATGAAACTGTTTTAAATACTATTGAATGGCTGGTCAAACAAGAACGATTCAATATTTTAAGACGCTTAATTTTAGCTTTTGAATATTTTAATTTATATTAGCATTCATTATAGAAGCCTTTAAATGCGCAATTGTGCAATGATGTGCTGATATATACACTTTCCTATTAAGATTCTCTTAGCCATATATTTTACTTGTGATGTTGTATTAAACCTTAACAACCGTAAGCAGCTAACAGTGTTTATGTTATGTGTAACAGTTTTTGTACACTAATAAAAATGAAATAAAATAACTAAAACATAGAAGAATACCTTCAAATTTGAATAAAACCAACTTCTGAGCTTTGGACGCATAAGTATTTTAGTAGGTATTGATACACTTTTCTAATTATAATATTCATGAAAGTATAGCATGCTTTTTTATCTTAATATTTAACGAAAGGATTAATGACGTAAGGTACTTAGACCTATTTATTTGGTCGTAAATCGATTCTGGAGGCAATGCGGAATAATTTTAACTTTTAGTTACATGAAAACTAGTTCACCTATAATGGGGCTATTTATGTGTAAAACGTAACAGTGAATACAACCACTCGAAATTTAAACGACAGTTAACCACTCATTCCAACTAAACTAAATTTTAATACACGTATTACAAGATCATTTATTACCGAGATGACACAATAATCACGAGTAATACATGAGATATATCTGTTAGTGACATTACTAGCGAACCAACAATGAAGTAAAGTATTGCTGCCCAAAGGTAAGTCTCAAGAGTTATAAATCTGTTGCAGGACTCTCCATTGATACCTCTGTGGTTAGAAATGAATGCTTTCTTAAAGTTTTTAAAAATATCAAGGAAATAAATTAGGTTTCAATACTGGAAATATATTATTTCATTTCATAAGACATCTTGTACAGAAATGTGCATAACCAAAGATAATTATAATCTTCTTTAAATATTCATTATGAAATAAGAATAAGGTATACGAAAATGGCTTAAAGTCATAATTTAAATCTGAAATAATAATACGATCAAATTTGTATAAAACATTATATTAAAAAGGATTATTGGATTTAAAAAGCAGTATTATTTAGCTACCGAAAGATATGTTCGTTACTCAATACGACTTGTATCTAGAAGTTAAACTGTCATAAAAAACTTTTCGATTAAGGGTTTATGTTTGTACATAACACGAAATAATACAGGAGTATTTAATATTAAATATATATTATCAAATACACATATGATACATTTTTCTTATCTTTATACTTAGTAACACCATTCAAATAAAATCCACCATTCATAATAAACCAATGCCAAGAGAGTAAGCTGCGACCAATGATAAGTGTAATTTCCCGACATCTGCTTCTTTTACAAATTGAAACCAATTATGACAAATTAATATAAAATGCAAAGGTTGTATTGAATGTTCAAAACTGTAATAATATAATACTTGAAATGAATTAAAGTTAAATTTAAAATGTTTATTTTGGTTTTTAATTTATTTAATACTTTTTTCGCTCATATATTGCGAATATTGTGTTTTGTCTATTAAGCAATAATAATTTTGTCGTAAGATTGTACGTTACCTCCTCAATGCTAAATGGTCTATGTTAACAGAGAAGTTTTAAAGAGTTCATGTTTCATTTTAACATCGAAGCAGCATTTATAATTAAATCTGTGACAGGAGCAGTCTCACTGTAAACTGATTACAGCCATAATCAACTACAAACTTCCTTTTGATACATCCATCGTTCTTAAGTGGATTGGCTTGTAACATCTCTTAAAGTATATAACTTTACATCAGATAAAGTTTTAATACAGCTTAATAAATACGACTAATTTACAGCATTCCAACACAACTGGTATAATACAAGTGTTTTGTTTATATAAAACAGTTTGTGTTACAAGTTACATTTTCTTTATTCCATAAGTAAGACGAGACACAATATCTCATGTTTTATCTACAAAGACATAAACCACAAGAGTTCTTCATGTTTCCACCTTCAAAGCTCGCAGCTCATGTCAGAGTGTCACTGAAAACAGTTTAACAAATTATTACCTCAAGGTTTTATTTACGTTGCATTTGCAATTATAAAAGTTTTGGTTTAAACTACATCGGCTTATAAACTCCACATAGTTCGTAAACTTGTTAACTATGCAGAAATCATATTAAATGCAAGTGCATCTTCATTATTTATAGTTAAATTTTCCAAATGTAATAATGATCTCTGGTATTTTAAGTACCCTTACATATATTTTTTATATCTATAAATTTTTATGGACTTAATATTTTCTCAAAACGTATTATTAAATGTTACTATTGTTACCACAATATATCAATACATAATATCTTTCTTAAAACGACTCTAAATTCTTTAAACTGATGTATGTTACTTATCACAACAAATTTGTATTGTAAAACCATCGGCATCATTACCCTGTCAATTTAATGTGGCTTATGCTACATTTGAAAACACTTAATAAGGACTATATATTCAAAATTTAACTCTTAACAAAAACTAATTCTTATCTTTGTAAAATAATAGTGTTCTGATTTTGGAATTTTTACAGCAAACTTCAATACTTAAAAATTTGTCATATGTCTCAGATATTGTAGGCAACTAAAGATTCACCAACTATGGAATCCGTAAAAACTAATGAATTTGTTTTCGCTAAGCGTGATTATTTTTAATGCGAACCTCTTACAGCCATTGCCCTGAGATTAATCTATGAAGTATTTGTTTTTGTCACGAGCAATGCATCTGTCTGGAAATTAAATTTTTGACAATGAAATAGCAAACAAAATACTTACTTTATAATATACTAACCAGATTCACTAATGTAGTCTAAACGTTCCTGTAAAGTATATGCCTACTTAGTGCATTTCTTTCAAGCATTAGCATCATTATAAACTACCAGATATTGGTTTTTATTTAGGTATAGATTTTTTACCATGCATAAAACATAATATTTACGCATTATATGTACACTAAGTAAAAACTTCTAAATAACATTCATGTTTACTCTACTAAAATCTTGAACCCTCGTAGCAAACTAATGGTTTGGATTATTTGATCTTTAATTTGACAAGTATTTATGTATATTTTAATTGCACGTTAATAAGTTTCATTTCATAGTATTTTATTAAATTTTTTGGTTTAATCTGATAATCGGTCATATAAACGGATTACTCCAGTTGTATTACATCGTCTGTCATAAATTATTAAAATAATGGTTTATTTTGGAATAAAAGTAAATTGACTCCCAATATCTGCTAACTCTACCTACAATGTCATTCCTAAGATACACTAGCTCTTTAATAAAAAATATCATTAAGATAAAACCTTCAGCCAAGCGGTTAAAATAATGACTCTCAGGAGAGCTATTGGTCTTCAGTGACATTAAACTAAAAAATGTTTAAATTTGTAATATTTTGTGGCCCAGTGGCACTTAATGCTCAAGTAGTTAGAACTTAAAACCTTTGTTAAACGCATCGTCCTGCACATTAGATGTTTGTAAATTGTTATCTCCTAATATCTTACCTTAACGCCTCAAGTAGTCGAACAAATTAATAATTACCTGGTTTCAATACTCAAAGCTGGTATCAAAACCATTTTTGGACACACTTGCTCAGCTTTTATCATTCAGTTTAAATAATATAAATTTAGCTTGTAGTTTTTGTGCATGTAAATTTTAGGGGTATAATCTTCGTGAAATCTTGGCAATGTTGACTTAGCTGGGTTCAATTGTTAACTTAATATTTTGACTTGAAGGTATCTAACTACAAATCTGACTATTCGTTGATAAAAATCATTCTATTGTTGTTTTATAAAATAAAATGCACATAATCGCACACCTTTTTTATTACTTTTAATTATTGTTTAATTTTTTCTGCTCTTCTAAAGAAAAACTGCCTCTTGAGCTGCTGTACTGTATCCGTAATGAAGACACTAGAAGATAATTTGACCGATACACATATGTTTAAATGTTAAATTTTTGGGTTCTTACAAAATAAACATTTCAAGACCTTAAAAGCCGGCTATTAGCCATGTTAAAAAGATTCTGTTAATGTGTTATGGTAGTTCTATTAAGTATAAATATCAATTATCAATTATCAATCAATTATTTAAGATGGGGACGCCACTATGTGCGTATTTTAACCCAAATATGAGTGAAGGATGAGTGTAGGATGAGTGGCGCGATCTTGTAGTCTTGTTAGTGACTAAGGTCGACATGTTCCTTAGACAAAGCTGTTAATTAATAGCCCATACAGCTAATGGCAACTAAGGGACCTACAGTTTATAGTGAAATCCGAACTACATTTTTTCTTTGTAATTTACGAATTGGTCTTATTATCAGGATAGTACTGCTGATAGTTGTAGTACTCACTAGTGCGGACGTTAATCCACACTAGGGAGCATCGCATCCCTATAAATATCCACAATAAATAGATCCATAAATCGTCTTGTGGGGTTTATTGGTATAGTTAAGAATTGTGGAGGTTTTTTTTTACCGGTTTACATTATTTTGGGATTATTAAACCAACATTCTATAGCAACATATATGGTGGCTGGTCAGCAGTGTTACAAGTTCAATGTTCAATGTTCAATGATATGAACATTGTGTTTTTGGTGTAAGTAAAAAGTAAATTGAGTCTGATGATGTATATAAGGGGTTCCAAGTCTAAAAATTGGCTTCCCAAAGAATTATTTTATTTTTTTCTTAAAAAACCATGTTTTTACACACAAAACAGAAATTCCTCAATTACCTACAAACGGATTTGAGAAGATAATTTAATTTTCATGTTCTACGTTAAATTTGGAAAAAGACTAGTTTATAATGTTAGTGGTTCCATAAAAAAAATCCATCGTAAATCATTCCAAAGTTTAAAATTAAGGCATTTGATAATAACTAAAATAATTCTTTGGGAAGCCAATTTTTTGACTATGAACCCCTTATATGTATAATCAAACTCAATTTACTTTGTACTTACACCACAACAATTTTTTTACACTGATGATCAGCCAACCTGTATATTTTACGCAATACAATATTGTTCTAAAACTCTCTTTAACGTAATCACTTACTAACTAGGAGAAGCAAATAGAGTTTCATCATTGTTATCACCACGGTTGCCCAACAATAATTTCAAATCTGAGTTTCGAATTGTAAATACAAGCTTAAAGGCCTCCTACAGAACTTCGTGTTTGCTTTTGAAGTCCTGTTCGTGTTTGAACTACACAATGGCAGAGCTTCGTTGTAATCGTACATTTTAGCTCACAAGGAGGAAACAGCTTTGCATCAAATCAGCTTATTATTCACCTGTTACAACTAATGAGCTATTTACATTACATTTAAATTGAAATAATACTTTTTACTTACCCTACCAAATATGTATATGTTATTCTTAACAACGTTATTATTCCATAATGATTTACTTTCAGCTGTAAACCGCAGTACGCAAAACTATCCCATCAACAAAATATTTGGCTGCAAAATATGACTGAAAATAATAAGCTATTATGAACATCGTGTCTGATCTGTGATGGCAACTAGTTGTATAAGATTTGCCAAGATTTTACCTTTTTGAATTGTTAAAACACATTGTGTGGGTGTAGGCTATGTCGTAACTGGATTTCCAATTCTTTTTTGTCCCATAAATTTCTTTTTAGTCCCATAAGCACAAGCCGTAGTTCTCGTTTAGCATATTTTTAATCTTATTTCAACATCAGTTTTCTTAACGAATGTACATATTTCTAATAACTTTTATATCAACAAATATATTTGATATTGAATGGTAATTAAAGTAATTTAAACTAAATTTTTTTGGCATATGGCACCATTTGACTAAATTACTATAACATAATAATTTAAAGTTATTCTGTTAACAATTAATAGTATGTTACTCATTTTCCTAATGGCAGGGCAGAAGCAAAGTCGTTATTTAAACCACCACTCAGCTTAGAGCGTAGGGGATGTTTTGGTTCTTTCCTTTATTTTGTTAAGTGCGACAGCAGACGGATGATTTTGGCCAAAATTGGAGAACACGCTCAAATCACATGCTTACCTACCTGGCTTACTTTCTCCGATTTGAAAGTGATTTCGTCATCCATTTGTTAAGTATTTTCGACCATATTTGTAGAAACGGGGTTAGAAATCTATTTTTAAAATATTTTGGAGGCTATTAAAGAAAAAAATGCTGGATATTGAAGCGTTTTCGTAATTTAGTGGTTATAGACTAAAAATGCAGAATGGAATTGAGTTTTGCGAAGTTTATGTGACCAGGTCACAAAATATATACCAACTGTTTTGCACATTGTTTATTAGGCTAATTAATTATAGCTACGATTGGCTAACACCAATGAAATATTAATATTATTGACAATCAACTAACATAGTTAGCATAAAATTCTGAACTAATTAGTTCGCCATATGTACAAGGTACAAACGTATATATTTATATTAAAAAATAATAATTCCTGGCTGATTGATTCATCGAATGGTTTTACTAACTTGAAAACGGTGTGTGACCGAAACGTTTAGTACGAACCTCTGCTATCAGTTTTCTTCTGCTGTGAGCTCTGCAGGCATTGTAGCTTGCTGCTTAAGATAATTATGTACAGTAGTGAACACCTGATCCCTTTTGACATATGAGACCTGTCTTCGGTCACTGGACCCAGGATAATTTTCCTGACAGCCAGACACAAAGCTACATAAGACATCACACTCATTCCACATACATTAGGTTTCAAATATGTTATGTTGTATACCTGTCTTAATTTAAGGATTTCATAAAGAATTCCAGATTACTTGCGCATTTACAAAACAACCTATTTACAATTTCCAAAGACTCCGTTCATTATTTGTCTTCTACTTTGATGAAACCTGAATACTGTTTTCAAGTTGTATAACCATAAAGCCATTGCCGTCGATCTTTAGAGCCAATTCCATGAACTTGACCTAACCACAATTATTTTGGGTCAAACTAAGTGTTTAAACCAATTGAAACTTTTCTGAATTGAATTCACGTTACCGTCACAACCAGATACGAACAGTGGACAAAGTTTGTAATTCAATTTGTTGTCCATTAAAGTGTCAGAGTTTCGTACAGAGGTGGGCGTTGACGCCTGATGAATCATGTTTGAACTTAATTATACAAGTTCGAAAAAATTATGGTGAAAGCATATCTGGGGTAAAAAATTGCCTTAGATGGACGAGAACCTAACCTTATCTTTTTGAGGGCCCAAGGGTGCTATGCCAAACCTTTTTGTTGTTGCTTGCAGCTATTTAAGTCTCGATGTCCAAGCAAAGTATGATAAATCTGTGAACCAAATCGAGCACAATTAGCTATGGATTTAATTAACACATTTTGGAAGTACAAACTCTCGGTCGTGTCTTGACTTATAAGTCGGACATTGCTAGTTCGAGACCAAATACATGCACTCCGTATCTCATCTCTGCAGGCATGTATGACAAACAACCTACTAGTGTATATATATATATATATATATATATCTATATATATATATATATATATGAATATTAATATTAATATTTTTAAGGGATTTAGGTACAGTAACAGTATTTAATATGAATATTAAATAAGCCCTAAGTTCAGGCCTAGGTGTTTCCCCCAAAATGGCCAAAGTAAAAAAGTGCTTAAAATATCTCCGTACATATCACAAGTCTATGGTCTGTTAAGTGTCCTAACTTCACATCCATAAGGCTCTGGTCCAGATTTTTTTTCTTAATTACTTCAGGCTTTGCTAGATGAATTATTGGTAGAAATTTAGTAGAATTATCATATTGGCCATCGCTGGTTGGCAAGGTTTAAATTCGAAACCTCACTGGCTGAAACCAAGCTTTACACCGCTAGACCCAGCTTGGTTAAAGGGATTTGAAATCAAACAAATAAACATTTTGTCTCCATAAAAGCACTTTTGTTATATAAAATTAAATTATTTCAATATAATTAGCTGATTATTAATTTTTAAATAAAAAAAACATTTGATTTGTATTGGGTGGGCTATAAATACGGAACCATTAATTTAATATACTGCACTAAAAATAAGTTCATAATTTAGAGCAATGCATGTTCCTTACCAACATTGCTCATAAATTGATAAGTAAAAAGTTAACATAAACTTTATTTTGAATTAAATACGAAAAAATGATTAATATTTAAGTGTATGAACAATATGTGATACTGTCCTACAAAAAAAATTAAATATATATCAAATCCTACTGAATATATTATGTATATGTATACAGTATATTTTAAGAGAATTTCCCAATAGAGAATATAATATATTTCATTTAGAACGAATATCAGAAGATTTGAAACATGATTCAGCAATAACAAATATGTAACTAAAAAAGAAAAAAGTATAATGTTATACACAACATTGTTAACTAAATATTCGTATTAACTTTAAGCCGAATGGTGACCTGTTACATTTCGTTTTACTGTCGGACAAAAAGCCATAGGAACGAGTTCAGGATTCCCAATCATCGTTTATGGCTGATTGCCAATAACTGTGACTAAAGTTTCCTAAGTAAACCAAGCAGTGATTTAGAGGCTAAAATAGACTGTATTATTCACATATGGTTTGGGTTTCTAGTAAAATCTATGAAAATAAATTATTGAAAGTTGTTTCGTATTCTTTTTGTTTTGAGGAAACCCATTAATGTACGATTTTATCTTTTGGTGTATTTTATTATTAAAAATTTTGCTCCTTTGATAGAGGAAAATGGCACACCTTTGGGTACACTGCTTTTTGTTTTTAAGGTATATTTCCTTAACCAAACGCAATAAAAACTAAGGTATCTAGAACAATCACTCACACGATCACATGGTACAAGATTCTGCAACAACTAATGTTTTATTGATTTAATTTACAATTTTCACGTAATTGCATTATACTGTATGTGGAAATATAACTTTTCAAATAAAATATATTGTGCGGTATCATAAATTAATTTTATAAAAGACCATTCTTTATTACTTTACAAATCCTTCATGTTAATGGATTTGCCGCCACTCCACTTTATTACTTTTTTACTAATAAAAAAAAAAAACATTATTAACAACTTCAAATAATTCTGGACTCAAACTCCACCGGGTTAGCGTCATCTGTTTTCTTAACTGATCAGTTACCATAAATGTCTCGTATTCGTGTTTGTGTCGTGTTTAAATATTTATTTATTTTCGTGTAAATATTACGCTCTTCGTATGAAGAAAGAAAACTGTCCTTGTACAGCCTGATGATGGTGTCACACAGACACCGAAACTAGTTTTGCTCACAAAAAAATTGGATTGCTTACTAGCAGGTATTTTAACCTTTTCTAATATTATTTGGCAATCTGGAGGCTAACAAATACAATGAAGATCAACTTATGGATATTTTACTAAAATTTTTAGTTTTAATTGTGTCTCAGAGCTATGTTTACTCATCCATCATACCATGGCATAGTTAGCCATAGTTTCATGTTGGATAATGCATATTCATTTTACTTGTAATGAGGCTACACGGGGGCATGTCACCAGTCATAATTAGTGATAAGACAATCACTAATTTAACCAATAACTTAACCAAGCACTGTTTGTAGTATCAATTAAATAATATGTATAGTTTGGTTTAATAAACTGATAAAATAGAATATTGATTTGTCAATACTTTTGGGAGTTAAATTATACTTATAAAAATATTACCTTATTATAATCTTAGTATACATAAAAAGGAAATCTGAACAGATAATTAACATGTTGACATTATTTCGATAGCTTCAATATGTACATTTAACATTATAATTAAGAAAAGATCAAGAGAGAAAAGATTAAGAAAAGAACATAAAATTCGGTTACACGATTTGGTAATAAAACAATTTTTCAATAATTTTAATGATTCTGTTCAGACAAAATTTGCTAATAGTTCAACCAATGTTTTTAATTCAAGATCATTTACATTAACCATATTATTACTTGAAGCTCGTGCGACCTCTGCTAAAGTGCAATAATCAGATTTTACCTTTCTGAAACATAACTTTTTAGTTGATATAAACTTTTTAATTTCACAGTTTTTAATGACCGATCCATACTTGGTTTTTTGTCATATGTTTTAATCAAGTGTTACTGTAAATCTGGTAATTAATAGAATTAAACGTCTTATATTCATAGTACCAAGGCTCGATCATATTTTTTGTATATATTTTGATGGTCTTTTCTATTGCATTTTTCAGTGAAAAATTTAATTCGCCCTTCTTCATATCAATTGTATAGTAATGTGTGTCTTTCGAGAAATTCTAACTAAAAATAATTAAAATTGTTGATTTCCAGCATTGATGTAGTAGTCTTATTTACCTCTAAATTTTGTATCTTAGAATATATAATTTATTAAGTCATTACTGTACTTTGACGTATAACAATAAAACAATTTAGATTTTTCTACAGAGTGTTACATGAATAATGCCTGTTTGAATAAGTAACCGATGATATACAAATAGAGCTGACTTACAACTTGACATTAACTAATGACTCATACAGCGACAATACCTTTGTCTTATTCTCCTCCCAAACTGTGTTACTATATTTTACATCATCTCGAGGGTTTGCTGCAATAATATTTGAAACGTTTGTTTAAAGATTTAAATATTTTTAAGACAATACAAATTGTCAGTCCAGTATCATTATCGAAACTAAATTTGCACTTTGGGGAGAAACATTCATCATTCCTCTAATAAAATGATATAAGTAGTGCTGTATTATTTTCCCCGATAACTGTACTGAAACATTAATAATATCCAAAATACGGTTTGACTAATAAAGAGGAATTTGGAAAACAACAGACTCACTTCGCTACAGAAGATTATTTACAAACAACCAATGCAAATTTACACTAAAGATTATGAACCTGAAGGCCTTTTATATATTTGCCAGGGTCGTTTTCTGAAGTAGGATCTAGTAAACAACAATTAATTGCGTAAAACAAAGTGATCGGTCTTGATTTTTGCCAATATTTCTTATGACTCTAGCAACAACCGTATACTTTTTGTAGTTTTAGTTAAGTTTGTATATTAAGTGACTACTTTGTATATTAGATACAAATAGAGGAATAAATTGGTTTATTTTGCATTTAATGATAATTATAGTTCCTAATGGCTTACAGGTTACTTCTTGGTCATAAGGTTAATACCCCCACCACAGCAAACCTCCAGACTAAGCAAATTTCCATTTGCCTGATTTGATTTTAAATTAATTCTATTTCAATATTATTAGGTTTATCAAGTACCTAGGGTTACTGTTACAAGGAGGGCAAAGAAGTGTGTTTTTTGTTGTTGTAAAATATTAATAACTTGGTATAAAATAAATAAATTTTCAAACTTTGATCAAAATATAACCATAAACAAGCAAACTACAACAGTTTACTTATCTCTATAAGAATAACATCGGAATTTTAAATTACTTTTTTTTAATTTTCTCTGTAACAAAAAACTATACAGAAAAACTGTAATATACTAAATTATTTGTTTTTTCAAGTTCTTCAAAATCGTCTAGAGAGAAATTGGCAAATTTTATGTTTGAGTGTCAAAAATGAGAAAACCAATTTTTATCCCATAAACCCCGCCCCCTCATAAAACCCGTTCACATGGTCCGATCACACTGGATCGCGAACTCGTTTGAATAAACGTAGGTTTACACGTTTGTATCAAATTTCTTAAAAATAAAATCATTTTTGCTCGAGGTATCGTATGAATTTGAACAGATGACGTTTATGGCCTTAAGGGAAAATCGAAATAAAAAAAAGTAAATCGGTACCGTGTAGGTCGTGCCATACCTACGGTAATAGCGTATTCCATATATGGGAATTTCACTAAAACAATGAATAATATAATTTCTTCCTCATATTTATGTATTGCATGTATTTTAAGTTTCTAATTGGTTGCCAAGTAAGCGACGATATATGGCGTAGTAATACAGATCTCAGGGACAGACCGCTTGTCTGGAATTCGTAATTGATTTCTCACCACGCGCTCAAATTATTCATTGTGTAGCTAGCTACACTTTTAGTGTTTGGTCTATAGTAACTATTTTAACATTTGAATTAACATCTTTTACTAAGGGAAACCAGTAAATTTAAGTTTGTTCATGGGTGACCTTTTGATAAATAAAGGAAATTATATCGCTGTTAGTACGTGTTTGTTTTAACGCCCACCGAAGGTAATCTCGTCAGCAATCAACACGAGCCCCATGAGCCCATGTTCTTACCATCGATATACAAACTCTTACCGATGAAATCCTCCAGTCTGACATTAAGCTTACTATTGCAATTAAGAATACATCTCACACATTGATGAAATTGTTAGTTACTAGCAGGATTATTACTATTATCTATATATTAATTTGAAACTGTTTTTCTTCGTGACAGCTAATTTGAGAAAACGGCTGGGCGTAGAAACTCGGTAGAGGTGTCTAAAGAAAGGGCTTGGTCTGTAGATGAGCCATCAAAAGAGAAACGTGGTAAATTCCCTTGGGGCTCTGCCCCAGTGGCCTTTAAATTCCCATCCCATGCTATTCTTATGGGGGAAAAACAGGTTTTTGTCACAGCTAATTTCAGAGAAAGGCTGGGCTTAGAATCTCGGTAGAGGTCTCTAAAGAAAGGTCTTGGTCTGTAGATGAGCCATCAAATGAGAAACGAGGTAAATTCCCTTGGGGCTCTGCCCCAGTGGCCTTTAAATTCCCATCCCATGTTATTCTTATGGGGGAAAAACAGGTTTTTGTCACAGCTAATTTCAGAGAAAGGCTGGGCTTAGAATCTCGGTAGAGGTCTCTAAAGAAAGGTCTTGGTCTTTAGATGAGCCATCAAATGAGAAACGAGGTAAATTCCCTTGGGGCTCTGCCCCAGAGGCCTTTAAAGTCCCCTCAGCAGATTTGTTTAAATTATGACGATATTTATAATTTTACACTATTTTTTAATGAAACAGCTGTCAATATTTAAATTGTGATTTACTGAATTTGTTAAAATGAAGTATTTGCAATGGTTTTTTCTGATTTTAAAATCGATTTTCTTCTGCATCGTGTCATGTTTACAATATAATGTTCTATTGCCAAATCAGTGGAAAATCCTAATATCACAGTAACTCTTAAAATAATTTCTTATCGAGTTAACTTATGTCTATTGTATGGGTTGGTTTCTGCCTTTTTTTACCACTTCTTGGAGATTGTACGTAGGCGTGTTGCACGTAGATAATATTCTTTGGCATATTGCATCTCTAGACGATACTTGGGTTGGTGTAATTATTACAATGGAAAAAAGCGAGAAATCCTGGAGAATTTTATATAGGCCTACTAAAAATAAAGCTAAATTAACACTGTGCTACATTTCTTGAGCCAAACAATGGAAAGTCATAGAACACAACCAAGTAGAAGAAATATAAATAATGTTTTTTTTATAATCGTTATTATAGAGAACCTAATGCGGCTATGAGTTGGAAACATTTGTAGAAAACTCTAAAAACAAGATCAGCTTTTGAATAAAGATAAGATATTTACAAACAATTTTGATTATATCTAACTGATGTGGACATCATGAGTATTTCCATAATCTTTGACTCGACTTTTATAAAGTCATTGGAAATTATGACAGTTATTCGTTTAAAAAAAAAACGCCTGTAATGCTTCGCAATTGCTCGAATTCGAGCAACAGGTAAACTAGTTTGTGTGATTTGTAAGCTTTGCGAATGACAGAAATCTGTTGTAACAGTAAAAGTATAACATCATGTAAAGTAAACGCATGATGTTATTAAATGGCGACCAAACAAATAGGTATTTTAAGCCAAGTATGAATGGAGATAAGTGTAGGGTGAGTGGCGCGACATTGTAGTCTTGTTAGTGACTAAGGCCTACATTCCTGAGACACAGCTGTTAATTAATAGCCTATACAGCTAATGGCAACTAAGGGACCTACAGCTTATAGTGGAATCCGAACTACATTTTATACAATACCATTAAACATAACACAATGTTTTATTGATGTAGTCTTATTCAGTTACAACCATGTTACAGCTAAAAATAAATTCTGTAATGCACCACCATCAGAATACATAAGGTGATGTTTTCGTAGAATAAGTTTAGATTAATTTTAAACCAAACTCATCCTTACGCTTGAGTAGTACACATTAACAGTCTACAAAATAAGCTAAATGTTCATCTTTTTAAAAATGTTTAAGCCTTTGGATACAAGAAACAGGGTCCAAATATAACTTTACGGAGCGGAAGAATGTATAGAATGTCGGGGATTGAGAAATGACTGAGGGGTGTATGAGTGAAATTGGATGGTCGAGAAGGAAAAATATAGTGACTTACTTGAATTGTTTTTCTATTGAAACCATTTATAATTTAGAAAAATCTAAATTAAACGTTTTAAAATCTGTTTATTAATGCCATAGTACACATTTTTTTCATCCTCTGTTATAGTTCAATCATGAAAACATAATTTTGATCATAATCCTCATACACAACAATAACTGTAGATTGTAATGGAAGATATTGCTATACAGGCGTATCAAATTTGTATCATAGACTATAATTTGGAATTCAAAGTTTTGCATAATGGAATTGGTCAAATCCATATATAAATTCGAAAGTACCCATGAACGTTTGAAAAAACTAAAGGTCACACCCCCATAAACCACATACCTAAAATGTTCGTCATGACGAAAAACCTTGCGCAAAACTATCCATTATTTTTATAAATTGTCCTTTAAGGTCGTAATTCCTTTCTAAAGGAATATTTCTATGTACCTAATTTTAAAAATACCTCAGCTGTACTTATTTGTTAAGCCATATTGCACCCTGTATTGTACGGTAATTTATTGCAATGGGAATTTTACAAAAAAAGAGTATCGTTTAATCAGAATTCAACAACAATTTTTTACAAAAAAAATCTGGAATCCCAGCCCATCTTCAAATCCCCTCGCTGACCACCATTTTTTCTAGTTCGTCGCAGACACATACTTGTTGCCTATAAAACTGCACAAATTGTTCTTGATTGTATGATTACCAAAATGCAGGGTTTTACATTTTTCGGATAATTGTTTGGCCATAACCCTTAAAACATTTGGGTATTGTATTGTTTTTGACCATATTGTATTCCAATCAATAAAAGATTACCTACAATACTAGCACTGTAAGTATACTGTATGCAATATTATAATTCTTAATAAAAATATATTTATAAATAGTTATAATAATTAATTATGATGATGATTATTCACTGTATAATTCAACTATACAGAGAAGCTTGATAGTTGTTAAGCGTAAAACACCAACACTAACAGGGCTTCAAAACAAAGTTCTGTTGAAGGGCTCAGAAAACCAACCGAGCTTCAGGTTTGAATTGCGTAGTTCTCAAGAGTTGGCAACCTTAGTAATGACAATAGAAAACCTTTGAAGTGTGTCACCCAGTAGTGAGTTCATTGAATTTAAAATTTATATTGGGACTGCCTCCTTCGTACTGACTTTTACCATATGCAATAAATAATGCATTGTGTATGTTTTAAGGAGTATATTGTGTTCCAAAAATATATAGTAAAAATAAACGTCAGCTTTGGATAAAAATGCCAATAATAATTTACAATATGAAAAGGGCAATAATCAATATACGTATACAGAATAAGATCATAAACTATGTTGAATTCACTAGTTCAACAATTTGATCTTAATGATGTTGCTGTGCTGCAATAGGACTATATAGTTTTATCGGTCGTTAATAAATAATCAATGCTATAACAAACATTATATAAATCACTTTTCCGTTGCAAAAAGTCTCTCAGCAAATCAACTTAGTTTTAAATATACAGAATGTAGACAGAATGTTTTTTACCCTCGTGATTACCAAGGCCTACCGAAGTAAACCCTTGTCAAAACAGAAGACCTTTTGGCCTTTCCCTCAACTTGGCTCGAGATTAAATGTAGTGTTACTTCATGTAGTTTTTTTTTTAATTTTTGGTTAAAATTGAAATCATTTTTAACTACGAAGCAAACTCGACAAGGCTTAAACTGCAATAAAGGAAAAATTCAATTATAATTACTATTTAATTTTGTTTTTGTTGAAAATAGTTTCGTTACTTAACCAATGGAGGGATAAATTTACTACCAATATAGCTAAACATACTATGTTCGGCTATATTGGTTCAGCTATATTTGTTTGATAGCCCAACAAGAATTTTCAACTTCATTGAAATGTTTATTTAGTAAGTTTATTTAGTATGTTTTCATAATGTAAATTTATATCAGGCGATAATGGGAAATACCCCCGCCGCAGCAAACCTGCAGACTAAGCGAATTTCCATTTGACTGATTTGATTTACACTGAAATGTCTACTTAAAAATATAACATTTATTCCCGATTTAATTAGAATTAGTTTAACAAGTACTTAGGTTTGCTGCATCAGGGAGGGTAAAAACTTATTTTTGTAAAATGTTAATAATTAGTAAGAAATAAAAAATTTTTCCAAATTTGATCAAAATATGTTCATAAACAAGCGAACTACAACAGTTTACTTATTCTCCATAAGAATAACATGGGAATTTTAAATTTACAATTTTTTGGAATTTTCTCCGTAACCATTAGGCGCATAATAACGCTTCAATATACTAAATTATTTGTTTTTTTAAGCTCTACAAAATGGTTTGGAAAGAAATTGCTAAATTTTATGTTTTTTGGGTCAAAAATGGGAAAAACCTAATTTTACTCCATAAAACCCCCCGTAAACCCCCGTTCCCATGGTCCGATCATGCTGGATCGCGAACTCGTTCGAACAAACGTAGGTTTACACGTTTCTAGCAAATTTCATCAAAATCGGATCATTTTTGCTCGAGTTATCGTGCTAACGGACATATATATATATATATATATATATATATATATATATATATGAATTTGAACGGATGGTGTTTTTGGCCTCTAGGGACCTCAAAACGAAAAAAAAATCGGTCCCGCGTCCAGGTCTTACCATGAGTACTACGGTAATAGCTTATTCCCTATATCGGAAATTCGCTAAAAGGCTTTTGGCTCAACAGAAAATATACATGATAACATACGAATTTGTTACAATAAATAATTACACAGGTTTGCTATCTAGAATGGAAAAAAATATTTTAACCATTTTATAACAGGATGTTCGAGTTTTTTATACGCGTAAGATAAATTGATTCATTTTCTTTTCCTAACATTTAAACATTTTTATCAGAATATCACCGATATTTCCTTAATTACTTTACAACCCTAACGCTCTAAATATCAGGTTTTCCAGCTCAACAATATCAGTAGAATTCCATTAAAAGTTGCGGTTATCAAAAACCAACATTGCGTCAAATACAGATATTAGTATTACACACACGTGTTGTCATCGGTTTGTCTAACCCCTCCCCTCACCCTAGTAGTAGAGACGTAGCCAATTTGATTATGCAACCAAATTGCCGATATAATCTGCGTTTGAGCCTGTACCAGAAGTAAGGCTCAGCGACTGTTCTTCAGACTAACCTTCAACTGTAAATACAACTAAAACTTCAATACCCAAGTTTAAGTTGTGGCAAGATTACGAATTAAATTATTCTAGTTGAATAAGGTCACCGACAGAATGCGCAGCTGTAAATTACAGATGTATGTCCAATACGCCAACTTTTTAACCAAGAAAAATATGGCAGAACAACATTGTGTTTACTACGTTAGTATCTCTTGTGTAACGTGTAATACATGGGGAGCGAGCTGATCTAGTGATTAGAGCGTGGGACTTCGTTCCCGAGGTCCCGGGTTCAAATCTCGCCCAATCACCAATTGATTTCATCTATAAGTGATAATGCCGCAACCCCTAGGTCTAGCCTGAAGTAATGTGAAAAACAATGACGGGCTCGTGCCTAGCATCGTAGGACAAAAAAAATACATCAGTAACGATAACCAGGGTTGTAAGTGAACCCTGAATGCTACGATAGCGATAAGATTTATAACCGTAAAAGGTAGGTGTTAGACACGCCCAGATGCATGAGCGCATTATAGTATCAAGGTGTTTTTAAGTGTTATTGTTCCCTATTTCATTAAAACTTATAAAAAAAGAAGTACAATCATCCATGAAATTGAATATAAATACGAAATGTTGAAGGGCGAAGTTGACACATTCTTATTATTCTTCAAACATTCTTATCTTAAATCGTTTAGCAAATAAGTAATATTAATTTCAAAAATGAAGTAATAGTAACGTTCTATAACTTCAATAGAATAAAGAATTGTTAATTCTTATCTAAGTAAAAATAAATAAATACTATGGTTTTACGTTATATAAAAATTTAAAGTGAATAATAAAATATTTATGGTAAACAACAGTGAATGTTTTCAAAGTCAGACAAACACATCATGAATACGATAAACATTGACTCATGCAAATAGAAGTTCATGATTATATATCTCGTTTAAAGATTTTGCATTATTGGATTTTATTTTCTTAACACATAGCTCCTACAAACGAAAACGTTAGTGGGATATGTTAATTTTAATATTGGACACACGTTTCAAAAGCCCAAATACTTTCCAGTTGATAGTGTGTACATCCACTACATATCTATATTTAAAGTAGAAAAGATAGACTACGTAGTGTATGTATTGGTAAGCAACAATAATTATACAACCCTGTTATATATATATATATATAAATTTATCGCACACTTATTATATACAAGCTGTAGAATAAAATAAAAATTACACTTTCATCAACCGGGAACTTGATCATATGAAATAGCGAAATTCAGATTTCCAATCAAAAAAGTATCTTAGAATTTATAACAACGATGGCTATAAATATAAAATACTGTTGATATTTAATCGCTTTTATAGGCTTCATATCAACCTCGTATAACCTCTGTGACCTATTGATTTACCATTGTAAAAGTTTGAGGATCAAGGAAGATCCAAAACAGTATATATAGACACCGAGTTTACAACCTATCCTTTGACATTGTAAGCTCCCTTATTACCTTCTGACCCTCATCCTAGTAGTTTATCGTAAATGATTTTGTAAAACTACTTTTAATGCAATAACTATAATAATATTTCAAAACTATTAAGTGCATTGAAATATATATTTTTATTGTTTGTCTATACATAACCAAAAACGTAATAATACTTACTTTGAAATTTTTAAAAAATGACCTCCTTAGGTGCTAACTCTTTTGCGACAAAACCCCTCATACATGTTTTGCATCATCGTCTTAAAATATTGTCTAAGAGAATTTCTTAAATTAATGAAAAAATGTATTTCAGTCTCAATATTAAGAATATCAATCTTTAAATCGGCTCTAGAACAGGATTTGTTCGCATTTCTTCAAGCTAGTTTGCGTCATTAGCACTTCGAAAAAAATCCATTTGTAGTTGGTAGGATTTTTAACCCGGGACCTCGGGGACCAAAATCCCGATTCTACCATTAGACCAGCTCGCTCCGCCGATGAAGAATCATTAAAGAATACAAAAACAACATTAACTAAACTGACCTTGAAGTAACGTCAATGGGACTTGAGAAATTGAACAGTAAATCTGTCTCGTTCAATTTGATCCTAAATTGAATCAGACGCAGCGATGGGAAGAGATCTAATCAGCTACATTTAATCTCAATCTTGTTTCCGTACCTATCTTTGACCTAACAGGTTAGGTTAACAAATGTTGAAGTAAGCTTTAGGACATTGTATTATAAAATTATTGTATTTACTATAACCAAGCGTTCATATTTACTACATATTTAGAAGAAGCATACTTTCAATATCTATTGGTGATTCCTTTTATACTTTATTAAAATTTTTTTGTTTTTGTTGTATTCTTAATTGTTATTGTTTTTTTTTGTACTTTTGAGGGTTTTCTTTATTCTTTGTACATCTATACAGTGATACAACAGTTAATATAGAGAAAATAATATCCTTAATAAAAAGCATTCCTTACAATGAAGAATAATAATGATTTCTAACAAGAATTATAATGAAATATGAGTAGTATTTAAAAAATATATCAATAGAGTTAGAAATTTACCACGAGATATCTTTGTTAATTTATTGTTGACAAATTAAACAATAAATAAAATAGAAAATCTATAAAAGTACAATTTATATTTTAAACAATATTAACACTATGTTTATGTACCTAATTTTACCTCATGTTCCTTTGACAAAAACCTCAATGCGTCCTACATTAAAGATGATATTACTGTTTCCCTCAAAGTTAGATGTAAATACCATTATATGATAGTTATTTCAATTTCCTAGTATTTTCATCAAACGTAAATGTTAAGGATAAAAATTCGTTGTAACATTTTAGTAACATAGCCTATTTTTACTGTTATTAATTTTGTTTTTATATTTGTTTGAAAATTAGAAATATTGTGACTGGTAGTACAATTAACAGCAGTTAAAAGTTCCAAGGCTTCTTTCAATGAAAAAAAAAAAAATTGAAAATAATTCAACAACAAGGGCGTATGTTGAGGTTAAAAATTACATTGAATGAACTTTCAATAGTAGAATAGAAAGTAAGGCCTAGTTATAACATGCTGTTGTCACGTAACAACTTTTTAATTTTCTTATACTAATACATGTTAAAGAATCGTTAAATAATAGAAGCTAGAAAATGTGAGATAAAGCGCTGAATGAAAAGTTATTTTCAACTATACTTTCTACGAATCTTTTTAGAATACTACTATTGTTTCTAAAAGTTTCAACTAAGGATTTCTGTAAAATTTCACATATGTTTTTAAGCTTGTTGATTGTTTTTATCGGTAAAGCGAAATATAGGGCTGAAAACAAAACACCATTTATTCAGAGCGATATAATTCAAGTTTAGTAATTAATTAAACTTAGCATTAGTGAGTCAATTTTATTTTTTACCAAATGGAAAAACAAACACTTATGCAATTCTTATTGCTCTTACATGTTATACATGCTGTAACTAAAAAAATTCCATAACTGAAATAACAATATATCGTATTAAATATAAAAAATAAGTTGGTCTTAAATATTTCCTTAGTACTGATGTTACACTAACTATTTTGAAAGATAATGTAATGCTTTTATAAAGCTCTAAAGCACAACTACGCTTAAAGACTGACCACTGACCAGAGTTTTTTTATTATTCTTATAACTGAAACAAATTGCGCCGGGAAAGATTCAAAATGTTTTCTAGAGCCCTTAACCTTGTTTGTAATATTTTACACAAAGGGGAACAAATTACGCAATTATTCATTATTCGTGCCTTTTACAACAACGTTTCACACTAAGTTTTTTATTAAATATTTATAGCTTAAATTATGAAAACCCTTATTGTAGCCTTTTGAGAATACATACTTATAAATCTGCACTTAAGGAAAAGATTGAAATGCAAATATGTTAAGTGAACAACCAATGTGTTACCGTCTTTGAGTCAACAGTATAAGTGTAAGTACATTATTACATGTGTTGTTAGACGTATTTTTAGTTTTCAGGTGATTTAATAACACGTACAATGCTGTTTAATATTTAAATTGCAGTAATTAGATTAAATGAACTATTTTAAATAAAGATAATAACCTAACTATTTTTTACTGTTTTATTAATTACATAACTATTTTTATATTAACATATATAAAAAAAATATCAAATGGATTTTATTTCGTAATAATTTAAGCATTAAAAAACTAGGATTCTGGACATCTATAAAAAAAACTTTTAATGTTAATGTACACTTTTATTTTAACTTTTTTAACAATTTTTATATTAACATATAAAAAAATATCAAATGGATTTTATTTCGTAATAATTTAAGCATTAAAAACTAGGATTCTGGACATCTATAAAAAAAAACTTTTAATGTTAAGCTTTGCCTTTCTGGCACGGTAACAGAAGCACATAGTGCAGGTCTTTGAATAGTCAATACATGTTGCCCTGACAGTGTATTTAATGGCTTGGCTTGGCTTCAGTCCATCGGACGAAACGTGAATAGGTGGAGTGAAGGGAGTGATTGAGTTTGTAGAACACACTTCGAATCCCAAATTCTTCAGTAAAAAGCTCAAGACGAAAAAGTGTTTTAATAATGATATTATATACTTTAAATACAAAATGTTTACACATGGTAAACATAGTGAATACCGAACAGCCAATATCAATATCAATGGTTGATGATATAATAGTTTAAATAGTATACTGAACTTCACAAGACATTAACTGGTGTACTGAACTTGTTGAAGCAAGTCGTCCTAAGACTTTATTTTCACCCTGTACAAAGAATGTTTATCATATTATGACAAAACTGATATCTTCATACCTAAATTACTAGCGAAACTTACTCTCAGATATTTTTGTCGCATGCAAATGAATACCAGCTTTTAAGACACATAAAAATTAATTTAAAAAAAATGCCTGGTCAAATAAATTAATATTGATAACTAGAGCTTTCTAAGCGATTTATACCAAAGTCATTTTTAGCGTAAGTTTAGTTGCATATAACATCGTATAACGAAGAATACTTTTGTATAAGAATCTTTTATTGCACTTGCCTTATATGGATTATATAGAAGGTAATAAATTTAGTGAATATTTTCATACAATTCTATAAGGTATAAATATTATATTGAATTGATCAGAACACAATGTTACAAGTAAGCAAAGTTTGTATGGGTTCCCAATATCATTCAAGTTGTCGTGGTTGTAGCTGTATTGCTGAAATTTACAGACGTTTTATCTGTTTTTAATACTATTTCACAGCAAACTATAACATAAAATGTAACTTTTTTTAAATAGTTTAATTTGCCATTTTCTTCCAATCAAACCCGATGCGACCATTAGGATGGAAAAAATAATTCAATTATGAGAGTGGTTATAAATGAGGAACTAGTAACGTTATATTTTAGCAAGTTTGAAAACCCAGAAAAAAATCTAAATTAAAGTTTTTAATTTGTTATATCTATCAGGGTTGGAAACTGCATTTAGAAGCTCTTAAGTAATTGGTTAAGTACATGAAATTAGCTGTGTTCTAGTTCAAAAAGGGACATATTTGTTGCAAAAACCTCTCAAATATCAGGCTTTTATAAAAAAAAATAATTCTCAAATTAATAATAATATGTTTGCGGTAACATTTGACAAAATAAACTGAAAAAACATCACTCTCTTCTTATTGATTTTGAATTCGTTAGCTCTAAAACATCTCTTAAAGACAATTTTAAGGAAGGAACATTTTTATGTTTGAGCTACAATATTACTTACCAGCAAAGTAATGTTGAGATTATATGTGTCCCTAGATAGTAATTCAACTGTAATGAACCTGTACACAGCAAACTGTTACGGTAAAATATACCCGTAAATTGGTATATAGAGAGTAAAAAATGTTTTTATCTTTGAGATTTTTTCTTTTCCTTCTGAATGAAAATGTTAATTGATCAGAAACTGTTTGGAAAGAGTTTTCAAGTGTACTTATTAGTTTGATATTTAACAAAAAATGTTTACGTCATACTCATAGTGGTTGTTTTATATACTTGCTGAGCTTAATTAAAAGTTCTTGAAATTATCACAATCTCGTGATGTACAGATTTTCACAAATATTACACCAGTGGATTTTTTGTAATAGACGAAGCACAAGGCTATACGCGGTAATTGCACTTTGAAGCTGGCATTTAAAATGTGCTAATTAGTTCATCACTACAGTCTTTTGACTTTCTAGTAATTACATGACCAAACATAGTTCTAGACTACACTTTCAAATATGTTTTTTCACATAAACCAAACTGAATTTCTAAACACCGTTAAAATATAATAGCCTATATTATTTCAATTAAAATATGAAAACATGTTGATTCATTAAACCTACACAATAAATATTATACGCTACCCAGTACCCCTGTATAGGCCAATCACCGGAGAGTAGGTAGGCAAGATTTAATTTAGAATTATTATTCTTCAACACCAAGCTAACAGCTAAGATGGTGTTTGCTGAGATAACCTATCATTTGGTGTTTCCCCTCAGATGGTAGGATGCTGCACAAATTACTCCAATGCATGGTTATAACAAATTATACTTTTATTCTTCAAAATAATGAGAATCCTTTATAATCTTCCTTATAAATGATATCTAATATTACTATATCAGTAATTAAATGGCAACAGTCTTACTTGGTAAAATTCCTACGGTTTGACTGGCTTAAATAGGCTGTGATTCCCAGTTCCTACGGACTATGACTGTTTCAAGTACAGTAGGCCTAATGCTTGAACTCGTCTGTAACAATTTCAAAAGAAATAATAACAGGTAAACTAAAGTTATACTAATTTCACATAGTTGAGGCAAACATAATTAATTTAAATGATTTTACAATTTATAAAATATTCTCAGAACATGTGCTTTTTCATCCAAATGTAACATGAAAGTTGAGTATTTAATATTTGACATTTACAAAGTTATTAACTGACAGACAATCAAAAGAATATATATAATCATAGGTAAAAACATGACAAACAAGATTATTAACAATACAATACCACATAAATCAATTTTCTTATATTTAAAATGTTTTCTACTTACATTTTCACGAGTTTGTACAATTTTTAAGGGAATCAGCCAACTAAGAAAGATTTGAAGAAACAGCTCATTACAAGAATGACTTTAGTTAATTAACAGCTGTTCTCCAGTTCTGCCAACAAGGTGAAGTGTAATAACAGTCAAGCTAGTTAGCCATTGATCATGATATTATATGTACATTATATATTCTGTGAATTAAAATAATTTAAATTTAATTAACATTTCCCTTACATCAGTATAAAATATCCCTCTACCTCTTTTTAAATTTGAATTATTTTAAAATCCAACTAAAATCTCTTTATACAAATCAAAGAAATAAACATACTAATCTTCACAACAAAATTTTCACTTATATCTACACAATTCAAACTCAAAATGAAAAAAAAAATATATATTTCCCATCTGTGAACTTTTCTATAACTATGCGGTGTTCTTTGCGATGAGTATTTAGTACCAAAATTCACCGCGAGATAGCTATACAGAACAGACACATTATTATTATCCAACATAGTTACAACAGAGGCTAATAGATGGCAGCATCAAACAAGATAGTGATGGGCGATACGGACGCGTATCGCGATACAGCGATACGATACGTATCGGAAAAAAATATCGTATCGCCGTATCGAATCGGGCATCTGTATCGCGATACGCGAATCGTATCGTCAGAAATATCGAAAAACGATACGTATCGTATCGTTTCCCCCCTCCCCTACCTAACCTAGAAACGGCAAATTTATATAAGTACCTGGGGACCAAGCTTTGCTCGAGGAAAATCATTAGTTTTATTCTGAAAACAGTCTTAGTATTGCAGATACATATTTCCATTTCCACACTGCTCGCCTTTACTACTTCCTTCACAACTCCCTACGTCTTGGACCTGTTTCCCTATCCTTCCCATAGCATTTTAGGATTGCAGATACCTACATTAATGTAATTGCCACAGACAATTCCCACACTCTGCAGTCTGCACTGCTAGTGCTAGATAGCACGCTAGTGGAAATGGACTGGACTGGGATGGGACCACTGAGCTATAATATTCTAACTGGAGGTAGCACCATAGATAAAACATACTCCCTGTATGAGGTAGCACTGAATGTCAAAGATGCGTGTTGCCAGCCGCCATGTTTGCGTGAGGCGGGTGTCATGTCATAAGAAGCCATGTTATTGCTATGACAAGACAACTCACTGCTATACCAACCTAGTTATAAGAAGCCATGTTATTGCTATGATAAGAAAACCCACTGCTATACCAACCTAACAAAATCAGCGACACGCTTTTGACAGACTTCTGCCATGGCAGTGCTACCTCCAGATATAATTTTAGCTCAGTGGATGGGACTGGTACATTATCAAGTAAAAACCAAAAATACAGACGTCAAAAAACTCCTATTTCAAACTACACATCCACAGAGAGTACAGTGCTCGGCCTGCGCAAAAAAGCTTAAAAATATCGTTTTGACATGAATCGTATCGCTCTATGTGCCGATATAAATACAAATATCGTTTTAGGCGATACGATACGTATCGTTTTTCAAATATCGTATCGAAATATCGTATCGTCCCTCGCGTATCGCGATATTCCGATACGATACGATACGTATCGCACATCACTAAAACAAGATAATCAATTCCTTCAACATGCGTGCTACGGTGCTACCAACATTCAAAGCAATATCTTTATTGATAATCAATAATCATCTTTTTAAATAATTCAAAATGTTCATGTTTCTTGTCCTAACAAACTATTTACAAATACATTTAAATCATATACCCTGACAATTCAAGAAATTGTATAGCATTAAGATCATAGAGCTCATTTATCATTTATTTATCAACTAGCTGTAACCCGCGGGTTTTGCCCCGTTTAACTTCTTAATTTTCAAGATTATCTCGTTCGCATGGCTCAATCACGTCCTGGTTGAAGTTTGTTCGCTACGCTCACTCACCTTTAGGTTGGAGCTCGTTCGCTACGCTCACTCACCTTTAGGTTGGAGCTCGTTCGCTGCGCTCACTTGCCTTCAGGTTAGCTCGTTCGCTACGCTAACTCGCTTTCAGGTTGAAGTTCGTTCGCTACGCTCACTCACCTTTTGGTTGCAAATTAGCTGTTGTAATAAATGTAAAAGAAATAATAGTGCTGCACCCTGTTGGTAATCCTTGTAACTTTAATGCTGTTGAACATCATAGAACAGAACCAACTTGTTTAATTGAAACAGCTGTTAAGATTCAATAATTCCATTTCTCATAAGGTTAACATAGGAAACTCCAGAGCCACTGGGGTGGAGCCCGAAAGGATTTTTGAAATAAGAATATGCCTATATGTTAATCGGGAATGTGAGCTATCATCATGCCAAATTTCAGCACAATCCGACCAGTGTTTTTCGCGTTCACTTGTCACAAACATACATCCATACATCCATACATCCATACATCCAAACTTTCTCATTTATAATATTAGTAGGACATTCAAAATCTCAAACCAAAAACTCTGTGATGGCCAACCTGGAAAATAGCATCATGTGATTTTTTTTTTAAAGAGAAATCGCCATTTCAGTTTTGAATAGCTATGAGTGTGTTGTGTTTTGTGTGTCGTGTGATGTTTTACTTTAAATTTATAGTTTTGTGTTTTTTTTTTTGTGTGTGAAAGTGTCTAGTGTAGTTAAAGTGTTCCTTAAATCTAAAAGTAACTTACCATTCAAATCATACAAACATACAAACCATTCGTGTCACAAACATTCACGGACTTATACAAACATATATTCCACGCATTCATACTCTGGTGCAATAACTTATTAGCGAACTCCATAAAATGTTCATTGCAAATCACTAGGCCTAACTTAACAATATTAAAATAACAAAAATTTCTGTCCCTACGATCTTAATTAATTATACATCAATCCTAATAATAACATAACTTTTCCTTTTCAACTAAAGTTGCATGCCTGGCATCATTCCATTCATGTATTTACAAGTTGAAACTTTGGTTTCAAGATAAGACCCGTGACCTGAATTATGACCTGAAATAACAAACAAACTAGGCCTACACTCATGGGTTGCATTGAACTAAACATTTACTTAACCTTTCTTACGAAACTTCTTGGCCTCATTGCTTAAGTAATGTGTACGAATAAGTACATGAGACTTTAACTTAAATGGATGTTTTGCTCTCTTAGGCGATAATCTCCACCAATGTCTGTCGAATTTCACACAGTTTCTTGAATTTCTCATGCTTTGGTTCAGGCTTTGCTTCATTTCTTCCATCGTTAGGTCGCTGCATATCAGACTCTTACTGTCCCACAGGTTGGTTAGCGCACAGCTGGGCTCATGGTCAAACATCAATTTGAAGTTGGATGTTTTGGTCGATGCATTGATGGCAGTTAGGCTGACTTGTAAATCGAGTTCTTTTTCCTTTTGATCTGGTACATCTTCTTCCTTTAACGTCACAGGAACATAGGTTTCTACGATTGATTCAAGTAGGCCTACCTTATTCATTGTGAATCCAACAGTTTTACACTCCACGATTTTTGTGCTCAAGGGCCGTTTTGTGTGATTGGGCCAGATGCCATACAAATGTTGATCAGTGATGTTAGCTTCATTTTTGCTTATTATTGCATTTCGTAAAAATGAAAGCAAGGGGGTCAATTCGAGTCCATTGCATTCTGTGATCTCACTGAGATAACCTTCAACAGGGTTAGGTAACTTGTATATAGGCATGGTGTGTATTTGCGTGTGATTAGGATTTGTAGGCATATTTAACATATTATTTTGCATGTTAGGGTTTTCATTTAGGTTAGTTTCAGTAGGCTCTATAGGTTTAATTGTAGTTTCTTGATTCGTCCCTTCCGGTGTAGAAGTATGATTTAGGTTGGGCCTATTTGGTTTTGTCGGGCTAGTTAACTGTTCAACTAAGTTTTCTTCCTCGACGATTGACTTATTTAAATCCTCTTCATATTGGTTCAATTCAGGTAAAGATACTTGGTTTTTGATTTCATCAAATTTGCTTTGCAGTTCTTGTAAATTGACCTTCAATTTGTCCAACTTACCGAAGCAGTTTGGACCTAACATACATGCGCTTATATTACTTATTCTAAGGTGCAGATGAGTACATAGAGCTGACATTCTTGCTATGTACAGGTTGCTCGGTTGGGTATCACACTGTTCTATAAGTAGCTGAAATCGATCTACCTTAATTTCTACGGTTTGAAATTCAGTACTTAAAGCTAATTTCCCAATAAGATTGTTCACATCTGGTTGAACCTGTAAAATAGATCTGAGCTGTTTCCTGAGTGCTTCTACGTTGTCAAAGGTAGAATCTTCTCCTCTACTTAAAATTTCATATTTAAGTTCATCTTTACTTAAATAATTTAAATTGAATTTTTCCATTGTCGGAAATTACTGGACCTATTATACACAGAATAATTTTGGCAGTTTATGAATCACTTTGCTGAAACAAACTAATTTTATGGCAGAAGTTATGTCACTTCTTAAAATTTTCTTGTATGCTAGCAAAGTTAACTTGAGGTTAGCAAAGTTCACCACAATGTCTTGGTTTAAATAGGCGCAAGGGTTGAAATTAATAATAAAATAGCAGAGTCGCGCACTTCTATACGCTACCCAGTACCCCTGTATAGGCCAATCACCGGAGAGTAGGTAGGCAAGATTTAATTTAGAATTATTATTCTTCAACACCAAGCTAACAGCTAAGATGGTGTTTGCTGAGATAACCTATCATTTGGTGTTTCCCCTCAGATGGTAGGATGCTGCACAAATTACTCCAATGCATGGTTATAACAAATTATACTTTTATTCTTCAAAATAATGAGAATCCTTTATAATCTTCCTTATAAATGATATCTAATATTACTATATCAGTAATTAAATGGCAACAGTCTTACTTGGTAAAATTCCTACGGTTTGACTGGCTTAAATAGGCTGTGATTCCCAGTTCCTACGGACTATGACTGTTTCAAGTACAGTAGGCCTAATGCTTGAACTCGTCTGTAACAATTTCAAAAGAAATAATAACAGGTAAACTAAAGTTATACTAATTTCACATAGTTGAGGCAAACATAATTAATTTAAATGATTTTACAATTTATAAAATATTCTCAGAACATGTGCTTTTTCATCCAAATGTAACATGAAAGTTGAGTATTTAATATTTGACATTTACAAAGTTATTAACTGACAGACAATCAAAAGAATATATATAATCATAGGTAAAAACATGGCAAACAAGATTATTAACAATACAATACCACATAAATCAATTTTCTTATATTTAAAATGTTTTCTACTTACATTTTCACGAGTTTGTACAATTTTTAAGGGAATCAGCCAACTAAGAAAGATTTGAAGAAACAGCTCATTACAAGAATGACTTTAGTTAATTAACAGCTGTTCTCCAGTTCTGCCAACAAGGTGAAGTGTAATAACAGTCAAGCTAGTTAGCCATTGATCATGATATTATATGTACATTATATATTCTGTGAATTAAAATAATTTAAATTTAATTAACATTTCCCTTACATCAGTATAATATAAGAAACACTCCAAATACAAAGCCATTAATAAAATAAAACCATATAACTACAATTTATTTGAGATATTTTTTACAATATTATTTCACTAACTTTTACCAACCATTAAATGTGGTAAATTCTTTGAATGACATATTGCGGGTTGCTGAATAATTTGTGGAACATGCCTGAAAATGTAAATCCCATTTAATGGATTTAACAGTTTAAAAACTCTGTGTAGGATCTGTAAACAAACAAACTTTAATGTTTTTAAGGTAAAGATAATATTCAACACTTAGGAAGCGGCACGAGTGCCTTATCCTTTCAATTTATTTAAAATACAGCTTTAGCGCGCCTGAGTTATCGGACAGAATGAAATAGGCCTAGCTTACTGAAAGATTTTAAGTAAATTTAAGATTGAGGTTTTCATATATAAGAAATCATAAAATCCGTTTTATACTAAGCGTTTTTTTCTTTTGCTTTTACTGATAATAAAAATGTATGATTAAGTAAATTCCACAAAAATGCAGTCAAGATGTTACTATTTTATCAAGATGTTAATCTTAATGATCACTTGTATGGCCTTTTTACATGATCGAAACTGTATCAGATTACATGAGAAGCGTAATTGAATTAGACGTGTCGGGCACGTAAAATTGTTTTTATAAAAAAACCTTTTTAAGTCATGGTATGTATGGTTATAATAAATATTACTTTTTTAAAGAGTTAGGATATTACCGAAATAAGAGTTGCCTTGATGAGAATTTATAGAACATTTGTTTACAATCTAATACAAAATTAAATATACATCAAAGCAATATATATTTAACATAATTTCTTGTATACTATCGGAGTTCAAACACTTTTTATATTTTACACTAATGTGGAACGGTGCTGCCCATTGTACATAACAAAGGATATAGGGCAAGGTAAAGGATAGCTGCTACAGTTTAATACACAGATATAGACTCAAGGTAATGGCGGTTGATTATTTCCTTGTACTTTTACTATAAGAAGGTTTTTTTTTAGTTTATGTCAAATAATATTAGGTCACACAACTATTTTGCCCTCAGATTCGGTAAAACTTAAACAAATTAGGATATTAAAAGGCAGAAATGTGGATATAGCTCAAAGGCAAAAGTAATTACATAAAATACATAACAATTGATTTAATACTCGAGGTTTTAAATTGTTGTTTATGTTTCAACTATATCGATTTAGGGTTTAACTTGGGAATTTATAATTAAAATAGTTGGGATTCACTGTTTTGGTTCCGGAACTGTTATATTGATTATTATTGGTATAATGTACATGTCATACAGTTCCAAATAGGCCTATCAAATAGTTGATCATGCTATATTTGGAACTGCATGACAGGTATTGTAAACCCACAATGGTTATAATAAGTTGGGTAACTGAGTGGCTATCGTGCTTGCTTGGTAACATTAGTAGGTTGCCAAATACGAGTAGATCCTAAAATGTGAAGATATTTGAATGTTTAAAACTGGACCCAGATGACCTTGATCAGATTTCACTTAAATAACCAGCTTATTTTAGTCTGTGGCCAACCTATAAACTCATCCAAATTTTAAGACCTGGCTTAAAAATGATAAAATAGCCTTAAAGTACAAAAAAACTATTCCTTTAGTGCTGCCACATAAAAGTTCGCAGTTTACTTACTTTTGGCAAAGAGCTACGGAAAGAACCCGCAATTGAATTCAAGCTTATCAAGTCTTATAGCATTCTTTCCTTGAAATTACATATCCATCAGTGGAGTTTCATGTAACAAGCCTAATTAATTGTGTACGACCACACATCACTGAAAACATCTTATGCATAAAATGGAAAGCATCATTGCCCATAAGGTGTGCATTTCTAGGGTCTAGTTATGGTTAATTCTTTATACTAATGTATTAAATCATAATTTCTTGTTTTTTTAATTAATAAAGCATACACATTTGATATAAAGGGTATATCCATATGTTTAAGGGGTTTGAACATTATCTTTCCTAAACGATCGAAACTTTAAGAAAAAATTAAGCACAAAACAGAATAAAAACTTGAAGAATTATTTTAAAAAGTGGAAAGGCGTAAATGGTTGAGATAAGTACTGTACTTCAACTACATTGCTATCTCCTTGTAAAATCTTTTAGGATGACCTTATTATCTCAACTGGGATTAATGGTTTGAATTTGCATTTCAAAATCAAGTTTTGAATATGTTGTTTTGGATTTACGTGTTTTCTCCTTTTTTCTTTCTTTTTGGGATAAAATAAAATTAGTTTCACATTTAATTCAAGACTATTTTAAGATCAATGAAGCAATTTGTTAAATTAATCAATGAAAATAAGCCCTTGGTGGAAACTAAGGGTTATAGTTTGTTTTTAAATTTATAATATTATTGTGATTTTAATATTATGTTTCTTGTAGTTTAAACTTGTCCTAGTTGTTTGACAAAGGAATTCGCTAAACTCACAAATAAATAAAAGTAGTAGCTTTATCAGTAGCCTAAAATATAGTAGTTATACCTCGTCCAATATAGGCCAATATGGGCTATAAAATGTAATGATTTCTTTGATGCTTTCTATACTAAATAAACTTTATTGTCATTCACGTATAACATCCTTAAACATTTTAACGGTAATTTATTAATCCAACAATTATAATTAGAAAACAATTTTTTGACAACATTTGCCGAGCTGCTTGGTTATATTGCTTGTAAAATATTTTCCCTATTATGTTTTTTGAGATAGAAATATATTGAAGACATGTATTATTGATTGAAGTTGGATAATATGAGTTTAAGAACGACTGAGTTTTTATATTTTGTGCACACGTTTTATATACAAATTTGTGTTAAACTTATTTAATACCATTTTTAATTGCGAATCGTCCTTATAAAATTAGCTGTTTCAATTAAATAGTGTATGTCGTATTTTAAATGTGTGAATAAATATAAAAATCTCTAAAGAATATTTTTACAAGCCTCGAGGCAAGCCATGACGAAATAATCCATCAATCACTGTGACAGGTTCTGTCAAAATTGTATAATATAACAAGAACAAGTTTCAGATAATGTTTGATTGTATCAATAAAATGTTAAATTACTATTAATGTAAAAATGATAGAGGATATAGATTAAACGGAAAATTTTAAAGGAATATTATAACAGATAAGTTAACGTTATACATATTTACAAGGTTATTTTTTTGTATTTACATAAGAGTTTTTAAGTATTAAATAAAAAAAAAAACATTTCACACACCTTTTAATAGGAACGATAATTATTAATGTTTACCTACTTATTCTTGAAACAATAGTACTAAAAACATTCATTTGGTTAAGGCCTAAGGATTTATTTAGGTCGTATCTGTTCATTTCAGGAAAATCGCATAATATTTATGTTTAATAATCGACCTAATTGCCTAGATGAGGAATATTATACAATTTCAGATGAACAAACGATATTTGCCACTAATAAATTTCAGAGACATTTTTAATAACCGATTATTTTTCTTCGAAAATCGTTAATGTACTATTAATCACTCTTAATTAAGTTAACAACAATAGTTTAACATGTATAACTTGCAGTGAACTAGATTTCTACAAGCACCGTGCTATGAAAATTAAAATACTAAAAATATATTAATTACATTTTTACACACTTTTACACCAATTATACTATAAACTATTGAAGGTGCTCTAGAACAATTCCTTCCCATACAAGTAGCCTACTCTAATAAATACTACTTTGGTGGCAACAGTCTCTCAATAAATTGGGGTTTTGATTAAACTAGGTGGACTATTATTTGGATTTTACGACACTATACTGAGTAGTTCTAAATATGATTTGACTTTCGAAAACTACGATTCTTGTTTTGTAACCATCTCCAATATCTTTCAATTATGTTAATTCTTATTGTTAAATTTGTATTTTTTTATTGCTCATGCTCCCGAGTTTTGCTAAATTCTTCAAATTTTTATTTCATCTTTGTTTGTTTTGCTCGAATATGCTACCTTAGAATTAATTTTGGTTATGCTTGCTTGCTAATGTATTGAATTGTAAATGTATTGTTTGTAAAATGGTGTTTGCCGTTGAGAATAAATAAATAAATAAACTATGATTGTCTCCGTTAAGTATTATATTTTCACCACTCATTGTCATTCAAAATTCAATTGTAATGAGTTGGTTACTCAAATATTACTTATGTTATTGATTGAATCGACAACATATTGTAACATGGCAGATTGTGTACAGAGATCACGATTTAAGTATAGTTATGCTTTTACGTTTGATCAACATCTTAAACAATCGGTTTATAGAAATTACGACACGATAGTTTAAAAAAAGTTAAAACAATTTCGTAGGTAGTCAATATGTTCAAAATATGAAAATAGTAAATAAACCTTCACAACAAATCCTATGTATAAGAATATGAAAATCCTTTCATTTTCATAGCAACAGACGTAGACCAGAGGTTCATACATTTTACATTTGAACATCGCCATAAGATAAATAATGAATGTAATCAGTGTCACATGTTATAATGTTCCTCTCGACATCAAGTTAAATGACACGTTTCAAATAAACGTTTCGTGTTCCAGATGGTTGTAATACAACTAGTTGTCACTCTACCTTGAGTGATTGTTTCATTATTGATCTAAAACTTAATAAAAAAAAAATTATAAATGAGGAGTTTTTCTCTTTGCCAAAAACACTATATTGTGTGAAACTAGTTTAAAATGTTTATAAAATAAAGTCTTTGATTAGGATAGTAAAACAAAATAATGTTTCATTCATAAGTATCATTGAAGAGCATATTTTAAATTACTCGCTTTTTAATATTTATATACAGTATGTTTGTAGCCTGAATACTATTTCGATAACGAATGTAACAGGCTAAATAGTTGTTATAACGAAACAAAATTGTTTGGTTAGTTAAAATAGATTCACAATTTTATCAGGTATTCGTAATAGGTTTAGTCGTTAGTTTGTTGATAAATATGACTTGTATGGATTTGATATTGTATATAATAGAATATGCATTTAATAAGATGGTTACAACAAACTAGCTTGAGTTCAATTTTGAAATATCATAGACCTAGAAAATATTTAAGACTTTAACATGAGAAGGAAACGCTGTACAAGTATTACAATCATATTTACGTTTGCTTATAAAAACCCCTTACGCAGAAATATAATATACAAAACTAGTTTTTCTGTCGTTTTTTTAATCAAATATTGAACATGTTATATGTACCTAGTTTTGTGTTAAAATAAAATCCAAAACAAATTAGCATTGCATGTTCTGAGGTTTCAATGTACAGTATAGAACTTCCGCGAAAATGTCCATCTTGGCTGGTAAAAGGTTTCTCAATATCAATATATACTCGTTCTCGTACTCGCCTTCTTCAAAGCATACGTGTCAAACAAAATTGTTATTGCTACATAAAACACGGTTTAAAACATAGATAGTTAAATTATAAAAAAGATTAACAAGCAAATACATTAATGTACGTTTCCTCTTTTGTAGCACATTTTCTTTTGATGACGAAGGCGTTCAATACAACTACAATATAATGTCAATTGTAATAAACGAGACTAATTTGGATGAAACATTCTTGTAAGCATTGCTTGACAATGCCTACCTATAATTTACCTATAATATGACTTTAATATGTACCTATAATAGTTCAATTAAACAGTGACTAAAATTTTAAGGATGTTTTAACACCAAATATGTCTATGAGTAATTAAGTGAAAAGTTGTAGTAAAACGCTAAACTACTTGAAGTATTAACAAGCGTTACAAACAGTTTCATCTCGCTGTCGACAAGAGTAAAACTGACACAGCGGAGAACAAATTATCAATATTACCCTTAGGTATTATACAAATTGTATTTCTTGTGTATATATTCCTATTATATTATATTGTGGAAATATTCGTGTTAAGGGAATTATTTGTTATGTAGGCCACACACATAATCTTCATAAGACATGGTAAACCTATCTTTATTTCTTAACAGATATACTCTTTTCATTATTACTCTTCTTGTAAAAACCGCTTGTATTTTTAAATTCACAGGATTGGGTTGTGTGTAATAGTTTTAAATTGAAAGTAAAGAATGCTTTCGTTCGTTGAAAGAATTATGCTTTCGTTTTGTATTTAAGTACAAAATTAGGTAACTAACTATTTTTATGCATTTTTACCCAACCATTTTAGCATATTGAAAAAGGTAGTTCTTATTTTGAAAGATGGTGTTGACTATATACAAAACATGCTTAAGATTCATGTTGTTACCTCAAAAACCAATACCATCTTCTAAAACAAAGATTTTTTTGTGAGCAACGCTAGACCAAAAGAATCAACCTAAGGACCATTAACTTCCCTCGACATTGTGTCCTCATTAATCTTCTGACTGTCGACAAAGGACATTTACTGAAGGACTTGAATTAGTCAGCACTGAGCTACATGTTGCAACTTCGGGAAGTATACGTTACGAACTTAATCGTAAATATATACATAACATATAACTTTGCAAATTATGTTGATGTTTAAGATTTAATATTCAGACAATTTTCTCAGATGGTAAAAAATCTATATTTCGTAAAAAGAAATGGTTCTTTGTCCCCATGACAAATTGAACTTTAAACGTTGGAAATTAGTTTTTCGCCATATAAAAGTTGTTACTAATCATTAAACAGCCGATATCAGGACATCTGTTCACGTTTTCAGGGGAAGCCAATGGCGAGAAATTATTACTGCTTCAAATATACTTTTCTCCAAGAACAAATATATTTTTACCTTTCTTAAAATAAACAGCATGAGTATAATAGAAATTTTACCAGTGATATTTCTTATCTAGTAACTTCAGTGATTACATTTAAACTGTGAATAGTATTTTTTTTTACAGATGCCTGCATGTCATTCAATAAAGAAATTGTTAATGCAAGAGCCCAAAAATTAAGTATTTTTTTAAAAAATAATTTTGCTAAAATAATGTTTTCCACGAGATGCAACTAGTTACTTGATTTATAAAGTCTTAGTCATGTTTGAAGATCTATAGTTTAAAACTATGGTTGACTTTACTCTGTATGTATCGAATTTGTAATATACATATTACATATTACTTTAAGCATGCTTAAATAGGCTCTTCCATTATACAATTTAAGAATTATACTATAGTAAAAAAAGTAAAGTACAAATAATTATGTTAACATTTAGCCCTATTTTGTGCACTACCTATAAAACCATCCTAAACAAATTTGTATGATTTTTTATGTATTTGTAACAATTTGAAAATGGTTTAATCACTTGATTGTCCTATTAAGTATGCGTTAGGATTACAAACAATAAACATTGTACACCTACAGTAAAGGAAATATTTCATGTTGAGGATGTTGAAAATGTATCCCTCCAAAAAATCTTTTAATCCCAAATACTCGACGAAATCCAACCCATGACAATGTTTCAGATTTTCATGAGAAGAATATTAAATGTAACCAAACATATCATAGACGTAGTCGAAAAATGGCGATATTAAAATCTTAAAGGCCCCCGGTTTGAATATTTCGAGTATGTTAGGCCCGTATGGAATTACTCATAACTCATAACTCATTTATTAAACCAAAATAACAAATACAAAATTTGAATTGGTCATGTCAATTAATATCTTAGAATTTAAAAAATAGACAGTAAACAATGGTGGTTCAATAAAACTATACCAATTAGGATTACAAGATTCACGATTCTTCAAAGTAACCAACAGCTTTCTAACTATATAAGACCTTCAATCCAATTTCGGAGATAAAATAAATAAGTAACGTAGCGAGGCTTACAAATCATAACGCAGGGAATGAATTAAAGAATTTGAGAGTTCCTTCGGTTGTTGAGAAGTTTAACTCTTATACAGACATATCCTGTTTGACAAAACTTTATTGCAGGGTAACCCTAAGGAGCTTAATATTATCTCAAAACCAAAATAATATTGGATGACAGAACTATTGTGAATAGAAAATAATTATTTAGAGCTGTTAATGAGTATTGCATTATGACCCTTAAAGTCCAAAATAACAATAATACCATTATGAATAAACGGTATCAGCATTCTGACACATACTTTCTCCCATAAGTTTGTCAACAACCTTTATCATGTGTAAGCGGTGAGGGTAAATATACGGAAATGGGATTTGTAAGATTTTCTTCAGAATTTAAAGGACTATAACATACTAAATTTTCATCAAAATCGTTCGAGCCAATTTTGGGAAAATGTGATTTTCCGTTATTTTATGGGGTTTTTATGGGAAAATAAGATAATTTACAATAACTTTTGAACCGTAATTTTTACAGAGATGGGATTTGTACCATTTTGTTCAGAATATAAAGGACTATAACATACTAAATTTTTATCAAAATCGTTTGGGCCATTTTTGGGAAAATCATATTTTTCCGTTATTTTATGGGGTTTTATGGGAAAATCCCCATTAAAAATAAAAATGTCAAAAAAATGAAAAAAACTATCAAAATTGTAAGGACCATAACATACTATGTTAAATCAAAACCAGATTTTTGTCAAAAATCCTATTTTTCGTTATTTTATGGGATTTTTATGGGAAAATAACATAATTTACCATAACTTTTGAACCGTAATTTTTACAGAAATGGGATTTGTACCACTTTGTTTAGAATTTAAAGGGCTACAACATACTAAATTTTCATCAAAATCGTTTGGGCCATTTTTGAGAAAATCCGATTTTTCCGGTTTTAATGGGTTTTTATGGGAAAATCCCCATTAAAATACAAAATTTCAAAAAAATGAAAAAAAAGCCTGGAGATACCATGGATTAGAACCTACATACCAAATTTCATCGAAATCGGACCACAGGTGTAGTCTCTAGCTCTGTACAAATCCAGACAGACAGACATCACTTCGAAAACCACTTTTTTGGGTCCAGGGGGACCCAAAACGAATATATCCACTCAAAACTCAAACTCGAAAATTTTGACGAAAACAATACTTTCTCCATATACTATGGTATAGGGGGAGAAAGTAAAAATGAAAAATTAGAAATAGGCCGACAAAATTAGCAAATAAATAAACAGTAGTTACAGACTAAAAATCTGTATGCTTGTGTTTCCTAAAGTTTCAAATGGTTGTACGAGTACGTATATTATACTTTTGTATTTTTCTATAAAACTTACAAAAGATCATATTAATAAAATACTCTTTTGCTTTTTTTAGCTTAACTTATGTAGTACTGTAATGTGAAGTGCCTATACGTAAGATATTCAACGAAGATAAAGCTTAAATATCATATTGGTAAAACATAACTAAATTTGAATTTAATTCCAGATTGTCTGAATCTAAAAAGAAATAAAACATTATTTTCGCACTAGTTTAGTAAATTTTTAACCATAATATTTTTGTTTTGGCTAAATGTTTGTTTTAATAAATACTGTTTTATTTGGGCTCACCAATAATTCTTATGAATCTTGTATTTTAGTTGTTATAGCGTGTTTTCCCATCAGGCTTAAAAATACAGTTTTATATAAATAAAATATGTTTTTTAACCATATAAAATTAATATACGTTTCTAAAATATAATTTGTAAATGATTAAATAAAAACGTATAGCTAACCTAACCTAACCTAACCTAACCTCAGCAAAAAATCAACGCTTATTATAACGGGCACTTCAATTTTTGCTCTTTAATTCTGGTAAAACAGACTACCTAACTATTTGTTACTAATCATTGTGCAAATTTGTTTGAAAGGTAATATAATGCTTCCAAACACATAACAGACATCTTTCTATTAGGCGAATTTCTGTTACATTTCTATTCCCAAAATGAAAATCTGTTTCTTTATAACTATCCAAATATATTAACATGGTATAAAGACAATTTATATCAAACCGATGTGCAAACACAAAGTATATTATTTAACATAACATTAGGCAATGGTTAAAGGATTTTTTTACAAAATTAAACCGAACGATTGCCCTTAAACAAAGACAGAGTAATGCTCTTGTACAGAGTAAGGCAAGCTAAATGTGTTATGAATCGACTTTATCTCCTAAGAGCACTCCTCCATGCAAGCCTATACGATGTAACGTGATCATATTCCAAAACAGGTCATGGAAAAGGAGAAGTTACAAAGCGGACTGATAAAAGAAATCCCCACCTTGACGGAGATCCAATTGGACGTTTTTAACGTTTAAAATTTGATTAATTATTCTTTTGCTTCCTAATTAATAAAACTATCTATTTTTATTACAACAAATTCATTCAGTTATATCGAATACTCCGTTCAAATAAGTTTAAGTCAAGCAAGAATAGGTTCGCTAAATTAGTGCTAACCATACTACTCACATCAAAAGTCCACATTTAAATGGGACAAAAAGGCGCAGTCACTTAATTTTACAGTTAGAAAATATTATTTTAAATTAAAATTGATCTTCTTAAGATGAGGTTATTTTTAGTGTTTCTTAACTTTTTTAATCGCCATTTAAAAATTGATACTTTTTTCTTAACAACTGTTCTTGGAAAACCTTCAACAACCTTTACAGGTACAACTATATAGCAATTTACCCAATAACAAGGCTTAAAGATCTCTGTAATACTTATTAAGCTGGCAATGCCTGAATGTAATAATTTATAAGGTTAACGTAAACACATAAATTGCATCATGCACAAACTAGTTTTAGTTGCAAACTTGGGTAGATTGCAAACAAGACTATTAATTGCGGTTACAATTGCTGTGGGCTGGAACAAGAAGTACCCGTTACGTCATGATAACTTTTACAATATTAATCAAGTATAAATAAATAAATGGGATGAGGTAATGTATGTAAATATTTCAGGCTATTATTTAATATTCACACTTGGATTTTAAACCTTCTAAAGGAAGCAGTATGGATGCTTAGCCTCATTGGTTAGAGTTACAGAAGCTTATAGCTTGTTACAGATGTGAAACATTTTAATATCTTATTTATGATCCACTATTAAAGTCTAATTACTTTATTTACTTTTAATTTGGTGTATTCAAAAATCATAATTGTTGATTATATGTTTACAGTTTTGTATTAATTTTATAGTAAAATATATTGTAAGAAAACCCTAATAAAAATTGTATGCATATGACTAAATTGATTGTTTCCTCCGAAATTTACTCACCTTACTACAATTATGGAAGACAAATTAGCCGTAATATAAATAACAAAACAAGATGAAAATAAATAACAAATTATAATAGGTCTGTTAGTTCTACATTATTAACTTGATAACTACCAGTATTGTAATAGAATTGCCAACCATAATTGTTTGGTTTGTATGGGTAAAAATTACCTTGCATTGCTATGCAATATAAATTAATAACTACTTTTATTATTTTTTTAAATATTTAACAGACTTAACCTTTGTTAAGGTCTTTAACATTGCCATATCTTGAATTACGAAAAAGCTAAAATACAAGAGGTCATTTTGGAAAAATAATATTGTTTATTTTTAGTTGGTTTGATTAAAGTACCTACTTTATACTTTGTCGTTCTATTTTGCAGTATCGGTGGCGATGGCCTTGATTTGCTTTTTCTATCTTAAACTTAGTAAAGAATGCTGTATATTTTCATAAGTGCAGAGAGCCAAGAAAAATGTATCGGCAAAATAAAAGCAATATTAAAATTAACAAGATTATCTCTTTTCCTATTAAAATAATACTTGATCTACAATTCTACCACTAATTTATGCACTATTCATTTGATTTTAAATTTATAATTTTTGTGAATAGTTAGAAAACCCATTGGGTTTGAAATTATCAACAACTATAATATTTTGTTGTTTCCACTGCTATATGAATATAAATTCCACATATACGTTATAAAAAGAGGTTAGGATTCCAACCGCTAAACATCCTAGTCATGATCCAACAGTTTCTCATGTTAATCTTTAATATTGTTCCAGGGAGAAAGTTTGTAGAGCTTCTTAAAAAATAACTACAGAAGTTTGAATGCTTTTTGAGTTAATTCCTACTTATTTATAGTTTACATTTTATCTTGCCATTTATAGTTATCCCAATAGTTATAAAAATCATAGGTAGGTATTGTTTATTGAAATATATGTATAAAATGTGATAGCTTATAATTGTATAATTTATGATATTTAATCTCCTCATGCAATACCAACATTGCATGTGACTCTTCTTGGATGGATATTTAACCTAAGATATTACAGGTTCCCTTGATAGGTCATAGATTGTCTGAGGCTCCAAATATCCTGGTTTGGTTAGTACTATTTCATAGAAAATTGCAATTGATAAAAGGCAGCATTTTAACTCTGGCCATTAGGTTAAAGGACCCTTGCTCTATCCATTATACCAAGCTTACAAACTTTTAAGATTAAAATGTGTGTATAAATAATAGGTTACGTACCTTGGTCCGTCTTCAGTCAAGACTGAAGACGGACCAAGGTACGTAACCTATTATATATTCGAATATCAGTCTTGGTGGCAAAGATGTTTAAAATGTGTGGACTAAAACCATGAAACTAGATATTTTCATTTTGTTAGACTGATATACAATATAGTAGTAATTTCATGTGTTTTATGTATTTTTCTTCAGTATTAGACACCAATTATAATGTTTATAGAGTTAGACATTAGGTTAAACAACATCTCACTATATGAAACGTATTAACGGTCATTAAATAAGTTGAATCATGTTGAATCATCATCTTAATTATTGAACTGATCAAGCTTTGTAGTTCCAAGAAACAAGGTTATACCATTGACTATATACCATAACTATATATGTTGTGGTTTATAGTCAATGGTTATATCTAACGGAAACTTAAAAACCGTACACTTCAGTTATTGTAAATTTCAATGTTAAAAGTGTTTTGAGAGTAAACAGCCATTAACAGGTTCAATGCTTGAAATGCACTCACCGTTCATGTAGCAAGACTCCCTAATGGCCCTGAGTATGATATACTGTTGTTGTTGCTAAACTTACATAAAACTCAATGTAATCAATCCTTTTTAAACATTTGAAAGCCCATAACTAAAATAAATATGTGTCTAACACTCTAGTAACACATACTTACACCTGTACTGTTAATTCACTAGACAGTAATACATATACAACATGGTAAGTGGTGAGCGGTTGGGACACTTTCCGTAAATTTAATAACACTTACAATGCTGATCAAGAAGTTATTTAACATTTAAAATACAAATAAGTCTACTGTTGAGATTAGATTTAGTAATATATATATTTTCTTTCTCCGTCCTTACACCACAGAGAAAGCAAAAAGTTTTTAAAGTCATATGGAAATATTCATGAATAATAAGAAACAATGGTTTTACTTTTAACGTATTTACTACAAACATAAAATTAATGAATATACTAATAAAAAAAGACCGTTTATTTTGCTAACCACAAACCGAGTAAGTACGGAAGGCTAATTGACTTGCTTAAGTTGTTCAAGATACTTTACGGTTTAAGAGTTAGTACTTTTCGTCTCGCACGAAAACTAATTTTATTAACTCGTTCCCTACCTACCATCACACTTCTTAGTTTCTAAGGTGTGAGTATAGTTAATAGCTAATGTGTTTAACTTGAATTTACAACTAGTCTGTTACTACAGCAAAATAAACTGAACATTGTTTCAATATATTTTATAGTCAGTGTAAAATAATTTATACCATAAAATTCATACCTACTCAAATGTATATGGTTTATTTGCCAGTAACCTAGGGTGAAATTTGAAATGTTTCATTGAAATAAATAATAGTAAGTAAAGAGGTAGGACCCGTTGAGAGAAATTTGACGAAGATACGGCTGTTCATACCCTGTTCTAAACTGTCTTTGGTTTTGTAATTATTCGTATTAGGAAAAATATATACAATCTTATGTATGTGAATTACTCGATGTGTTTACATGGGATGACGGCATTGGTCCAAACTGTACATTTACAATACTGAATGTGTGGATATGAGTGGAATGTTAGCATGACGACGAACTCAATCACAATAACATGATATTTCGAAGAGTGTCTTTATCATTCCATTTAAAACAATTATAAAAATTAATTAAACTGGACAAAAAAAAATTATTATTACTTTTAAGTGCATTTTAGATCCAAGAAAATCAATATAGTAAATGAATAATAAGTTTTATATTCTGTCAAAACCTAACTATTATGTGTTGAATACAAGTAATAGTAATAAGTATAACTACTTGATTACAAGTATTCCTGTGGATTTTAATTTTAGATATTTAATAATAGAAACATTTTAAAAGGTCAACCAGTTTTTCTTTCTATTATTACTGAAAAAGACACGCCCATTGTCAAACAGATTTTGATACTTTCTAAGTAAAACTTACTACTGTTTGAGTTGTCAAAACGTGTAGTTAGAAGAATTTTTTTGCAAACTAATTTTCATTCAGCTTTAACAAATGCTTATGGAGTCCTGTATACAGGGTGTTCATTTGAAAACTTTCCATATCTGTTGTGTGCAAAGGTAAGGCTTTTAACACTTGTTTGTTCTCATTTCCCCCTAATTTGGACATGCCAAATCCAATAAAATTATTTTCAATTTTGAAAAATGCCCCAAAAGGGCCCAATTTGGGGGGTAGGTGTGCTTTTTGAGAAATTTTCAAATGTAAACATGGGTTGTGTGATACATCAATTTAAAGGTCTAATCACCCCGATCATTTTGGTGCAAAAAAAGTTTAATTATCTTTAACCGTATTTACAGGGTGGGTCAAAACGTTTAAAAAAAGGACTTTGAAGTTAAGTACCGTATTACCCTAACTACTGAACGGAACAGCGCCAAATCTCTTTCCAAGCTTATTCTTGAGCTACTCTTTAAGATAACTTGTAGTAAGGGCATTTTCCAAGTTATTTTCTAATTTTTAAAAAATCTCAAATTTTAAGAATAAAAGAAAGCTGAAAACTCAAAATTCTTAAATAGCAAGGTATAACAAATTTCATACCACGTGAAAGGTCCTTTTTTAAAAAACATTTTACGTATTTAAGTTTTCTTTCTATCTCTTACCGTTTAAAAATTGCAGTGGAAAAACATAATTTTCCATGGTAAAATTATAACTAGCTTTCTAATAAAACACATTGCACTTTGTTCAACGATGTAATAGGATTCATAACAAATTGATCGACTACTTTTACGTGTGTCAGAATTCATCTTGGACCCTTCATCCTGTTCTTTTCTCAATGGTAACTGAGCCAGTTTCAGAAAACTTCCTAACTAAATCATTTACAGCCATATGACTCAAGGTTATACCTGGATATCTATTGTTAAACACTTTGCAGTTATCCTGGAACACTTTTGTTATGACCAATAAGTAAAATAAAGTATATTTTTTTAAGTTTACACCATATTTGATTAGGTACTACAGGAAATGGTACTTTTGAAATTTGTACTACCATTGACTAGTCAATGGTACTACAGAAAGCGGCCCACGCTTGGGTTTTTCTCATCAGCTATAAAACTTGTTTCTCACAAAGTAAAATGTAATGACTTGTTTGCCTATCTGCCTAAAAAAAAATATGAATTGTTTCCTTCAGTTATTGCACCATTTAATGTGTCTAGAGACGAATTTTGGCTGTTTTATTAGAAAACTAGTTACAATTTTACCACAGAAAATAATGTTTTTCTACTGCAATTTTTAAACGGTAAGAGATAGAAAGAAAACTTAAATACGTAAAATGTTTGTTAAAAAAGGACCTTTCACATGGTATGAAATTTGTTATACCTTGCTATTTAAGAATTTTGAGTTTTCAGCTTTCTTTTATTCTTAAAATTTTAGATTTTTAAAAAATTAGAAAATAACTTGGAAAATGCCCTTACTACAAGTTATCTTAAAGAGTAGCTCAAGAATAAGCTTGGAAAGAAATTTGGCGCTGTTCCGTTCAGTAGTTAGGGTAATACGGTACTTAACTTCAAAGTCCTTTTTTTAAACGTTTTGACCCACCCTGTAAATACGGTTAAAGATAATTAAACTTTTTTTGCACCAAAATGATCGGGGTGATTAGACCTTTAAATTGATGTATCACACAACCCATGTTTACATTTGAAAATTTCTCAAAAAGCACCCCTACCCCCCAAATTGGGCCCTTTTGGGGCATTTTTCAAAATTGAAAATAATTTTATTGGATTTGGCATGTCCAAATTAGGGGGAAATGAGAACAAACAAGTGTTAAAAGCCTTACCTTTGCACACAACAGATATGGAAAGTTTTCAAATGAACACCCTGTATATCCAATCATTCCCCATTTTAGTTCCTTACATTCAATTGTAAATATTTTCAAATCCGGTACAAACAAAGCCAAAATCAATGATTTAAAACAAAATTTTAATGTTTAAATAATCCATCATAAAATATTAGATTAATTAGGGTTTTACTATGGTTTTACATAGCAAAGTTAATTATTGTTTTAAAACATTGCCGTTTACGATACTATTTAAATAAAAAAATAAAACATCGACAATAATTTAAATTAGATTGAAACTATCTATGTCAAAAGCCATACATCGGTATGTGGCCAAGATCCTTTATTAAGTTGGCTTTGGTCCATTCCGATAATGTCATAAGATATTACAAGGACCTGATATATCCTACTTGTATTGGTAACAATTTGTTGAACATAGAAAAGAAAATGTAAAACTAAAAATTTACCTCACTATTGTTGACTACGTAAATCTAATACATATTATTATATAAAAATCTGGGGACCGAGCTTTGCTCAGAGAAAATCATTAGTTTACTCTGAAAGCAGTTTAGTATTGCAGATACATTAATCCACTCCCAAACTCCACACTTCTCACCTTCACTACTTCCTTCACCACTCCCTACGTCGTGGACATATTTGCCCTCCTTCGCTATACCATTTTAGAATTGCAGATGCATAAATACCACAGACAGTTCCCACACCTATTATCCCCCTATATTCGTCATATACAGTTCCCAAACTCCGGACTGCTCGCCTTTACTATTTCCTTCACCACTTCCTACGTCTTGGGCCTGTTTCCTTCCCTTCTCATAGCATTTTAGGATTGCAGATACCTTACTCTATTTATTGTTATAAACCGATCCCACACTCCGGACAGCTCACTTTGACTACTTCCTTCACAACTTCCTACGTCTCGGACCTGTTTTCCTCCCTTCCCATAGCATTTTGGGATTGAAGATACCTTAATCTAATCGTTATAAACAGTTTCCACACTCCAGACTGCTCGCATTTACTACTTCCTTCACCACTTCCTACGTCACGGACCTGTTTCCCTCCCTTCCCCGTAGCATTTTAGGATTGTAGACACCTTAATCTAATCGCCATTAACAGTTCCCGCACTCCGGACTGCTTGCCTTTACTACTTCCTTCACCACTTCCTACGTCGCGGACCTGTTTCCCTCCCTTCCAATAGCATTTTAGGACTCCAGATACCTTAATCTAATCGTCATAAACAGTTCCCACACTCCACATTGCAAGCCTTTATTATAATCATAGATAAAAAAGTCCTGCTACAATGTATCGAGTAATCTTCAGTATAATCTGTGCTCAATAGTAACAACTGATATTTTTCCTTTTGTACTGTATTTGTAATTTGCTAGTATACTGTGGATAGACAACTAACTTACGTCTTTTGTTTACTTTTTCCTTGTTATTTAATTCAGCCAAGATGGTTACTTAGCAACCCATATTACTAATGTTAAAAAAATGTGACTTTCAGTTTCATTTTTATACGTAATTAGATTTTTGTTGGCAGTTCTAATTGCAGTAAACTCGGTTTTAGGCCAGAAATAAACTACTTACAAAATTTGAAGAAAATCGTTTGAGCCGTTTTCGAGATCTTTTTTGCAAGCAAGCATACATATAAGCAAACCTTACTCGTATTAGAGTATAGGATAATTGCTAAGTTTTATCAATTCTCTTAGAGTGTTTCATCCGGTTTTGTCGGAGTACCGTAAATATAAACTGGTGATTGACCATTATTTATTCTTTAAATGTATGTGAATGAAAATCACTTCATGAAATAAATATTTTTTGCTAATTTATTTTTCGATTACGTCTGATTATCTGTGTAGTAGCACTCATCACCATATCTTCAATTCCAAGTGAGTTGATTCAATTATTTCTATTATGTTATAAATTTACTAATGTTAAAGACATATGACAACATTCATAATAAGGATAAATGGGTTTACTTTGAACGTATAAACACTTCACTTTTAGAACGTATAATATGAGCCTACATTAATATAAAATCTACTAGAGAAAGACAATGTAGGATTTATATTGGATAACAGGCATTATGTTTAATTTATCGGATACTTAGACAAGTTTCCGGTTGGTTTGAATCCACACAATGGAGAAGATCAAACCATCTCAACTTGGATGAACTCGGTTATATTTGAGATAGCTGAAGGCTATTCAGTTGTAATGTCATGTTCAGATTCTTAGGTGTAAGCCTTAGGTTAGTTATAGAGTTAGTTTTCATTATTGTTTCTAGAATATTTGCTTACAATAGTTAATTTATTATTCAATTAAAATACAGGCTTGTTTGGAATTACAACTTTTGTTGGTAGTAAGCAGTTTTGATAGTGTCAGTACGGGCGTTCTTACGCTAGTTATTTTTCTAAACATATCAATAAAAGAAATTTCAATCGTAATAGTAGATTTGTTAATGGTTTACGCTATTTGGACACATGACAGGTCCAAACTAAAGAGATTTATGTGGGTGACTTTTAATGTTACAGGGAATGTTAGCTTAAAAAGATATTTTTGGGTAGGTAGGTTTGCTAATTATAGTACTTTTTTGTAGGTTGTTAGCAGAACACGTATTGCTAATGAGTCAGTATTACACCTTAAAACAAAAACATACACACGTTTAAATTGCCTTTATTCTGTATTAAAACAACATATAGTCAATTTAGTGAATATTTGTAAAGAAATAAGTTTTTTTACAGTTTTTTACGAGGATTTTTTCAAATTTTAACGAGGTCAACCTATATATTTAAACACGTTACAGTTCATATAGTTTAGAAGGCTTGAGTTTATATAAGTTTGGAACTTAACTCTTAGACTAGTAATAATTAAATTTTGGTTTGGATGCCTTTGTATTAACCACCTTCTAAAGATTATAGAGCGTAGCATTATTATTGGTTAACTTTACATAGCACGGGAATTCCTGATAGAGTATATATTACTAACACAGGTGCTTTCTTCATTAAATACCAACAAAGGCTTGATTAGCTCGTGTGATTATGTAAATTGTGTTAATCACATGATAGTTTCCTTGTATCTAATTTAATAATATTCTATGATCAAGTATGTCTAGACGTAACTTCTCGTCTAGACACGTCTTTTCCTGTACCGTTCCAGTATTACCATTAGTTTTTTTTTTTTTTTTTTTTTTTTAAGAAATCTTTATTGTTTTTTCCATACACAACACAATAGTATATTTCATTACTAGGACCGAAAGTGGCATTTTCCGTCGCGCGCCCAAGTTTTTGTGTGTGGCGAAGCCGAACACAGGGAACCCCAATTTCACGTGCGAGGCGAAGCCGAGTATGTGAGAGCTATTTTCACGTACGAGGCGAAGCCGAGGACGGGAATAATGGAGCAAGTGCCGGATAATAACTTTCGGTACGAGTTATGAACGATACTTTTCATCACGACGCAAAAATACACAAACACAGAATAGCAGACCTCAGTATATTAAAACAATTTGATTTCTCAATTAATTTGATTGAACATCAAAATAAAATAAAATCTTCTAAAAATGAACCTACGTATATTTCTCAATAAATTTTGTTTAAACATCAAAATAAAAGAATAACACAACTTTTAAAAATACATACAGCTGATTAAAATCATTAAATAAAACTGTAACAAAACACTGGCGCGCGTAGTGAATAAATGGAGAACTAATTGAGAGCGAGGGAAAGTAAATTTAGAGCGAGGGAAAATCAGTAGAAATCCCCCGCATTGAGCCCCGCGTTCTGATTGGTCGAGAGCTCGATGACGTCACAAAGATGGCGGAAGGAGTAGGGCAAAAAGTGTTTGGCGGGAGCTGGGATGGAACCTGGTCCGGCGGCATGAGAAGCCGAAACGCTAACCACTGAGCCACGGCGCTCGATGTTAGACTTTGTGTCGAGGTCGTATACGAGGGCCGGCTTCGAGGGCCGGCATCGGGGGTCGGTATCGTGGATGTTTTTTTTTTCTTTGGCACGAGATGATCGTGGTTCTGCTTTTCTCCACCAGAGTGTGCTGATATCGTCTGTTTTGGGAAAAAAAAGGTGGTTCCGTCCTTCTCCACCAGAGTGTGTTGATACCTAGGTCGACTGGTCTCTAAACCTATTGTTTTTGTTTATGGTTGTATTAAATTGATTGTGGTTCTGCTTTTCTCCACCAGAGTGTGTTGGCACTGTTTGATGTATTTTGTGACTATCTCAGATTATACAATATGTTATTGTTATAGTTGTACCAACTTGGATGTTTCATAGTCCTATCCTCAGGCAAACTAATAATATTTCTGGTATATTATTTGCCTTGACTTATATGTTATTATCATAGTGATACCAACTTAATTATTTCATAAGCGTAGGTTAAACAATCAATGTTGATTACAAATTTGCAATAATATGTATAACAAAATGTTCTATACCATCTTTTATATTTTACTGTAATCTAAACTGTTTACCATTATATGTTACTAACTGCACTAGTTTTGCTAATATAATTAGTTGTTGTTGTTATTATATATATATGTAATTTATCAAACTTGAGAGATATCTAGGTTTTAAGGAATGAAACTACAGCATACATATACAAATAATGTTTCTTTTTATTTAAAAAATAGTAAATTTATGCTTCTACCAGACATCCCTGTACATTTCAATCGAAACCCCCCTTTATTAAAATTTTCAATCTGCTCGTCTGAGAGATGGGTCACAAAACGCTGAGGGAGAAATGTTATTGCTGGTCCTCCACCATCAGGTAAGGTTATCTCAGCAACGACTGATGGTCCAAATTTGCTGTCCGTTCTCTTCATAGATGTTATAGGGTATCCTTCTTTAGCAGTGAGCTCCTTAAAGCTGTATTTTGGAGGTCCCTCATACTTTTCCAATTCAGCCAATTCACTGAGCATCTTATCCATATTCTGTAACAATTTGCAAACTAATGTATTTCTGTATTTAACCATTTGTTTTAGAGATAAAAAGTTAGTACCGTCTGAGCAAGAGTTAATTCTTTCTTGACAGTCTTGGTGTAAGCATGATAATTATCGGTAGTAGCAGTTGTAATGTATAGGTTATAAAACTAAGAATTGTTTGGTACCTAATCAATATGTTAGAAAATATATATAAAAAACGTGTACGTTTTGCTGATCCACTTGTTACCAATGTCTACTTATTGCCTGATGAAGAAAGGAAATCAGTTTGGGAGATGGTGGCTAGAGATAGAGTTCGATTTCAGAGAAGAATAAAAGAAACAGGTGAAATAATTTCAAAGGTACTTATAATACCTCGTAGTTAATAATAATATATCAATAATATAAAGGACAGGACAAAATTAAAGTTAAAGTTAAAGATCGAAATATTAATAAAATGTGTTCAAATTACTTACGTAAAATTTGCGTGGAAGTGCTTGAAGAGATTGTAGCAGTAGAACGCTGTAGCTTCGAAGTAAGACGTGTACTGTGAACTGTGGTGGTACGATCGTTTATATAGTGGGGAGTTGGCGCGCTTTCCGGTTGACCAATCCCGTGGTAGAACTGGGTGTGACGTACACTATATAGCGCGCGAGTTTCAAATGTTGCGTCAATAGCTGTTCACTAGTTTCTCTTTGAGTGTAAGAGTGGCTGTTTGATGGTGAGTACATATTTGTAGTTTTTACTATGGAACCTATTCATATCGTTAGAAGCCATGATACGTATGTTAGAAAATTTAGAATGTCTGGAAGAAAAACCATTTTTAAATTTAATACACCACCGGCTGGTTATAATGAACTTGATTGGATCAAAAGTGGTTTTGCTCAGTTGGTAGAGGAAATGAAACGTGAATGTACAGGGACGAATGATTATTTAGGATTTACTTTGAAAAGTTTGAATTTAAAGAATAAGGAACCTGGATACGTTGCTTTTAGACCATCAGAGGAGGTGAATGATGATGTTTTGTGGACTATATTTGGGGGTATTATACAAAGTAATGAAGAGTCTGTTACATCTAGTGATACATTTATAGTGGAGTGTACTAAAGTTAGTCTACCTGTAGGATCTGGGGGTCATAAAAGATCAGGTTTCTATAACAATTTTTCAGAAGAGTGTCGTAGTAGAATTGGAATTGTTACAATTAAAAACATAGATAACCTGTGTTTAGCTCGAGCTTTGGTAGTTGGAAAGGCTCATGCTAAAAATGATCCTCTTTACAAAGCAATCAAACAGGATAAGGGTAAAAGACAGACGTTGCGAGCTGAAAAATTGTTAGCAAAAGCTAGGGTTTCAATACCTTTAGAAGGAGCTGGCATTAGAGAGTTAGAAAAGTTACAGTCTCATCTAAAAAAATACAAAATAACTGTTTATAACTACAATACGAGAGGTAGAGAGACCTATTTTAGTGGTGACAATGCTGATGCAAAACTAAAAATCAACCTTCTTTTTAATGAAGGCCATTTTAATGTTATAACTAGTTTAACATCAGCATTTGCCTGTAAATACTATTGTGAGGCTTGTCATATTGGGTATGAAAAGCAAAATGAACATAGATGTTCATCATTGTGTTCAGCCTGTATGGTAACCTCACCGCCCTGCAAACTGGAACATGATGGTATTACTTGTCCTGACTGTAACCGTCATTTTAAAAACCAAACCTGTTTTATTGCTCACCAAAAAAACATTTGTTCATCTGTAAAGAAGTGTGGGGAATGTAACCGGATTGTAAGACCTAAGGGTAGAAAACAGATCCATGTGTGTGGAGAACAGTTTTGTAAAGTATGTTTAAAATATACTGATCCAAACCACAAATGTTATATGAGAGTAGATTCAAGTAGACCTAATGCAAAGAGCTTTTTATTTATATTTTTTGACTTTGAAACTCGTCAAGATGAAAACATTCAAGATGATCCAGAGAAAAAACTTCATGTTGTAAATCTTTGTGTTAGCCAACAGTATTGCTGGCAATGTATATCAAATGATGATGACATTCACTGTGAAAACTGTATGATCCGTCAAAGAGTGTTCAATGTGAATCCTGTAGAAATGTTCATGAACTATGTAATGGAGGCAAAAAAGAAATTCAAATCCGTTTGTGTAATTGCGCACAATGGGCAGGGCTTTGATTTTCAATTTCTGTTAAAGTATGTGTACAATGAGACAAAACACAGTCCAAAATTGATTTCAAGAGGGACAAAAATCATCCTAATGGAAGTTGATAATGTAAGATTTATTGACTCTATTAACTATTTTCCTATGGCATTAGCAAACCTCCCAAAATCATTCGATCTTGGCCCTGAAAAAAAGAAGGGATACTTCCCACATCTTTTCAATACTTTGAGCCACCAAAACTATGTCGGACCTATCCCTGACAAAAAGTATTACTGTCCAGACTCTATGTTTACAAAAGGGTATGAAAAGTTTATAGAATGGCATAATGAGCAGGTTGTAAATAACTACACCTTTGATTTTCAAAAAGAAATCCTAGAATATTGCATTTCAGACGTGGACATCCTGGCTCAAGCCTGTATTAAATTTAGGACGATGTTTTTAAAAGAATGTAACGTAGATCCATTTTTGGAAGCAGTAACTATAGCAAGTGCTTGCAACTTAGCATTTAGAAGAAACTTCCTCAAGCCAGACACCATAGGTATTATTCCTATAGGTGGTTATCGTCTTGCCGATAACCAATCTGCAAAGGCTCTACAGTGGTTAGCCTTGGAAGAGGACAAAAGAAATGTGAGGATTCAACATGCTGGCAACAGCCGAGAATTTAAAATTCCAGGCATTGGAAAGGTTGACGGGTTTGATGGAGAAATAGTTTATGAATTTTATGGTTGCTATTTCCATGGATGTCCGAAATGTTTTCCATATAAAAGAGAAGAACCTCTTCAAGATGATCTATCAGACAGTTTACACTTGCGGTACGAAAGAACCATAGAAAGAACAGGAAGGATACGACAGCAGTTTGATGTAATAGATATGTGGGAGTGTGAATTTGATGATTTGAAGAAGAGAAATAAATTGCAATATCTTAACAATATCCCGATTCTAAACACAATCCCACTAAACCCGAGGGATGCTTTTTATGGGGGCCGAACCGGAAACTCAAAGACATACTATAAGTGTAAGAAGGAAGAAGGAGAACAGATATTCTACGTAGACATTTGTTCTCTCTATCCTTGGGTCTGCAAATACGGTATGTTTCCTGTAGGACATCCTACGATATTTGTTGGTGATGAAGAATGTCTAAAGAGAGGAATGGAAGCTGAAGGACTTCTTAAATGTAAAATTCTACCCCCTACAAATCTTTATCATCCTGTATTACCGGTGAAAATGAATGATAAATTAATGTTTGTCTTGTGTCGTGTGTGTGGAGAGAACTTGTCATCTTCTGGAGAGTGTCACCATGGAGTGGAAGAGAGAGCTTTGGTAGGAACATGGACTATGATGGAAATAAGAAAAGCTGTAGAGAAAGGCTACGTAATTCTAGAGCGATATGAGTTGTGGCAATATGAAATGGCTACTTTTGAAAATGGAGGTTTATTTACAGAATTCATCGACAAGTTTTTAAAAACCAAGCAAGAAGCTTCAGGTTATCCCGACTGGTGTAAAACAGAAGAGGAAAAACAACGATACATAAAAGACTACTTTGACCATGAAGGAATTTCATTAGATTCTGACAAAATCGAGAAAAATGAAGGGATGCGCTCGCTTTCCAAACTTATGCTCAACTCATTTTGGGGCAAGTTTGGACAGAGGCAAAACCAGACCAAAACGTTAGTGACTAGGGATCCTAAGGAATTGTTCAACCTCCTAGTTAGTCCAGTAGACCAGGTAAACAGAATTAAAGAGATCAATGAAGAAGTTGTCGTTGTAAATTGGCAGCATTTAGAAGAAGTTGGCGAATGCTTAAGAACTGTCAATGTGGTCTTAGCAGCTTTCACTACAAGTCAAGCCAGACTAAAACTATATGAACACCTTGAGAAACTAGGAAACCAAGTGTGCTATTATGATACAGACTCGGTTATCTACGTCTATAGACCAGGATTATATAAAATACCTGTTGGAGACTACCTAGGGGACATGACTGATGAGTTAGCTAAAGATTATGGACCAGGCTCATTTATTGTGGAGTTTTGTTCTGGTGGTCCCAAAACCTATGGATATGTTGTTTATTCCCCAGTAACAAATGAGTATAGAGAAGTTTGCAAAATCAAAGGTATCACCCTAAATTTGTCTGCTAGTAGAAAATTGAACTTTTCATCCCTAAAAGCTATGATTTTAAGTGAAACCAGTGAATCAGTACCAATTATAGAAAGTAGAATTAGAAGAACAGAGAGTAGAGATGTGGTAACAATTGTGGAGAAAAAGGATTTCAAAATAACAGGTCCTAAGAGAAAACACGATGGTGATCATGACACTTTACCATATGGATACAAAAAACAATGTAAGACTCCATAAGCGGGGCATGAGAACACACAAATTTATCATTCATTTTCAACGGTCATGTTTTAAGATGCAAGTGGACAATGTAATGTAAAAATAGTTATTGTAGTCAAATATAGGTAAACAAAATTATTATTTAGTATCTTTAGAGATTTTGGTGAGTGTAATTACATGTTAGGACAGTGTTAAGTGTTTTAAAATGATATTCTGTAATATTAATGATTCAATAGAAAAGATTTTTATACTAATATTATTTCTTGCAAGTATGAGTTTTATCTACATTATGAGAATCACTGAATTAGATATGATACATAAATTATGTAATACAGAATAATATGGTCATTTCCACAATGGAAGCTAGACTGGCAATTGCTGATGAACTACATAGGCCTGCTAGAAAAAATTACCTCAGACGTAAAGTTACTCTTAAGGGCCTCAACGATTTATATCAAGCAGATTTAGTGGAAATGCAACCATATTCTAAAATTAACAAAGGCTATAAGTATATAATGACTATGATCAATTGTTTTTCCAAGTTTGCTTTTGCAATACCACTAAAAAGTAAATCTGGTATAGAGGTGGCTAAAGCTTTAGAACCAATTTTAGCTAAAAATAAAATGAAAAACTTTCAAACAGACCAAGGTACAGAGTGGTTTAATAAACATGTAAATAAACTTATGAATATGTATAAAATTAATCATTATCATACATACTCTGAATTAAAAGCTAGTATTGTTGAAAGGTTAAATCGAACTTTAAAGTCAAAAATGTACAAGTTATTTACAGCAAGAGGAAGTTATGAATGGGTAAGCATATTAGATCATATTACTAGTTCCTATAATAATACAAAACATCGGACCATTGGTATGAAGCCAAAAGAAGTGAAGAAAAAACATGAAAAACAAATATTAAACAGAATAAATGAAGCAGCAAATCCAAAAAAGGTATACAAATTTAAAGTAGGGGACAGTGTTAGAATTAGTAAGGCGAAAAGAATGTTTAAAAAAGGATATTTACCAAATTGGACAAACGAGATATTTAGAATACATGCTGTCAAACCAACTAGACCAATCACTTATATTCTTCAAGATCATAAAGGAGAAATATTAAAAGGTGGGTTTTATACAGAGGAAATTAGTAAGTCCAAGACTGGAGATGTATATTTAGTGGAAAAGATTTTGAAACGAAAGGGTAATAAGCTCTTAGTTCGTTGGGCAGGGCACGATAAAAATAGTGATAGTTGGGTTCATTCTGATGACCTGCGACTGTGATCTGTTGTTATTTTAAGAAATAGCAAATCCTTATCAAGTATTTATCATACTGTCAGCACATTTGAGTAATCAGTCAGTATGCGGCTTAAGAAACAGAATGTTCATTTAACCGTGCAGAACTTTGACCAGTTTATCGGTACAGGATGTGTAAAGAGGAACAAACATGGGGATTTATTACCAAACTCTATTCGTTGTATAATTTGTGGACCTAGCTCTTCAGGGAAAACAAATATTCTATTTAATTTAATTTTTGATAAAAACGGTGTTAGGTTTAAAAACATTTATGTTTTTTCAAAATCTCTATATCAACCAAAATATGAGTTTTTAAAGAAAGCTATGCCTAAGGAAATTGGTTATTTTGCTTACGACGATAACAGTTTAGTCATTCCCCCGAATGAGGCTGAGCCGGATTCTATCATGATATTTGATGATATATCTTGTGAAAAACATAATAACATTCGTAGCTACTTTACCATGGGTAGGCATAATGACATTGATACATTTTATTTAGGACAAACATACAGTGCTATACCAAAACAGCTCATTAGAGACAATTGTAATTTTCTCATACTGTTTAAACAAGATGAAATGAATTTGAGACATGTGTATGGTGATCATGTGACTACTGACATGTCTTTTGAAAAATTCAAAGAGCTGTGTGCAAAGGCATGGGAAGACAAATATGGGTTTTTAGTCATTGACAAAAGTCAGGATCAATATAATGGACGATACAGGATTGGTCTTAGTAGTTTTATAACGGCTTTCTAATGGTGCGCATTTATACTTACAATGATATAAAGGGTTTCGATGTAAAGCTTCATAATGTTAAATCAAATTTATGTACATTTTATTACAAAGATAAAGGTAAATTTTGTGGCAACTATTGTAGTAGAAGCCCTCCACATGGTTTTCAGTTTAACAAGAGATGTTGGAGACATAAAAGACCTAAAAGCTCAACAATTATACCACCTGTAATACTTCTTATGATCTCAGCAAGTGAGAGGACTTATAATAGGGATGCTTGGTTAAACTTTGTATACCGTTGTCAAAAGAAGAATGTTCCATTGGAACTAGTGATGTATCATGAAGATATGAACAACTGTACGGACAGAAACCCGCAAAACCTCATTTCTAGGTTCAGACCTTTTCCTGATATATTTGGACCGACCCTACCCCTGCGAGATCTACATGGAAGCGTTAATTTTTCACAAGTCGTGTTTAGAATGTTAGAATATGGATGTTTGATACCGAATGCTAGTAGATGTATAGTTTTGACAGAAAGAACAATACCGATAAGGTCACCTTTAAAGATTTATCAAACCGCTATGTCTTTAAAGTGTTATATAAATATAAGTTATAATGTTGCCTATGATGTTGTCCCAGACGGCATTCCTCCTCAACCTAGGGGTAAACCATTCAGTGGTGTTAATAATCTCTGTCAAGGGTTGTATACTGTAGATTTCTTAAGAGAAGCTTTACCTACAGTTGCCTTAAATTGTGAAAAATTCGGAATCAGTTTGAATAATTGTGTGTATTCTGTAACAAATTCAAAATTACTCGAACAGTGGAAAAGGTTTACAGGGGCAAATCCATGCGAGTTTTGGCTCTTGAACTCATTTTTATTACAGAACATTAACAAACACAGACCAATTGATACGCTCAAGAGGTTCATGACGACAGCAGTAGAAAAAGATGTGTACATAGTATCAGAAATCCCTCAGTGGAGATATGATTGGAAAAGGACATTTATATTTAAAAGTCTTATACGACCGTATGTGATACCACGTTTTGATTCTAGAGTACAGAATTATTATAACGGACTGGACTTTAGTTATGGAATCTCCTTAATAGATGTAATACATTTCATACGAAAACACAAAAAGCGTGCAATGTTCTTTAGACAGGTGGAATTACCTTAAATTCTCAAAGTAAAACTCAAACTTTTAGTTTTCACTATGGAACCTAAGAGTAAACAACTTACTGCCAAACTTATTGAGTTGCGTAAAGCTATTAAACACAAGTATAAGATGTTCAAAGAAGGAGCTGAAGAAAGTGATATATTACTTGAAAAGCAATACAAACCGATCATACAAGAGCTAAGAAAAACACCACAAAACGTCACCGATATAAAAACGGAGCAACCAACTATTAAGGAGGAACATGTGTACGACGACGACAAAGGACAATCGTTAAATTATTATTCTACTGATGACGACGAGGAGGAGGAGACTGAAAGGTTCTCCCCCGACACCATGTCAACACCTAAAGGTAAAGATTTGTCAGCGCTAGTGTCCACACCTCAACAACAAGCGTCAACAACTCAGTTTATTGAGACATACTTTAAGAATCCCATTACACAGCATTATATGGATATGTATCTAAGAGATGCTGGTGGAAATAAAAAGACCATAGACTACGTTTATGGACCTCAGTTTTTAGATGGTGAAAAGTTGATGGTAGGTGGAAAAGAATTAGATTTTGATAGTGAGGGAAATATAAAAATAGGTGGTATAAACTATGGGGCATCTGAAGGTCTTTATGAATTACTTTTCAAAAGACTACCAGATAGTAATACATACACGAATGAAGATTTAAATAAATACAAAAGTATACTATTTGATACAAATGCTCATAGAGACGGTTTCAGGCATAACGGTAAAATTAAATCAAGTAGAGGGCAAAAATATATCAGAATTATCCAAAAACTATTTCCCAGTCGTGGTAAAGGTATGGCGTGGAAGAATACAAAACACCACGATGTGTTATATTGGGACGATCCAAACGAGTTGGTGGAGCGATTTGAACACATAGCTATGTCCACAGAAACTGGAAACAAAGTGCATGCGAATGAAATTATTAGTATTGTGGAAGAGTTGAAAGAGGCCGGCTTTATAAAGGGTTTTGGTAATAGTAGATTCAAGGCATTGTTAAAATGACGATTGACAAGTTTGGACGCAGCTCAAAGTCCTCAGAAAAAAATGTCAAAGGACCTAAAGGCGATGGATTTGATATGACAGCTGATGGGCACTACGATATAAAGAGCAAGCGCCTAACTAACATTGGGGAGGCTGTGGAATCACTTGATGCGGTGTCCAAATTATATGTGGATTCAAGACTGATCCCACTGGAGAGTGGAGGTTTTAATTTGGGGTCTAAAAGGATGAGAAATGTAGATGACGCTCTTGAGGGAAAAGATGCTATTAATCTACAGACTTTAAAACGAATGTGTTTGACACAGGGTGAGGACTCTGACTTTGACGCTGGTAAAAAACAAATAAATAACTTAGCCGTTCCTAGACATCCAAGAGATGCTGCAACAAAACGTTTTGTAGAAAACATTTGTTTAAAGGAACATTCAGCATTAACTGCTAGCTTAGAAATACTTCGTGAGGATCTGAGATTATTTAAAGAAAGACTTGCAAAATGTGAGGGCTTAATAGCTAGTAATAAAGACTACCATGATAAAAACTTGAGAAAATTCGGAGTGTTACTGTATAATTATATAAATAAAAAGGAAACCGGTAGGTCTGCTACAATACCGATAGGAGGTGAAAAAGATTTCATAAATTGGGAAGTTTTGTTTGCCGATCATTCAGTAGCAAAAAAGAGTGGAGCAGAAGAAGAAGTCCATCCTCTCCCACCCAATAGCTACGATCTTTTCATCGACGAGGAACTGAATAGACCTTCTACTTAAAGAAAGTGAACAACTTAAAATGTCAGAATCCAAAATTAAGAGATTCAGATGTAAACAAACAACCGTTCAAGGAAGAGGTATAGTTTCTTCGGTTCTTAATAAAGCTATCGACTTATTACCCATCGAACTTCATATACCGGGAGGATATCAATATTGTGGACCTGGAACTAAACTAGCCAAAAGGTTGGCCAGAGGGGACCCAGGAATAAATAAATTAGATCAGGCTTGTAAGGTGCACGACATAGCCTACTCTAGATATAAGGATTCAGAGAACAGGAGACGTGCGGATCAAGAATTGGCTGAACGGGCTTGGCAGAGATTCAAGGCCCCAGATTCGTCTTTAGTGGAAAAAGCAGCTGCCTGGACAGTTACAACAGCCATGAAAGCCAAAACAAAGTTCGGCGGAGGACGCAAGAAGAAACGAGCCCCAAAACGCAAGAGTAGTAAAGGTAAAGGGTTATACTTGAGACCGTACAGAAAGGTTCAAGGATCGGGCAAGAAAAAGAAACGCACTACAAGGAAAAAAAAACATCAAAATCCCGGTGAAACCACTAACAAACTACGAGTTGGAGAAATATGCAAAATTACTTAAAATACCAAACTTTAGAGGAGTGTACATGAGAGATATGCTACCTTCAAACCCCAAAAAATATGAATCAGTAATAGTAAACCTGGATTCTGGAAGCGGTGGTGGCACTCATTGGGTATGTTTTAGAAAATTAGACAACAGAGTGTATTATTATGACAGTTTTGGTAGTTTGAAACCACCACCAGAGCTCTTGAGGTATTTTGGGAATTGCACAATTTACTATAATTACAAAAGAGAACAAAATTACGATTCAGTTATTTGCGGACACTTGTGCTTAAGGTTTCTTTCTAGTAATGTTTTGTCTCACGGGAACATCTAGCGTTTTGTCACATGAACTAGCATATCCAATAGATGTAAGTACCGGGGATTGGGAGCTTGGTCTGGTCGATTTAACAACTTACAACTCAATTCCCAACATTGAAACAAATATCAATGACAAGTTTTACTATGGTGAAAACAAAAAGGTCGTTATTCCCGAGGGAAGCTATGAGATCGAGGACATAGAAAAATATATAAAATCTAAATTAGGTGAAAATATTACCTTCTCATTAAAAGCAAACAATAACACTCTACAAGCAGAATTGTGTTGTAGTGAAAAAGTTAACTTTTCGGAAAAAGACAGTTTGGCACAGGTGTTAGGTTTCAAGCCAGGTGTATACGAAGCCGCAACACTTCACACATCAGACCTGCCAATTAATATAATTAAAGTGAATTCCATACGTGTTGAGTGTAATATCAGTCGAGGCTCGTTTTTAAACGGTATAGAAGGCCATGTCATACACCAGTTTTATCCTGCAGAACCTCCGGGGTATAAAATAATTGAGATTCCAAAGAATGTGATTTACTTGCCTGTCATCGCTCAAACGATAAACAACTTGTCTGTATCTTTAAGAGACCAGGACGGTAATTTGGTTAATTTTCGTGGAGAGCCTATATGTGTTAGACTCCATCTCAGACGTAGAGATGGGAATACTATTTAGAGAAATAACTACTACACAAAAAGTCAGTTCATCAAGAAAGACTGACCAGTTAAGTTGTAAAAATATACGTTTTCTACGTTCTCTCGGTTTTAAAGTAGTAAAAAATGGCAATGCTAGCGATAGAAAACGCTGCTATGTACGATGACTCTGTCACTAGTATGGAGTATCATAATCATCAACCATACGTCTCGTGTAGCTATAGAAACAACGACGAAGTCAGAATACCGATCTTACAACAGGATATTCTTACCTTGCCGTTTGATAGTTACGTTGTCATTCACGGTAAAGTAGAGGCAACTAAAACAACAGGAGCGACAGCATTAGATGTTAATTTAGTAAACAACGGTATCGCATTTTTGTTTGACGAGGTTCGTTATGAGATCTGTGGTAAAGAAATCGATAGGACTAGAAATGTGGGAATCACGACGACTTTGAAAAATTTGGTTTCCATCCGGGAAGAAGAAAAAAACGTGTTACAGAACGCCTGTTGGTTCGGGCCTGGTGAGACAGTGAATGTTAAAGACTTTATATACTCCATACCGCTTAGACTTCTTTTAGGATTCGCAGAGGATTATAGAAAGGTAATCGTCAATAGTAAACAAGAACTTATTTTATTGAGGTCCTCGACCGACCTGAACGCCGTTAGTACGTCTGAAGCTGGTACTTTAAAATTGGAAATCGTAAAGATATACTGGCGTGTGCCTCATGTGATGGTAAACGATTCGGCAAAACTCAGACTTTATAAGTACATCGAGAAAGACCCACACATTCACATACCGTTCAGACAGTGGGAAATGCATGAGTATGCGAATTTACCTACGACCAGTGATTCCTTTTCCTGGCCTATCCGTACGACCAACCAGTTGGAAAAACCGAGGTACATAATTGTCGGCTTTCAAACAGGTAGGAAAAACGACATCACCAAGGATATGTCACAATTCGATTCTTGTGACGTAAAAGATATAAAAGTGTACCTAAATTCGATATACTACCCTTATGACGCTCTACTCTCAAATACGGCGTTGTTTTACGACGCTTACGCAAATTTTCAAAGTTCTTATTACGGTAGAGTAGGCTCACCGATATTAAACTTTACAGATTATACAACAAAATGTCCCATTTACATAATCGATTGTTCGAAACAAAACGATTCAATGAAGACAGGCCCTGTCGAAGTGAAGTTGGACATTCAAACTAACAAAAAGTTTCCCGCCAACACTTGGGGATATTGCCTCATCATTCACGATTGCCATTACACTTACACACCACTAACCGGCGACGTGCGAAAGATCTCCGTCTGAGACGCCACCCAAGGCCAACTGGTTATCCGGGTCCGGGGTCGAAGGCCGAGGTCGAAGGCCGAGGTCCGGGTTCGAGGGCCGGCCAAGGTCTAGGCGCGCCACACAGACACGTGATCACCTTGTGCTGTCGCCTTGTAATTGAGGAAACTAAGCTGAAAATATTAATCGCTCGCAGACCTCTGATCTTGACGGGATAATTTTGCAAAATTACATCAGAGACATGGACGCCAAACGAGATATAGAAAACCATCCGGCATTTATGACGGTCGAGAACGAGGAACTTTTAAGAAAGAGACTTAAAGTGTTGAAATTTTTAAATCGTCTCGACGATCATATTGCTCGTCACAATCTAACAGAAAGAGTGGACACCGCCGGGCATGACGAGTTTTCACATTACAAAGAATGCGTTAAAAGTGTACAAACAAACGAAACCGGAATTGATGTAGTAGATACTTGTAAATGCTGCTTAGCGGGTATGTACCGCTGTCGCGCTTTGCAAATACTCGACGAAATACACTCGATGGTGAATCAAAGTGAAAAAGACGTGTTGTTTCGATTCAGTCGCCATGGAGACGCCAAAGAGTGTTGAAGACCAAAAGATCGCGCAGGAAGGAAATCCAGAGGTAAGTGAAAATATTGAAAAACATGACAAGCTCGCGTTTATAAATCTAAATCTTTTTGACGAGGACATGGTTTTGATAAAAAAACATAAAATTAACGGAAGAGAACCTGTAAACTTTATCGACTTGTCAGATGTTCATTTTTTAACAATCGAATTCATTACACGCTCTCAACTAAAACAAGAGTACACTGAAAAGGAGTTGGAAAATATTGTAAATGAAATGTTTGAATATAAAGGAATCGGTTTGAGATTTTACAGTAGTTATACAGCTGAAATACCATATAACCCGAAGCGTGTGATGTACACGGATACTAGTAAAAAGTCACCACTCAACGTTTACAAGTACGGGTGTTTAAAGTACCATTTGGTAAATCGGTACTCTATCTTTAGTCAAAATATCAACAGGGGATCGGAAAATGATTGGTACAAAAGTGATAGTTGTTCGGATACCGAGTCTTTGCAGTTTACCGATAGTGACGGGTCTATGTCTGCAATAGATGATGAAGATGATGACGATGATTGTGAATATGATGATGATGATCACAACGAATAGACAATAGGGGTGGGGGTACATATGTAGGAATTGTATAATTGTAAAAATAAATTCATTCGAGGATCAGTCTGTGAGCCATGGAGTTCGAGAAAGCAACTATTCTTTCAACACAACAGCCGGCGGAGCAGGAGGAGGTGGAGGAGACCACGGGTCAGATCGAGGTAATGACCGCGAAAAAACCCAGAAGGAAGAACACAAAGGTGCCCCTTCCTCGTAGCACTATAAGAGAGATATTTTTAAAAAGTATTTTCTATTTGGACAAGGACTGTTCTAAATTCATAGTAGTCGGATATTTTGAAAGTTTAATGCGTACTGTAGGAGTATTATTTAAAACCGGGAAAAGCTACATCTTTTGGCCCTATAGTGCTTTTAACGATTTAGCCGTTCATTTTGATGAAATAACATCCTCTTTGACTGATGAAACTAAAAAAGGTTACAGTGTCACGACTAATGAAGGGGGATACACATTGAAAGTAAGAAAGGTGTTTGGTAATCTCTATGTGTCCATTCACGACAAAGAACGAGTGATTCTCTTAAACCGTGATGAGTGGGATCAGTTCGTGCGCAGTCTCCACGAGATCAAAAAATACCTTGTCGAGCTATTTACCAACGAAGAACTGATTCGAATGTTCATAGACCGCGTTTTGATCTCACAGGAGGAGGACGACGCTATTCCACCCGCGGGTTTGCCTACACATTTTGTAAATAAATTAGTTGACGAAGTTTTGTTTTTCAAGAAATGGTTAATATGGGATCAGTAGAGCAGCAGCAGCAGCAGCAGCAACAAAAGCAGGAGAAGGGCGAGGACGATAATAAAACTAAGGGACTGTCAGCAATAGTTGAATTTCACGGGTTCAAAGATAATCAAAATCGTTTTATAATCAAAGAGTTTGCTATAGTGAGTAAACATTTTCACACACATTTAGTTTTTGATGCTCCTTTTAACGAATCATTTTTAAATAATAAAATGTTGCGATCAGCCAGGTGGTTAACGAGGCATTTTCACTTCATAAAATGGGATACTCAAGGTATACCATACGATGAAGAGTTAATCCGAACTCTTTGTAAACCATTTGCTACACTTTACACCAAAGGTAGCGAAAAAGTTAAGTTTCTTAAAGAGTTTCATGTCAATGTTGAAGCTATCGAAGAATCGTATACGAATTCTTCTTCTTCAAACTTACATATGATTTGTCTTTTACCTCAGCACAATAGTGGGGGTAAATGTGCTCTGCGCAGTGCCAAAACATTTTACAAATTAAAATTCGAAAACTAAATTCATTATTTCATCAGCCACCAAACAAGATGGACACAAACGCTTGGGATATTCTCTCCTCCGAACCAAAAGAGCCGGTAGGTGTTTTAAATGATAAAATTATAATGAGATTTGCCGGATTTCTCAACTGGGATTTACTGTCAACTCATTATAATTTTGATATTGAATTGCTTAGAATGTATTTTCACAGAATTAACTGGCACATACTTTTAAAAAGATGCCAAATCGATGAGAAAATTCTCAGAGAGTTTGCATCGTATTTCTCTGCCGAATGTTGGTCCATTATCAGTGAAAATCAAACCCTATCCGAATCATTTATTCATGATTTTGCAGATAAAGTCGATTGGACTAACATTGCTTTGTACCAGGTAGTAAGTGGGAAATTTCTTTGTGATCACGTTAGTTTCATTTCTGAATTGAAAAAGGTTCATGGAAACAACGATGAATACGTTCTAGTTATTACTAAGAAAAATAAAAAGTAAAAAAAAAAGTTAGATTAGCTCTATTGTAAATATGATTTCTATTGATGTAAATATACTTTTCAGATGTAAAATTGCTGTGTGAGTTGTGTGTGTGTGTGTGTGTGTGTGTGAGAGTTTTAAAAACCAAAGAGTCTGTCATCCTGTCAACAGTTGTAAAATCCTATACGGAGAGGTTGCCTTAAAAAGCATAAAACGTAATATGTTTTCCTCAGACCAAACCAACACTATTACTCACAGGGTTGCCGTAAAAAGCATAAAACGTGATATGTTCCCCCTGGTTTAATGTGTTACAAAAAAAAAAAAGGTGAAGTCATCCGTTTTAGGTTAACTTTGACAGGAAACAAAGTTGGGAATAAGCCCCTGTAAAACCGTGAAATGTGTTTTCTTTGTGACAACTCTAGTATGGGTGTGTGTGAGTATGAACAAACATTTACACAGCATTTTTACAACTGAAAACTACTTAATGTAATTTAACTCTGGGGGTTGTGGTAATATTAATGTAACTAGGGTTGGTCAAAGCATATGTTAGTCCCTCTTGACTCCAGAGGGTTAGGCCTCCAGGGGAAGCCTCTGGGTAAACAAAAAAAGAACGCGCCATGACCCTACCTCATGGGTGGTGTGGAAACTTGGGTCAAAAATATAAATAGGAGATAGCGTTTTGTCTTTTGCTAGCTATCTCTATAAGTGAGGCCCCTTACATAATAACTTTGCCTTGTCTCAGAATGGCGGGACACGCCTGACCTTGTAGAGCCTTGACGTTAAGAAGCCAGCGCTATTTAATACGCCCGCAATCGTTGCAAGCCTCAGTCGCTTCAACATGACCAAGCTAACTTCTACAGCTGTGCTCTTCTACATGCTCTTCATAGTGACCTGCTGTGTCGCTATCCGACCCCCGAATCAGGTATGTGATTTTACAATATTTTAAAAACTACCTGTTTAATAATTCTCCTAATACGCTTATAAATTAACCTTTGCAACAAGTTATTAACAATGTTATAAATATACACTATTCACTATTAAAGATTCTCCATTAACCATAACCTGTTTTATTTTTTTTTATTATTTTTTATTTTTATTATAACATAATCACTAGTACGTTCACATATAAATGGGTTTACTCTTTACTAAAAATCTAAAAGCTATCAAAAAACATAAGTTAAATTTTATAAAGAAATTCTTTTTAAATCAGATCTATATTACAAACATTATTTTTGACTATTTTTATGTAGCCTCCTGCTCCTCAGCAGTCCTCAGACGACAGGGATCTCTTCGCACCAGAAGAGAACCTTGACATGGTCGAAGAGATCTCCAGCGAAGAAGATGATACAACTGACATAGAAAGGGAGGAGAGGGATGTTACACAGCAGATGCTAATTAAGGCACGCCGAACTCTGTTGTTGACTGAGACGCTAGACTCAATAGATGTCGAGTATCATCAGGCTTGGACGAGAGTTCGTCAAAGCCTAGATAGGCTCATGCCTCACTTTCGAGGTCCAGCCTCGAGCGTATGTATTTAATAATAATAATGCAATTTATTTTACATAGAGTATTGATTTATATTATCAAACTGACTATATTTATCCAAATAATGAGTATGTATTTATTCAAAAAATATTTAACTATGGTTTATCAAGATATTGCTTCAATGGACTAGCAATAGTTATATTTTTACAAAAATGATATTTACTATGATAATAATTATTCAATATTTCTCCTTCCTTAAACATAATGTATGAATTTGGGTTGAGTCACAACTAGGATTTTTAACACTTCAAAGAGATTCATGTATAGGTATTTTCAAGAGCACTATTATAATTTTCAGGGTAACCCCCAGGCCTGCGATGCTGCAATGGAGGACTTTATTACAGCCATCGAGAATCTCCCCGACCACCTGAGAGCTCGGTTCCGCAGGAGTTTTATGGGTCTTCGGCTACCCTCAAGAGCCAGGCAGCAAACTGCAAACCCTGCCCCGACTCCATCGACCTCCCAAGCTAGCGAACCGGTTGACGAGAACCGACGAGTTCTCCCTGCCTGGATGCAGAGGATCCTGGCAGAAAATCAAGCTTCTTCTTCTTCATCAGGCTGGTTGTCGGTCAGGAGGACACCATCCAATCAGGCCCAGTCAACCAATGCTCCTCCTACCCCTACCAGCTCTCGACGGCCCAACATCCTGCGTCGCAGTTCGGAACAACCAACCTCAAGACCTATAGAAGAGGAGGAGGACGACGAGGACGTTTTTGCCTTCCCACCACCACAACGGAACCGACCCACACCCCTACAAGACATAACCAATCACCGTGTAAGTTTCTAGAAGACTATAGGTACAGACAAGTTATCAACAAATCGTTTTAAATAGTAAATGACTATAGGTACAGACAAGTTATCAATCATTTGTTTTAAATAGTAAATACTAATCGTCTTTAATTTTTTACAGAACCAGAATGTCAATATTGCTACCACTAGCAATGCAGCAAATCAGCCCCAGAGAACAGCTTCTACAGACCCAAGAAGCTTCTGGGGGTTGTGTGGGTACTGCTGTGGTATGCTCCAACATTCTGGAGGTTACATATCACCAAACCAGCTACTAGTCTCCAAACGCATCTTGGACAGGGTGGACAACACTGTGACGGTATGCATTTTACATAAAACATGCATGTTTTATATATTTAGCACGACTAACCTGTTGTTAAACTCAAATTCCAAACAGTTCCTAACATATTGTCTGTATACTAAACATTTTTTAATTCCAAACTCTAAGACTCTCTGTTTTATTTTACAGAACACCAATGCAGAACTAAGGGAGGAGTGGCGATGTGACTGGACAGATCCAAGAGCATCCAATGTAGTGAGACAGTGGATACAGAAGCTTCGAGATCTACTTGTTTTCGTCAGCTACTTTGTGGCTCGGACGAGTGCGATCCAACAGCAATTGTTAGCTGCTACTATCTTCAGAGAAATTTATCATTCCCTGACGACAGCCTTGGCAGCAGACAACAGGTTGATGCGATCGTATGCGGCTGAACACAGGAATGACGACTACAACGTCTATGACCACACAAGACCATCGATGGACCCAGGGCCAGCCCGAGAACAACATCTTGAGTGTCCGATATGTATGGAGTCTACTCCATCAGTGGTACTGATACCGTGTGGGCATATATTTTGTGGACCCTGTTTGCTATTTCTTGGAACATGTCCAACATGTAGGAACGCTTTTGAGGCGAAATATAATATTTATTTTTAAAAAAGTCTTTTCACTTTGCTCAGTAAACAGTTTGCAATCGATTTTATGCTTACCGATAAACTATAGATTTAAAAACTGATACATAGCTCACAAATGGGTGAAAATGTAATTTTATATCATTTTATACTGTTTATTATATTTTACCTCAAATGCATTCCTGTATGTTAATATTATTTTTAATTGTATATATGTATATCTTAGTATTCAAGTACTCTTAGTTTATTATATCATAGACTTGTTTAACTGATTTTAAGGGAAATAAATATATTCTTATTCTTGTTATATATGTAAAAATAACTTTTGTTAAGTATTAATGATTTTATATATAAATCTTAATAATCATTTATTAACACTATTTCATAAATGTTATGTAACATGTGTAAACATCTTTTAGTATAATAAACACATCATTTTTTATTCAACCATATTTTTACTTTCACTCTCCTTTTTGACATTTTACCATACTATAAGAATCATGTTATTTCAGTTTTTCAAAGAATGCAAAAATTAAAAGTAACAAAGAATATTCCATCCATACAAGATGGTAATTAGCACTCGTTAATCAACATGAAATAATTGATGTGGTATCATCGTGACAACAGTAACATCTCAAATAGTTCAAAGTACCAAACATATTATTATTAACATAAATGAGGATACAACTATGAAACAACCAAGCTTGTACAACTATAAGAGTGACATTTCATATAATTCAGTTAAACCTAGTGGAGAAAAACAGAACCATAGTATTAACACACTCTAGTGGACAACAGACAATATCAGCACACTCTAGTGGAGAAACGCAGAACCACAATCAATTTAATATAACCATAAACAAACAAAAATACATCAATAGGTTTAGAGACCAGTCGACCTAGGTATCAACACACTCTGGTGGAGAAGGACGGAACCACCTTTTTTTCCCAAAACAGACGATATCAGCACACTCTGGTGGAGAAAAGCAGAACCACGATCATCTCGTGCCAAAGAAAAAAAAAAACATCCACGATACCGACCCCCGATGCCGGCCCTCGAAGCCGGCCCTCGTATACGACCTCGACACAAAGTCTAACATCGAGCGCCGTGGCTCAGTGGTTAGCGTTTCGGCTTCTCATGCCGCCGGACCAGGTTCCATCCCAGCTCCCGCCAAACACTTTTTGCCCTACTCCTTCCGCCATCTTTGTGACGTCATCGAGCTCTCGACCAATCAGAACGCGGGGCTCAATGCGGGGGATTTCTACTAAAATCAGCTGATCGATTTTCCCTCACCCTAAATTAGAGCTTGGGAAACGACTACTTTCATTGATATCAGCTGTTATCGAAAATAGTTACTTTCGTTAAGGAGTGATGAAAAATACATTTACACATGAAAAAAAGAAAAAAAACAATAACCACCTTAGGTTAAAAACCTATGTTGGTGGATTTATACACTATCTTATGTTCTAAAAATCGAAGAGGCGGTTTTGTCCGGTCACTTATATCACTTGGTTATAATATATACATATTTTAATCCTATATTTCCGTATCTACGTTCATGTACTTGTGCGTGTTTTGTTTATTTATTATTTATAATCAATTGAGGACCTACGAATGAAGCGAGAAGACATATTTACTGGCCTGATGATGAATTCTATGTGAGTTGAAACCACTTGTCATTTAACATTCCACTGTATCGTATGCAGTTGTTTACCAGGGCTACTACATAACATGTAATATGTATTATGTAGTAGCCCTGTTTGTTTACACCAATTCATAATATTTAAATATGCGATCAGGAGGCTAAAATTCAATATAACTTTATTCCAACTTTAATTAACTGCAAACGAAAGATTGCAAACAGTCGTATTACTTTCACCACACAAACGTCTCTCAAGTGTCAGGTGCAAATAAAATGAAAAAAAAATTGTTAATTTGAAATCAGACAATACGATTCTATTTTGTGGTCTTATTGTAACTAACACATACAGAGGTAGAGGGGTAGTCTTGGTTAATTAACATTAAGTTTATGCTTGGGTAAGAGCAAAGGTATTTGACATTTAGAATTCATTGTAGTAGCCCCGATCGAGTCATATAGTAGTAGCATTAAGTCTGTTCCCGTTCGTGTAACGGCAATGTTGCGTACCCATGCACCTATCAAACTACGCCTATCACTAACTATGCCTATGTGGATTATTTATTTATATTTCGTGTTTGAAATGTATGTATCGTGTGCTTAAACCATCAACGAAGCTATACAAGTGGACTTAATGTTTAATCCGGGACTGTGGGTTTAAAAATGGCAGCTGTTGAATGATACAATTTGAAACTGATGACAGGTAATATAAAACTTTCTGTTAGTAACCAAGTAAATGGTTATTTGGATTGAGGTATATAAGAGTATCATTATTTAATTACCCTTTCTACATCTGCATTAAGAAGTTAACAACAAATTCTAAAGCTTAAAAACCGTGGTTCTCTTTTTACAAGTTAATTTCTTTTTAAGTCTGTTGGAGATATTTTCACGTTACTAAGGCCGTTACAGAAATATGATGTAGACTTAATGGATAAGTGATCTTAAATCTATATCTTCGATATCTTCTATTGATACCAGAGCATTCGTCTGTCTTTATTATCGACAACCGCTCAACCTAGTTTCTTTCTAATCTCCCTAAAGTAAACCCTAATGTTGGACTGAATGAGGTTGAGACGTTTTATTTCCATGAGTACCATTTTCAAGTCCCTCAGTCAATTCTGCTAATGGTTTACAATCAATATTTCCAGAACTGGTAAAATACAAATAAAGTATGGAAATACTACATGATTATAAAATAAACATGTTTTGCATTTACTGCAAGTACGAGTATACTCATAGGTTACAGCTTCTGCATCTCACACGGTTCAAACACGAATGCTTTATTATAAGCTAAACACATAATTTGTTATTAGTCAAATTTGAGAGACTATTTTGTGCCACATATTCACAATGTTGATTTTTGATCTGAGTGTTTTTATTCAATTGCTTAGCGTTCGACTACTGTTAAACGTACTTTTGATTAATAACATCAATGGTAAAAGGAGATAAGTTAACGCATGTCATAACTTGAACCAAAATTTTGGTATGTCGACAGTTAGTTGTTCAAACATAAAAAAACTGTCAACATGTAAACCACATAGCGATGGTTTACTGACAAATATTTCCCTAACATGAGTTCATAGGTCCACAGCATAAAATTATATTTACACAGATTACATTTACGACAAAACTTAATTATAAGTAAGTATTTAGGATATATAGCTCAAAATAACAAATCTTCTGAAACACAAAGAGAAAACTTCATCTAATGACACCGTAAAAATATGTAATCAATGATAATCAATGTATATCAACGATTTTCTAACTTTTAAGGTTAAACATTTTAAAGGCCGTTTTAAACCACCTGTTAGTTAAACGAAATTACATCGAAACTTAAAATAATAGCGTCGGCTACTAGATATTTTCAAAATTCAAACTTAATTTGTGTAAAACGAAAACCCTTAAAATTATGACTTCGACATTCCCTTAATTTAAAAATGATGTTTCTTTTAACATAAAAACCATAATTTTATATAATTTATTTTGTATACATGGTGATAAATATTATCGTTCTTGTATACGTACAAAAGACTTTACACTGATCGAAGCACCTTTGCTGTCTGTCAACCAGCAAATTGACTTTGAAGTGAAAGGTCTATTAAAGATATGTGAGACGAACCTGGCTTTGAAAGAGCTCAAAGACGTCTATTGTGCAGTAAGTGGCAAAGAACTGGAATCTTGTAAAGTGGTGTATTGAAAATGTTTTACGCCACACTACACCATTTGAAGAAACTTCCAATGCAAGGATTTAGACCAGAAAACAGCTGTTTGCCGCTTAATCAAATGGGGTTTCATTAGTACTACTGTACTGTAATGAGTTTTACCGGACACCAAACAGCTGATTATACTGTATTTGGCAATGAGTGGTAGTAAACAAAAACATAACCTCTCTTCGAGTTCTATTTTAATGACTAGTGATTATTAGTCCTTTAGTCGGGTGGTAACATATAAAGATTTGTACAGATTTAGTAGTATGGCGTGAAATATCGTACGTCACTCGTCCAAAATGTGTTTACCGGACTCGTGTGGTAATCCCGTACTTGACTTAGTCTCACAAGGGAACAACCACACTCGTCCGGTAAACACCTATTTTCAGGACTAGTAACGTAATATACTATTTTTAAGCTATGACGTACAAAGTGCAGTGACAGTATTTACAAATAAATTACTGGTGCAAATATTTTAAATATTTTAAATATTTTAATATTTTAAAATATAAAACGAATACTACTTTTGTACTATATACATAATTGCAAAATCAGTGGTTGAATAGCAGGCGGCAAACACCTGATTCCGGACTAAATCCTTTCACGGAAAGCCCGTGAAAAATTGTAGTGGTTAAACATCCATTGTAGTGAGAAATAAAGCGTAATATATTTTAAGCCACACTACACTGTTTTAACAAACTTCCCACTCAAGAACCTAGTCCAGAATACAGTTGTTTGCCACCAGCTTAATCAAACGGGGCTTCATTACGTACTACTGTATTGTAATGAGTTCATACCGGACCCCAGCTGATTATATTTTGCAATAAATTTTTATAAACAGAAACATAACCTCGCTTAGAGGTTATGAGTCATTGTTAGTCCTTTAGGGGTCTGACTTAGGGGAGGTACGAATGAGGCATTAGTTCAAAATTCCTCCGTGAACAGCGCTGTAGAAGAGAGCACTTTGGCAATGAAGGTTTACTAATACTAATCGCAAAAATAGTTCTGTTCATAAAATAAAATTATAAATGCCTCAAATTCAATTTTATAATTTTTTTAATATAAAATTAAACTATCATAACCTAACCGAACTAACCAAACTTGCTGATAATGAAATAATATAACAAATGTTTAGTAATTAAAAAATAATTATGTTTATAAGGTGGATGTTTATAAAACTAGAAATTGCTAATGCTAAATTAAAATTTTATAATGACTTATAATAAAATTAAACTGTCATAACCGAACCAAACCAACCAAACCTGCTGATAATGAAAAAATCTTGGACAAAAAGTTAGTGTTACCAGCGGGATTCAAACCCGGGACCTTCAGCATATCAGCCCGGCACGCTGACCACTAGACCACCGAGGCCGATGGCCACTGACCGTATTGTTACGGTGATGGCGTTCCTTCAGCTAATAAGAAGTCCACAGCTGTCGTAGCCTCTTCTATACCTCCCCTGAGTAAATACCGTCCTTTAGTCGGTGGGAATATATAAGGATTTGTACAGGTTTTTATTGTTAAGTTAGCTTAGAGTAGACCTAGTAGTGCTTAAAATATTGTACGTCACTCGTTCAAAATGTTTTTACCGGACTCGTATAGTAATCCCGCCCACGACTTCGTCTCGCACGAGAACGACCACACTCGTCCGGAAAACATTTATTTCTAGGACTAGTAACGTAATATACTATAAACAATATTGAATATCTGTCCTTACATTCTTGCATGTGAAATTTAAATAGTTTTGCTTGTTTTCTCTTGAGTTTACACTTATAACGACTCAACCACGTTTATGTCAAAATCATCTTCTAGTATAGTAACTTAAAGTTACTAATACTACAAGATCTCTATGTTTTGTAAGTAACCATTATACTTTCAATTTAAGAGTACTGAGAAATAATATTCAAATAAGTCAAAAAACAAAAATCACCGAGAGTATGATAAATAGTCTCACTATTCTGCATAGTGGGTTTGCTGAATTACAAAAACTCGTTTGCTTGGAGTAAGGGAATAAAATTACGATATTTTTTTTACATTTGACCTAATATCTACAGGTAACATCCCCCTTCCTTAAATAACCCTAACATAGACCTTAAAATAGAATACTTTCCTATTCTATTAAGCTTTTTGAAATATTCCAAGTCTTGACACTATGTTGTAAACCTAACATATGTGTAATTCCAAAATAAATTCAAAATAATTTTTTTGATAACTAAAACGCTCTTTTGCCACAAAAGTAAATCTAAGGCCAAACGTTTTATGAGTTTCACTTGTATCTTCTCTGAGGTTTTTTTTGAAAATTCTATTATAAATAAAATATAATATTTAAACAAATAGATTCAGTTTAGTGGTCAGTGGATTTGATATATTTTTTTCGTTTTAGAAATAGCAGGTCTTTTGAAATAAATAAACTTTTAGACATTATAATTTGTTTTTATAACAAAAACAAAACTAGCTAACAGAATATGTATTTATAATTTTTCTACCAAATAGCTGTGACTACAAACTCTCAAACTACTTTCAGATTAGTTCATTACTTTTGAAACAATAAATCAGAATATATAGTGTCGGATGATTTGAATGAAAGTGTCTTGTCCTGTTTTAGGGTCACGAACTGCTGCTAACCAAATTGAATTACTATGGATTTAGAGGCATAGCACGTGAACTGTTTGAATCTTGTTTGACAAAAGATCTCGATTTCAAAGAGTTAAAAGGTTCGATGATGATAGATTTGCTCACTTCTCAACTTGGAGGGAGATTATCAGTTGGTGCCTCAGCGGTCTATTTTAGGGCCAGTGTTGTTTCTGTTGTACATTAATAATTTGCCAATCAATATTAATACTCCACTTTAACTTTTTGCAGACGACACTACCAAAAAAGATTAGGAAAAGTAAAGCTTTTAAATACTCTCCAAGAAATATCTGATTGGCTTTCCAAAATATGTCTTAGTTTGAATTTTGCTCCAAAACAAAAATCTTAACTTTCACTTCTAACAATAGAAACAATCAAATAAAAAGAAATTCCTCATGTTAAATGAAGAACCTTGTGAAAACTCCCTTAGTGTGAGGTTTTTCACTTCAGGACAACTTAAAATGGCATGATCAAATTCTGGCCATAAAAAAAACACTTAATAAATCTCTTCATGCTATTAGAATTATAGCTAATATCTCAGATATAAAGACAGATTTTTAGCGAATTTCCCATATAGGGAATAAGCTATTACCGTAGTACTCATGGTAAGACCTGGACCAGGGACCAATTTACTTTATCGTTTTGAGGTCCCTAGAGACCAAAAACACCATCCGTTTAAATTCATTAATTTACAGGTTAAGTGTAAGAGAGGGCCATGTGGCCCTAACTTTGCCTGACTAAATAAATCATTTTCATTTCATTTCATATATATGTATATATATGTCCGTTAGCGCGATAACTCGAGCAAAAATCATCCAATTTTGATGAAATTTGGTACAAACGTGTAAACCTACGTTTATTCGAACGAGTTCGCGAACCAGCATGATCGGACTGTGGGAACAGGGGCTTATGGGGGTTTTATGGGGCAAAAATTGGGTTTCCCCATTTTTGACCCTATAAACTTAGCATATTCTTTCGAAACCATTTTGGAGAGCTTAAAAAATTAGTATATTGAAGCGTTACTATGCGCCTAATGGTTACGGAGAAAATTAAAAAAAAAACTGTAAATTTAAAATTCCCATGTTATTCTTATAGAGAATAAGTAAACTGTTGTAGTTTGCTTGTTTATGATCATATTTTGATCAAATTTGGAAAATGCATTCATTTCATACTAAACTACTAAAATTTTACAAATAACACCTTTTTACCCTCCCTGTTGTAGCAAACATAAGTACTCATTCAACTAATGTTATTTAAATAGGGAATAAATGTTATATTTTTAAGGAGACATTTTAGTGTAAATCCAAACAGGCAAATAGAAATTCGCTTAGTCTGCAGGTTTGCTGCAGCGGGGGTATTTATCAATTGTTAGATACAACATCATACTTTTGGGTGGAACATCAGTATTTGACAAGATATTAAAATAACAAAAAGAGGCCTATTAGAGCAATATTTGAAGTAAAATTTAGAAAATCATGTAAACAATATTTCCAAAATTCTAAACTATTAAATGAGCTCTTTATATTTTTGAAGTTTTGAAATCTTTAAAGAAATACCACCCTGCGGTACCCTAAACATCGATTGTCTCTTTTGGAAAAGGGTCCATATTACATGGCAATTAAATTATTTAATCCTTTCTACCGGAGATAAAAAAGAAAAAACTAACACATAAAAAAAACTTGAAATTCACTTAGCTGTAACATGTCCTTATACAGTGGAAGATAATTTTAAATGAGCACATATGTCTGAGTCAGGGGTTATATATGTTTAATTTTTATTATATCCCCTCCATTATATTTATTTTGTTAATCAGAAATTTACACTCTAGTTATAATTGACATGTCATCTGTTACATGAAATTTGTAAGGTTTTTTATGGCTAATAAAGAGTTTGAGTTTAGGTAGAGAAGGTTATTTAATTTATAGGTGTCTGTTCGACACTACTGTTAATAATTCTAAATTTAACTTACTTAACCATCCTTTATGATGAAAGACCTACAATTGGTAACTGTCAAAGAAAATCAACACTCCAAAATGATTACAGCACAGTGTAATTATAAACATATTTATATTTTTTTCTCTGACTACAGTAAAATAATACTTTATTTGCATATATAATGCATATGCAAAGAAAATTATTGTTTTAAAAGGTAATGGAACTAATTGTGAAAATGCATTTTCCTTCGGGCAGATCCACTTTATTCTGAATGTTCTTTTACTGTGTTCGTGTATAATAAAGTTGTTTTTTTTTCATGGTGTTCACAATCGTCAACAATATATTTATACTTATTTCAAATCAGCATGTTTGAAGATGAAACTAGTAAACTATGATAAATGCAACAAAACAATTGAAAATTTCTTTAAAAAGAGGCATCAATAAATTAGGACAGCAGTGAACGTATTATAAATACATACCTAAACATCAATCTTAGACGTTGGACAAAACAATAGGTACTGAAACATTTGTGTAACCACACCAATCCAATGGGATATAATGAAAATAAGATTTAGATTAAATCTTTAGGTTGATTAGAGCCCGAGTCTAGCTGAATCTAAACTAAATGACACGGAAAGGCAATTCTGATTCGATGAAAATGTGACATGCTACAACGGTTGTAAGTTAGTTTACACCTAAAAAGTTTATATTTTACCAAGCAACATATGAGGAAGTAAACAAAATTGTTTTATACACTCTATAAATAGTGAATACTATATCACGTAGTTCTGAATTTATTTATCGCATGTAATTCTTTAATTGAACAAATAAAAACTTAACGTCTATATTATATGAGTGATTCGCATGTTCACAAAGTGGTTCGAAGAATGTTGCTCGGATCAGAATGTAATACATGGTAGTCGTTCATCACGTTCAATAGTGGCAAACCTTCCACCTTCATACATGTGTTAGTACATTTTTTTCTGAAATACAAATATTATTCTTGAAGAGTTAACTGTTTTTAGAGATTTCACAGTTTGTATCTATTTCTATTTAAAAATCTCATACTAATAACATATGTCGTTGATTTTAAGAATAAAATATTATTTAGAAAGATAACTACGTTAAACCATCTACGTACACATCTGTTGATTTTCGGGAGAGTTCGTGGAGTCAGGTGGAGTGAATGGAGTGGACTGTATTTGTTGTGGTCGTCTCACCTTCAATAAGAGTTGAGGGGTTTTGATACTTTATGACACAAATTACGAACACTGGAAGATAAAATTCACAAATAGTTTTATTATAACAACTAAACATTGAGTAATTTCACAGAACTTTACACTTACGTTACAAAAAAGGGACAGGAGTCTTGACTATTATTGTTTTTCATTTCAACTAACAAATTAGTTAATTGTTATAAGTTTTAAATATTCTAATGAAATGTTATTTTTACTTGCCCTAACAAGTAAAAAATCAATGCCATCTGTAATTATTTGTAGATAAAAGAAAGAAATGCTATAACAAAATTATAAAGATCCTGAAGGTTAAAAAATAACATCTTTTGAACTGATTCCATGTTTTGTAGTAGAAGTATATAATAATTTACCTAGTAAAAATGTAGAAGCTTTCCTATAATTAAGTTAGATTTATTTTATTTGCTGATTAAAGACTAAGTATTATAATTACATTCCACTAAATATATTTCACATTCATTGCACGTATAGTGTATTGAATTATATCGATATGAAATAAAATTCAACATACAACCAGATTCACACATATCACAAGTATTATTTATCTTAAATATCAATTCTCATAATGTATCTAATTATCTATAGAACTAGTATGTATTGGTTTATGCAACTTTTTAGCTATTTCCACTCTGTGGAATCTTTTCCGTTCAAGATAAACGGAATTTTATGTTTCATAAAAGGAATATATTATAAGTAGTATTTTTAGACATCTTATTTATTTTAAGTGTTAAGTGTGAAACTAATCATTATTGTATGGGATTGATAAGATACCATTAAGTTATAACATTCCAAACTATCCAATACGCTTGTATGTTATGGTAACGTCTCTTAGCCTCCAGGGTTTCAATATAACTCATGTCTATGACCACAAACATGGAGCAACATTCACTTGAGTTTCACTGGAATATTCCCATGACACACCATTTGTTCGCAGAATAACGGATTAAAATAATAAATGAAGTAGTACTTTTCATGCAAAAGTTGGTGATTAATTTCACAGTAGTAAGTTTCAATTTATGAATATAGTGCTTGCCAGTTAAATTAGCAGTTGACTATCCATCAACAAATCCTACTACTATAAATATTCATTTAATAATCGTACAGCATCGCAAATCCCATTTGATGCAGGTTTTTTTTATTATTTCTCTAAAATAAATAGCGTATCAACGTATACAATTTTTCTGACTCTTTACTTCTAAACTTAATTAGAGTTTAAGAGCCTATTAAAGTAGTTTAAAATACGGTTTTTATACTAAATAAATTTTAACTCCTTCAAACTTTTAGCGAAGTTCATATCAGAAATATATGGCTCCAGTTTCATAATTTTCAGTATGTATTACGCCGTATTAGATTACCATGTATTACAACGTTTAAATTGTTTGATCCGAGTTTGCAATCGAACACAATTTGTCATTTAGTGTCCAATATAACTGGGTTCAAATATTGTTGACCTCTACATTTGTCAACCAAATGCTATTGGTCGATCCTGTCAATTCTCAACAATTACCACCAGTGTGACAATGCCATTATGCTTAATCAGCAATTGATTAATTAATCAGATCTTTGTCATACGCGGTTCAGTGTAATTCTCATAGACTTTTTTTATTCTCTCAGGTTTGTTTATTTCACCAAATGTAGCACCAAATCTCTAGGGAGCAGAAAGAACTGAGGATTCCCGAAACGGAATAAATTATATGTGACATCATAAAACCTCATAATCAGTCCAAATGATTCGGATCGGGATCTTTTATAGAATAATTTTTACTTACGATTCATACAGGTTGTGTGTACAGTCATGTGTTTAAAATTTAGATCAATTAATTTATTGTTTAAAACTAGACACTAAGTAAACATGTTTGTATTAAAGATACCTGTATGTCTTGTAATAATCAGTTTTTTTAATCTATACAACCGTGAGTTTTAATGATTTTGGTTATAAAATTTGTTTTTCATCACTCTATACCGAAATTAGCTATTTTCAGTTACAGCTGATTTTAAAGAAAGTAGTTATTTCCTAATCTTTAAATTAAGAGAGCGAAAGAAAAACGATCAGATGAACAATAAACTGATTACATTGTGGCAAAATCTAAATGCATACCATAACAGTTCTTCAAACACGCCTGATAAAAACATGGCAAAACAATTGTCCCGATTGTATCAAGTATATAAAATACTACGCGTAACTTTGATATTACTGAAATAAAATAAAACATACTTTTTTAAGACTAATCAAAATCATTATACTCCTGATAGCACAATCTAACAGTTTTAATACTATGCTTGGTTATTCCAGTTAACTTGTAATCATGGAGGAAGAGTCATTTCCAATGGGGCATTTCGTTTTGGCTAAACGATCATTCTAGTTTAAATTAAGGAAAAAATGGATCCCGAGACTGTTACTCTTGATAAATTATAACTGAGAATCATATATTCTGGTATTAGTTATATTAGGATTAACGATTTATAGGATCGCTGCTTAGTAAAGCACAAAAACTCTGTAATTGTAGATTGTTTGGGTACTCAAGATAATATTTAAATATTTGGGGATACAATTTCTCAATAAACAACAATCAAATAAATTTATTCATTGCCAATGTCATGTGTTGTATATCAAACCAATGGTTACATCTCTGGATGGTCCGGAGCTTAAGCTGAACAGAAGTTAATGAGATTAACATGTAACAAGAAGTGATAATGACTAAACCATGTTGTGTTACAAAGATACTCGCCCTATACAACTACTTAAACGTTGTGAAATGACGACACAGTTCAAATTAGAAATCCTGTATTTTAGCTCACAATGAAAATAATACTGTACAATTCTTTTAGTTTTGACTAGAGAAAAGCGTATTAATTGTGACTGTGAATTAATTTTGACACCTAAAAATCTAATTTTTTATACATTAAATTCGCTTTAGTTTTAGCTTAGCCTACTAAATAGTTGAAAAGGATAAAGTTAACAACTTTTATTAGATTTAAAAACGATGTAAGTAGCCATATATTTCATCATGGTTCATAAATAGTTTGGTCATGGTTGTATAAATAGTTCCTTTTGTAGAAAAAGTAATACTTACAAGGTAAGTTACCTACTGTGTGTTTCTTACTTAGATTCGGTTACTATTATTTTTATTAAGACCTCCTTAAAAATCAACTGTTCTTTACTATGGATACTTAAGTATTGTACGGGAGTTATGATAAGAATTTGCAAACAACGAAATCTTACAAATAATATTAACTTATTGATATCACAGATATTTCAGGTCAACAAATAAATCGTATATGCTTTTAATATGTTTTCATTACAATAAAACTATGAATTACAAATCTAGTTTAATGAATGAAACATAGCGAATTAATGGAGCTTTTTGTGTAGTTATACTTTTTATATAAATAAAAAATATATTGGGAAATTATCTGTTCCAGGAAGCTCCGGGTACTTCCGGGTTGTGACAGGAAACCATCAATCGGGTTAAAACGTCAGTTTTGCTATGTTATTGTGTTTGTTGATAAACTCAGTTGTAATCAGTTTTTTTAATTGTATTTTAATGCATACCTTGAAAGAATAACTTTAAATTTAAATTTACATTGTTTCGAATTTTCTCCATAACCAATAACCGTAAAAACACATTTCAATATACCAAATTGTTTGTATTTTAAGCTGTTTAAAACTTTTTGAAGATAAATTGGAAAGTTTTTGTTTGGGGGTCGAAAAATGAAAGAAACTGCTATTTTACCCCATTAAACTCCGTTTCCATGGTCCGATTATGCTGGTCTACAAACTCGCATTTTGGACAAAGATTTCTCAAGTTATTGCGTTCACGGACGTATATAGGTATGTACATAAAATATTACAATTTGAACGAATATGGTTTTGGCCTCTAGTGACATCAAAATCAAAGAGTATATCGGTCCTGGCTATAGGTATAGGTAGGTGGTATAGGTCTACCACTACACCTACGGTAATAGCTACTAATGATATTTTACCTAGGGGAAATTTCGCTTAAAGGCCGCCAATGGAGGAAGTGCGGGAAAATCACTTTCGGCACGACACGAGTTTTGGACGATACTTTTCATCACGTCGCAAAAATACACACGTACACACTAATAGAACTTAGTAATATTAAAACAATTAAATTTCTCAATTGACATTTTTATAAAAAAATAAAAGACAATTTACCTTATCAAGCCTACCAAATAACTAAAAAAAATTATATGATCAAGATTATGCTTATTGTGACATTTTCATTGTTTTCGACAAGCACTCCTTCGTCTATGAGTATCTGAAAGTATTTTTTTTTTAGCACCCTCACATTCTTTTAGTGTTAGACTATCCTTTATAGTTGAAGAAATTTACTTCACAATGTATATGGTTTTAACATTATAGATTACTTAGATAAATATATTAATACAATACTTCCTTACAATATTATTACAATATTACAATATTTACTTGATTTTGTTTATAATTTTGTACTTTCACGTAAAATGTCTGTATTCTTTCCATGTCTTACCCGTGATTTACTTGGTGGAAGGTTTTTAGTTACCTTTAAATCTTTTTTCATCAAATGATCAGGAATGTTGAACATATTGAGACAACACAACAACTTTTTATATATGGATAGATTACAAAAACAATATGTCTCAAAGTTATATACAAATATAATCACAAATATAATACAAATATAATGTATTGTAGTGTATTGATGCATACACTACATATTTTTACATAATGTAATTTCACTTGAGATAATACACAAGGAAAAACAATATTAGGTTATAGGTTATTGAATTTAGTTTTGAAGAGCATCCATCTGCCTGACTAACAAAGTCAAACACTATTTAAAGTTTTGATTAATAAGCTTTCAACAAAGCTTGCATCTGGTATCAGGGATACTAGATTACGATAAAGTTTACTTAGCTACATCTTATAAATTGTATTTCACTAATCTCAAGAATTGCAACTTTTGTACTCAAATATTATAATGTAATAATGATGAAATGAGTTTTAAATACAACTATATGTTCTTGGAAATATGGTGCAATATACAATTACTGAATTTTGATTTACTTGATTGATTTTGATTATCAGTTGCACCGTGATATAAATTATTTTATTACTAATCATCATTATTAGTTTCTACAAAACTTTTGTAGACAAAATACTTAAGATCTGTGAAACGTATACTTAAAAACCACGCAAATACGTAATATTTGATAATTATTACTATCAAACAAACTAAAACAGATAAAAAAATTATTCACCTATTCTCTTACAACAATTCTTTATTTACGATGTTGTAAATGATTTCAATAATTGAATTCTATTGTTCATCCTAACTGTAACAATGGTTTGCATTCATTGATTGGATTGTAACATTTTTCATTTATATTTCTCTTTCCATTTGGTTTTGAAATATCTTTTTACTAAATAATTCACAAATAACCTGCGTTCCTTCAATACTACTTTATATGATGTTGATGTTCTCCTTCGGGTTTAAAACGGTGGAGGGCAAATAGAATACCTGTTGTAGGCAGAGCATAGCATACTAAAGTTAAATTTAAATACAACCACATAAGAATTTATGGATTAAGAACTTAAGAAAAAGTGGATATGCATGTAAAATGTACATACTAAACCTTTAACTGTATGATGTAACAATGTGTTGCAAACCTTGGTTTGAGAGTTAAAAACCAGTCTAGCTACTGGATCAAAATACTGAAAAGAATAAATCACCGGATAAAGAATAGATCACTTTTTGACGTTGTACCTCAACAATAGCTTGTCATATCACGTCTTCTATAAACTACAAAAGTCCCAAAGATGTATTTTATGGTCTTATTGGACTAAGAAACATCCGCACATTTTTATCCGCTATACCTTCTTCATGTTAATACATGAATAAATATTTCCATAATATGTAAAAGTTAAGTTTCATTTTAACAAAGAAATGTTAACAAAGCTTCATGTTACTGCTTCATGTTAATACTTATTTTTACCATATTGTAAATTTGTTTCCAAATGAAAGTAACATAACATTTTTCTTTATTTGGAATTGCCGAAAGGTAATATAAAACCAATATTAGTTAAAAAATGTCTATATACAACCTACCACATTCTTTGTTACAATGTTTATGTTTCAATCAATAATTTTCCTTTTAAAAAATCAATTGAAAACTTAATACACCTAAATTATGTATATGCTGTAAAAGGACTTTTATACAGTGCATGAGATTTGTTATGACAATTTGGTTGATAGAATAAAACGAAGACAAACATACATTAGAATGATTGGAGATGGATAGAAACTACGAGGCGGTCGTTATTTGACTGCAAATCTCATTTGGAACCATTCAGCATTCAGATCTGCGAATTCAAATGTATAAATTCGACTATTTTCAGCACTAGGAAAATTATGTTACCGTGGTCTTAACCTTCGTTTTACGGAAAACCCACGTTCTTGACGCATATAAGTTTTCCTAATAGGGGCCAAGAAAAAGCAATTTAACATTTTATTTCCTAACTGCCACACCTCTTAATGGATGAAGACATTTTTGTATTTAGGTGATGGTATTTAATATTTTGCAAATGTGTTCAATATTTGCTTAACAAACTTTCAGGTGTTACATTTGTTTTGATGCTCAACACATGTGTTATAAAACCACCATAGTATCTATCAGTTTTTAAGATTTTCCATCCACATGTAAGTATAGTGTAAGAAAGTGTGTATTTTTATCAAATTGGTATTGATTAATTAAACACAACCATTTTGAAAAATCTTTCGTTGAATATTCTTACATATGGCATTAACGATGAGCATTGTATCAATGTATGATTTTTTGCGTTATTACATTAAAACGCAAACAAATTCCTCCTCAAAAAATTCCTTAGCTCCTTCTCTAAAAATGTCAGTACTATATTGATTGACGTTAGCAAAATCGTTGAATTAGAGTTGCGTATCAGGATTAGATTTTGGTTTCATGAGAATGTTCAATATCGGTAATTTCTAATTGGCTCTTTAATTAATGAATAGTTTAACTAACTAGTTCAGACTCAACGTGGCTATGAACTTCGTTCTCCATCACTTTCACTAATTCATGACATAGCTAACACAATGTCTGGAGACATATTGCTGTTCTGATTCTATAACATTATTAAATTTATTGTCAATAAATGTTGAGTTTGTTTTGGTCTGTGAACCAGTAGGCTTTACATTTTTGTGTATGAGACCTATCTTGGAACACATCACATTATTTACCTTACATTATATTAATATTATTTACATGACGGTTTAATTCAATCAAATAATACAATTCAACCATCTCATGGATTTAAGCCTGAATGTGACAAAGGAGCAATGTTTTCGGCGATTCCAACAAATAATTACTAATTCTAATTACTAATTAAATTGTATTTCTGAACTAATAGCCAGTATAATAAATGGTTATTTGATCTAATTTAATCTAACATTGGTAATTAGACTATCGTCGCAATTGCAACTATTTGAAACTATCGTTGCAATTATCATCAAGTGATTGAAAAATATCTGACTTGACAACTTTACTTACTTGGATTAACTATTTATTTTACCCAATAGCTAATATTGTCTATTAGACTACTTTTCTAGACTAATATCGATGGAGAGTGTTACGAATTTCCAATGTATCACAACTATATTCTCTGTTGACAATGTTGTACTCGTTTTATGATTGACAAAAAAAATTAATATCATGCCAAATTGTGCAACCATAAGTGGGAAAATAGACAAAATTAATTTGATAAAAATATAAGTAGATGCTAATTGTAAATTTAAAAAGGACTTAAAGTCATTCACGGAAACAAATCACCTTCAAGCGTATAGTTGAACAACTTCAAAGGAAACTTATCATGCAGATCAATGCAATATTTCATCACTAATTAACGAAAACCGAGTAGCGCAACCATACCATACTAACTGATCATAATATTTGGTTGCTTGAATTTACCCGTGGCTAAAATGTTGAGGTTTAAACATTTTAGTGGTTCTTTGAAACTAAAAACAACTCCGTTGTGACTTTTGGTGTTTTGGTGTCAAGAAGGTGAGAACACAAGAAGGTTTTAAGAAGGTTAAGAGGTGGTGACAAGAAGGTTTATAACATGGCTTTCATCATAAAAATGATCATAATTAATTGTGAAGGTGGCTCAATTGGTAGCGACACGGACTTCGGGCCCAAGGCAGTGATGTTGTGGGTTCGCATCCCGGTCATTGCGCAACCATTTTATCAGTACAGTTCACCTTCTTACCGTACCGGCTCACCCCTTGCTTTGCTTGATACGTTCCACGCACGGGTAGTTAGTTTATGTGGACGGGCAAATGCAAGGTTAAAAGAGGCCACCAACATATATAAAAATAAAATAAAATAAAATAACATTATACATTTCGTACAATTTTATCTTCCATCCAACAATGCAGATACACCTGCCAGATTACCTTGTTCTGACTTATTTAGTGCCTTGATAAGGATTCTGGGTTTAGCAACATATTCCTTAGCATTAAATAAAAACCTTCAAAAAATATGAACTGTACAAAAGGAGGGAGAGTGAACCACATATTGTTACCTCTGAGCACATATCGGTGACTACCTGTCGTATCTATCCAATACTTTGCCGTCGTTCCTTTGTTTTATACAACCAATAGCACCTGCACTCCAACATGATTGTCAAACTGTAGATGAATGTTATACAATTACAAGATTTTACATGAAAAACTGTACACTAGTCAGTATTTTTATATCAACTAAATATGTCAATGTATTTATAGCATATTCATGATGAATGAAGTATAGAAAAATCTTGTTACCTAAATAAGCTCTGTAAATTGCAGAAAAAGAATTTAAAAACCATGGTCTACAGATTTTCAGCTATCAAGGATAACAGTAAAAATATTGAAAACACTAGCGTTTGCTTTTATTTGATTTGGCATTTTAAAATTTGTTGTAAGGAAACGATCTTATTCTGGTCTTAAAACTATCTAATACCGATCTTTTTGTTACATAGCATCTTCAATTTGATAGCCCACTGGCATATGATATATATCTGGGTCTATAAAAAATCTTGCTCGTAGTCGAAACCAGGTCGAAACCACGGCCTTCAGATTCGAAGGCGAGCACTATAACCACTCGGCTACCCAGGTAAATAATTATAATTTTCTATCAAATAACATGATTTATTCTAAACTGGTGATAGGTTTTATTCTTTTACAATAAACGTGATATATTACTATATATTATATATAAAACCATTATAGTACATGATACCTATTATAAAGATTAAATACTATGAGGACTCAGCAATCGTAAATGATACTTTGCTGTATTGAACCATTTCGGTGATAATTTTTAATTAATTTAAACCATGCCACATTAAACCGTGGGTAGAAGTTTGATTTCATACTTTATATGATTTGTACATAGTTCATCAAGAGTCGAATTTTTAGGGAATTTTCAGCATATTTCTGTTAAATTATTCTAAACCCTTCTGATGTCTTTAAAGTGCTTTTTGGGATAAATTTAATGGATAAGATATTCTTGCCACCCACAAAGCGTTCTTTTCTAATATTGTAATATTAGATAATCAGAGTTTTATATTTTTCCTTAAATGCCATGACAGTAAAAAAAAACAATCTAAATTATCAAATTCTTCGATATTTATCCAAACGGTACAATACACTATAATAACCCATGTTGTGTTGAAATAGGCTATTTATCTTTTGTAATGTCATTAAATGTCTTTTCTATTGGCCAAAGTTGGAAAATAACAGGTTCTTCAAAATACACATTAAAAATAAATTATGTGTTCAACTTTCTGAAAATATTACCTACATTAACTGCTTTGTAAACGTCATTAAGCAATATAAATTCTCGTATTTTGGCAAAACATGTTGTTTTACGATATTTGGTGAGCTTAAATTAAAAATTTTAAACTTATCATTACTCCTTGTGGTTAAATAACTGTAAAATCAGTTTGGTTTATCATAATTTGGACATTATAAGTTTTAATAAATCTAAATATTTGTGAAGAAGCTTAGGCGTTATCATAGAATACTATTGATTCTTTTATGTACCACGTAGCAAACTGCCAATAGTGAGTTTTTTACTATTTACAAACCCCATTAAAACCCAAGCCTCAAAAACTAAATCCTCGTCGCTTTTTTTAAGTCTATCATCATCCATTCATACTTAGCTTACATACATTACAAAATACTCGTATGGTATGGTTTCAAAGTAAAGTATTAAAGTATTAAGGGTATTACTTTTAAGAGCTTATAAATTGAATACGAGTAACATCGTAGTTGCATAAATCCTTTAAAGTTCTCAATTATTCAGTCAAATTATTATTTAATCTCGAAATACAGATAAAAAATATGCATTAAAAAATTATACTCAAGATGATTTTCAAAGAATTTATAGACGTGAATCCCTTAGAAATTAAATAAAACCTGTTTCTTAACTTCATAGAACTGTTAAGTCACGTTTGACAAATTAATTTAGTTAATCCTTCACCTAGGATAACTTCTTAACCTTTTTAGGAAAAGGATTAAATTTTTTTACTTTTTTTAAATTTATGATTACTATTGAGGTAATTGCTTTACAGTTACACTCTGTTTACAAATAATGTTGTAAAAGTAACATTCATATTGTAAATCTATATAAGATAATAGTTAGAGTATGGCAAAATGTTATGGCCACAACTAGTTTATCAAATAAATTACTGGAATTTTAGGACCTAAATATATCACTCTACTATTTATACACTGATAATATGTGTTATACATATTTTAATATGTTAAGAGCAGTGCATACTTTTATGATTCTGGTGTTACTTTTTGTTTTTGTTTTTACTTTTATGATGGTTTTAAAACACAACATTGTTTTTCAATAAATTATTTAACGTCGATAAAACACTTTTAAACTCCATCAGAACTTGCATAAACCTATAATCACATCACGAATCCATGCGTACTTTATCCGCCTGCAACTTTGTGTTCTGATCCATACGATATTACACTTATATAAACTATTGTCCATTTATAAAATTAAATACACATATCTTTATTTAACAATAATTTTACTATACTGCAGTACATACATTACATTTTGTACATAACTTAGTAACCAATCATAAGAACCGAACTAAATTTGGATGTATAGTAAGTCATTTATGATAAACTTAAATGTTCATAAAAGGTTCATATTTTGAGTGTGAATTTAGAAATCAGGTATTTTGTGCATGTGAAAAATCTCATTCTACGCAAATCAGCTGAGTCAGATATTTTGTCAGAACATTTATTTTAAAATGTTAAAAATTTATTCCAAGTTTTAAATTTTTTTCCAATTTAAAATTTAACAAACTTAATACACGCTTTAATACATACTAGTTGTTCTGCCTGTGCTTCGCAACGGGGCAAGAATACTTGAGATAATAATGCAAGTATCGAAATATAATGTAAAAAAAGATTTCACACTATTTCCATGCAAATCATACAGGCATATCTCAATCGTCCTTTTGCTCATTTAAATGAAAATTATTGTGGTTTTGCAATAAACTGTGTGGCAGAATTATAATTAATAACTTATTGAAATTTATACTTCTATATTGAGAGTCGAAATGTCAATTCAGAGAAAAGTTAAAAAAATCCAACTACTGAAGTATCTTCAATATATAATATATAAATAATAGAAAAGCATGTTTATTTATTTTGATTACAATAATTGCATCCAACATTGTTAATAAAACATGTGATTGGAATTTCTTTAATTTGTTTTGATTTTTTGTTTATATTTCGTTTTCATTTCGTCGCCAGCATGGCAACCCATAAGGCCCATGTAAATTTATTTTTAATTATAAATATTTTTTTGTTTATCTTTCAGTTTATTTTAATTTATAAAGGGATTCTGCACATCTAAAGGAAAATATCTTTCTAACAGTATGCGTAGTTTCTCTACGATGCGCACGAGCTTGAGAGAAAAGGTTTTCAAGAAACATGTTTGCCGCTGAATATTTAAGATTATATCGGCCTACAGTATTAACAGATTTAGTTTTCAAAATGGTTGGAGAATATACAATGATTAGGTTACTGAAATTCTGGTAGAGGGACTTTTACCACTACCCTTCACTCAACCAACATGACCCATGGACTGAAGCCAAGCTATTAAAGACACTGTCAGGTCAACCTGCATTGACTATTCAAAGCACTGCACTATGCGTTTCTGTAATGGTGCCAGAATCTTTATTATTGCATCTACAAGTTCAATAGGCATACTGGTATTTATTTGTTGGTTTCATCATAAAAGATAATATGTAAGGATTTATAATTCTGTAATTTACTTAGAACGAAATTCGGAAGCTTATTGCGGTCTGTTGTTAAATTAAATAAAGCGCCAAGGTCCAATAAATACTAATTTAATATTCAGTAAGTATTAAAAATATTACATAAAACTAATTTTAAATAATTTTTCATTTGTAAAGATTTTCTTAAGAGTGATTAATTATATAACAGTTTGGCTATGAGTCGTGTAGTTCACAATAAACCATTAAATGAGTTTTACACCATCAGTAAACAAATAAATACTTATTTGATTACACAGGGTGTCTGTAAACAACTTGTACCACTTTTAATGGACTGTTCCTTGCATAGAGACAAACAGATTTTGCAATAATAACCATGGGTCTCCCATGCCTAGTTTTCCGTCTATCTGTTCATATGTGCTTTTTACGAATTTCCTTATAGCTTATCAACTCTTCAACTTAGAAAATTTAATTTAGTAAAGACACGTACAAACACGTTACAATAAACTTACAAAGAAGTTATATTTTTTTCCATTTCAAAGTTGCGGCCATTTAAAAATTTAAATATTTAATATCTCGAAAACGAAGAATTTTATCGAATGACTAATCAAATTTACTACGTTTTTTAATGAGTTTATTTTTTTTTTTTAATTCTCATTTAATTTGTTGTAATACTTTAATATTGTATCAAAGCAGAAACTTTTTACCTTGACAAACTTGAACAAACGTTGCCTCTGATTCAAGTACTGTTAAATAAAGTCACTTCAATTGACCCTTCTCCACAATCTGCTGAAAGGACCTTTATTGGCATGTAAGGAAAACGTGAAAGGAATGCGGTAACATCTTTTAGAGGTGACATCACTATTAAAGACGTGGTGTGAAACCATCGGACCACTTAGGAAATATTTGAGTAAAAAATCAAACAAATAGAAATTTAACTTGATTTTTTATCGTACATTTTATGTAGTTTTTACATGTTAGCATTGAAAATAGTTCATCTGTAATAGTAAATTTCTGCAATTCTGATGTTCCTTATTAATATGGATGATTGGGTTGCAAATCTTAGAAAGTGGTCGTCCTTATCTTTTTAAAAAAAGTTTAAAAGATGCAAAATCAATCGAATAGAAAATAATACCTTTTCTAGGAACTGCGTTGCCACATTATCAAAACGTAAAACAAAAACAAATGTAATAAACAACTTACAACAACAATTGTTTTTACCTGTTGATGTTTTAGGCTATTCCATCTCAAACTATATAGGCCTAATGGCTAATGCTGTGCTTAAGTAACAGTGAGGAATACTTCTAAGTAAACTACTGTACGAAAAGGATTGGGTTGGGTAACAAATATCTTCCCTTAATGTTTCCAACATTAAAATAAGTTTACCTTACTACCTACTTTAATAAAAACAATTGAATATTCTTTAGTAAAAGAATACAATTTTTTGTGTTTTAAAGCAAATTAGTTTGATTTAAACATACTGGAAAAAACTATTTGCACATGAAATCAACAAAAGTAACTAAAGACGTCAAAAAACATAATTGAAAGATAATGAAAACAATAAAACTGTGTATGCAATGTGAAACAAACAGAGGACTTATGCATACATTCGTTAAAACAATATATTATTTACTGTATCTTAAAACAACTTGATTCTTGAAGTATTCGGCCCTACAATATGATGCAACAACACAAGCAAGAAATGTGAGTCATAACATAAGCTTGTCGCCTTGTCTTATTAAAACTAAGCACAAGACACAACACATTAAGACAATATGAAAATCCTACTATACTGTATTAAAATTATGAGCTTGAGGCGAAATATTGTAAACTAAATATTTTTTTATTAATAGACAAGTAAAAAGAATATACCTTTAGGTACAAGACAGGGGTGAGTCAAACAAAACAGGTCGGGAATACTAGGGTTGTTTTCTTTATGATCCTTTGATTTAGTAAACGCGACACAAGACTGATGTTTTAGAGCACACAATTCCTTTTTTACTCGTCTTAAATTTGTATCGTTAGTAGTATTACTAAGTATAAAGGATAGCACACTAGCTATTCTCTTTATTCTATGGTATTACATAAAAATCTTTGATCGTAGCCTATCATATTGAAATGCAGTATTTTTTATTAAATAAAGAGCTACTTGTGTTGTTAAAACTTGAAACATGTTCAATTAGCTTCATTTGTATGAAAATAAATAAAATTTGTCAACATTTGAAAAATATAGTCATCGCATTAGTAATATTCAAAATAACCTGTTTTAAAGTGAAACCAGCGCAAAATAGGCAAATTAATGCGCATAAAAATTCAGTTATAGGAATAGTAAAAAGGAATAGTATCGGTAGATTCGGGCTAAATTATAAAAAAGGGTATGTGCTGCAAACTGAACACTAAAAAGAACAACAGTGTGTATAATGTGGATGCATTGCATTGTTATGTAATCAAACAATCATCTCGACAAGTAGAAGTTTGACGTTTTGTTGATAGCTATGTTAAATGTTTAAGAATGTACTTTTTCCATTTTTTTAAAGGTAGTCTGAACTGAAATTTGAAAGGGAAAAGAAAAATTTAATGCATTTCGGAACCTTGCTCTTAACAGTACACACTTACAAGAAAAATATTTTGTCTACAGGTTATCAATTCGTTTTTTTTTTTAATAAACAAATGATGGTACATTTTTCCAACCACTTTGAACAGTAAGAGTTACTTTAGGTAATAATTTCTTAAATTGTCACACGATGGCAGTTATGGCAATTTTTATGGAAACGGAGATTTATGGGGTAAAATTGGGATGTCCAATTACTGACCCTCAAATGTGAAATTTTGCAACTTTTTTAACAGTTTTTACTTTTACCTACTCAACAATGTTTTGTCAATTGAAGCAGACATTCATTAAGTAACAAGAATAGCAGTTAGATGTTACGACTTAATCACGTTAATTAACACGAGAATATATTGCTAATGTAACTGGAGAGAGGAGCTTTGTTGAGATTTTCGTTGTATTAATGACAAAGAGTATTCATAACACTCTAGTGAAATATATTATAAATATATTTTTAAAGGTTTTCATGTTTAATTTACAATATGAAATAGTACATCGTTCAAACGTACGATAAACCCCAAATGTATTGTTTAAATTTGTTTACTAGCACATTTATTGTATTTGTTTGGTAACATTAATTATTACTATACAGAAATACTCTTTTCTAAATACAATATTTTGTAGTATGGTGTCTTAATTGTTTGTTTAGTATGTGTACAAAGGTATCTTTTATTTTGTGGGATAACATAAGTTACAATAATTTTTGAGCAGGGTAGTTCAACCATTTTGTTCAGAATTTAAAGGGCTACAACATACTATTTTTTTATCAAAATTGTTCGGGCCATTTTCCTTTCCAAATTTGACTTTTCCGTTATATGTTTTCATGTGAAAACCACCATTAAAACTCGAAATTTAAACAAGAAATTAATACTCCTAGAGATACCATTGACTAGTACCTACATATTAAATTTCATCAAAATCGGACCACAGGTGTGGTCTGTAGCTCTGTACACATACACACATACAGACAGACATACACACAAACACGCGCGGGCACGCACAAGGAAAGTAATCATTTCGAAAATCACTTTTTTGTGTTCAGGGGGCCCAAAACCGATAAATCCATCCACTCAAAACTAATCAAAATAATCCACTCAAAACTCAAAATTGAAACCTTTGACTAAAACAATACCTTCTCCATATTCTATGTATAGCGAGAAAAAGTAAATATGTATTGGGTAATCTTTTGGGATGATTCATATGACATCATGTTTATGTATCATTTATGTATAATATTTATGATATCGTATGACACTTTGATTAACCTGTTGATTACTAAAAATACATAAATCCTTTATAGATCTCAATAAAATTATATAGAATTTACGTATAATGATTCTTTTTAAATATCATATACGGTTTATTTTTAATAGACATGATTATTTTCATATATAAAACAGTTCGATAACAAACCATAACACTTAAAAAAAATAACTTAAATATTAGCTTTATCGAAACAGTTCAAAAGTGGTTTTACAATAATTTAAGATATGGAACAGTACCAGCATTATGGATTTTAACTAAACAAATTGCCTCGATGTGCTTTGACACAAAAACCAAAGGGTTCTTCTCGTCATCAGGATTTCAAAACGTTGCCGATATTTTGTAAAGTGTTAGTATGAGTAAGATTAAAATGTTTTTTAGTTTATAAAATACATCTAATTATACAATTATGAGGTAAAGAATTAATGCAATACACATCAAAACTTAATATAGTAGGCCCATATGTGTCGAGGTAAACAGGCGAAAAAGATCGGAACGCTGTCTTGGAATAATCCCCAGTGGGAATAATCAATATTTTGCTTATTGCGTTTTCCAAGTTCGTCAAAGTGTACAATACAAACTTTATTTTATTATAATATGTTTTGTAATTTTGTATAGTATTTAAACGAGGTAATTTTATAATACCTCGACTGACAAACGCAGCTGCAGCCGGGGCTTTAAGTTTTTACAGCAGTGCAGTATGGACGGTGTTTTTGCAATTTATATAAAAAAAGTTAAAACGCAACACCGCAAACTGTAAAAGACAGTTATAAATTATAGTTGTACATTCACTTAAGCTTAGCGTTACAACACAAAACTTGAGAAACATGCTAACAATGAAAACTCTTTCGAAATCTCACACTAATTAAGAAAAGCAATTATAACCCTGAAAAGAATTTCGTTTTCTTTATGAAATTACTGTTAAAATCATACAATATTTACCATCCGTTTTTAATGTATTGAAAGGAGTCAATAATTTAAAAAATAAATTGAACAATGATATTAAATTAAATGAAAAGATTTTTATTTGCACAGGCAAAGTTAAGGCCACATGGCTCTTTCTTACACTTACCCACCTGTAAGAATAAGATTTTTAAGTTTCTAGAATATAACTAATAATATAAAATAAATAATACTGATGAAGAAGCTGTTTGAAGTGAATGGAAATCTGTCATTATCCAATCAAATTATTTAAAGATATTTGATAAAACGAGCAAAGCACCTGCTGCTTCAGAAACAGGGTTTCATGGCATCGGAAATGTTAACCAGATTCTGGAAAAGATTTGACAAGACTTCCTCCAAACATAGCTGTGACTCGAATACATTTCTCTAAGATATTTTTTATTATTTTCATTCACTTTGTACTTTTCTTAAATAAGTACCTACCACAACTAAAAATAATTTTATAAAAACTGCCCTTATTGGTATAAAGTGTACTAGTGAGATATAAAAGTATGTAGGCCTAGATACCTCAAAATATATATTTTTTATTGTAAGCACTAAATAAGTAAAATTTAGTAATACAGCTGTTTAGTCATACATTTCCCATTACTGTAAATCGTAAAAGACTCCAAGTTGTCTCATTCTTATCGATGGTGCATAATTCTTAGTAAAAGTAAACGTGACGTAGGTCCTATCATCTTCCAATCCAATATAGAGAATGTATTTTGATACTGAGACTAGTAATTTTGCAAATATATTATACAGCTTAGTATTAATTATTTTGATCGTGTTATATTCTACAGTATTAAACAAATAACAATTGATTAATGTTATGAGACCGCAGTTTGTATTGGAAATATGGTTATCACATGTCTGTTCACATTCTGCTGTAAGTATTGTTGCAGCAAACCAGATGACAAAACGTGTGTGAAATACTAATTTCTGTCTTTGACGCAATGTCGGATCATGGTAACCGCAACTTTTAATGGATCTGAGCTAAAACAGTTAAATTGGCTATCCAGATTTAGTGGATTCAGAGTGTTTGTGTACAAAGTAAGTTTAGTAAATCATTTGATATTAAACGTGTTTTAGTATAAATTTAATAAATGAACTTTCATTTATTTTAACTAATATGATGTTTACCAATTTAGAGATTTTGTAATTAATGAGCTTCAAAATACTTTTGTCCATTTTTGGACATTTTGGATTTTGGAATATGTGTAATATTTGTAGGTGAGAAACCATACATAAGCTACTCCATTTTTCTTTTAGCAAAATACATTGTTTATTTTAACAGTGACAGACAAAGAGACGTAATACAATATTTTTATATTTAATAAATAAGAATGGCAACTTCTCATGAATTTTTGATGGATGATTTCAATAGTATTTTCATCGCTTTGTAATAATTTCATCCATGTCCTGGCATTGCTCCAATTCCCATTCTGCCCAGTACACCTTTAGCTGTACATCACAACAAGTTTTACTGTTGAAGCCCTCAGCAGTAAATTGTGTGTGTAAATTGAAAGCACATGGGTTTAAATGTGCTTGGCCACACGGGCACTAATTTCCTTGGAACCCCTTGATCCAAATAACTTATGCCAACAATACATAAATCCTACTTTTTAAGAAAGTTCATGGCATTCCAAATTGTAAACATAAAAGTTGCGTTTGTATTACCATTGACCAGTGACTAGACAATGGTAATACGCTACTTGGCATGTTGGTTTAGGGAAAGATAAGGACTTTCCAAATCGTATGAAATTGCATAGAAAGAGCTATCTTCAGTAGCCTTTTTTGTGTCATCATGAGCCTCTTCTGCCTTGCGTAAATAGAGTTCATGTTCCTGTTGAAGCTTTTGGTTTTTCTTCCTAATTTGGTGTGCATTGAAAAACGAAACTGACAACTGCAGTCACAGGCACGGAGGTTTATTTCTCACTTACACCACTTTGGCTTTTACCCATTAGGTGGCTCTACTGACTGCATAAACTAGTTCTGCCACCTAGATTGTTTTAAAAGAGCTAGATTTTACACCATTTGTGCTCTTAATATAATGGAATTTCCTGGAATTTCCTGGAATTTTCTTAGAATTTTCCACTTAAAGTCGACTTTAAGTGGCTCAATTCAAAACGTTGTTCACGCAATTCGATTTTAGACCAAAATCTCCTTCATAGCAATGGACGTTAAACAGTTGTTATTAAATTGTTCTTCAATATTTATGCAATAAATGAAAAAAATGTACTGCACGAATAATACGCTTTAGAAAATACTGGCTTTTGACTCTTTAGAAGTTGAAATGAATTTGCAATAGTTTCAATGTAAATTGATTTTACCATATTAATTAAACGTAAAATAGCTCGTGTGTCAAGTCATGTCGTGAGAAAGAATAAAAGGGGGTTATTTTAATAAGGTTAACCTCAAAGAACTGGTGTTATTCATAATATTAGAACTGATTCTGACCGTACTTTTGATTTTGAATAAATTATATAACTAATAAACACAATTGAAACTAATTTTGATGCTATTTACAGAATGGTGGATTGCTTCAATGCAAAGAATACAAAATTTTAAACTAATAATTCTATGAACGATTTTTTAAGAATATTAACACTTTACTTTTAGCTTAACTACTTAATAGACCGTGAGTGGGTTTTCTCACTAGCTTGCTAATTAGTTTTCAAAATAGTACATATCCAATTAAAACGTATTTTAGCCTTTAGAATCTAATATTAAATATACAGTACACATTTCTCTTATTTTGCGCAGTATGCACAATACATCCTGCACTTTGCACCATTCACCCACTCAATACATTTTATACTAACTTAAGGTATAGTGCGAGTTAGTTTGATCTTATAAAAGTGCATATTGTTTCCAAGTTGATTTTCAAATAGTATTTATTTCCCATAACAATAGTGATAGCTTGGAGAAGTAATGGTAACTTGGAAATCTGCGTCATGGTTGCTAACTCTATCAACGCAAATCCGAGTTTAGACTGGTTTTCATACCACTTAACAAAACTTGGTATGGTTTGTGAAGCCTTGTAAGCGTTGGAACTTGACAAATATCAATTAATATTTAATATTTAATATTTAATTAATATGTATTTTGTATCAAGCATAAGCTTTAGCTTACAACGCAAACTAGATTAGCGACATGAATTGCTAATTGATTATTTTATCACAAAGAGGTTTAATAAGGGGGCTTATTACCTTTTTGACTACTAAAAACTTAATAAATTGGTAAACTTACCAAAACACACTCATTCATATACAGGGTGTTTTTTTTTAACTTGCATCTTTATTTATGTAAAAACCGCAATAGATAGAAACATTCAGTTTGCTGGAATCATTTATTGACGTAGGGGGCACAATTTTTTTGAATTTAACGTTACATTCACATTCCCCCCCCCTTTCCCCCTGCCAACAACTTATTTTTTTTAAATAGCAAGGTACCCCTTGTGACATATCAAATGAAAGAGCATGAAAAAAGAAAATGTTTGGTGAAAAAAATTGAAAATCGGCTCATGAATTTGTGAGATAATCCCCCCCCCTTTTCCCCTACCCATAACTTTTTTTTAATAGCAAGGTACCCCCCCCCATTGGGACATATCAAATGAAAAATAAATTTCACCAAACATTTTCTTGTTTCACGCTCTTTCATTTGATATGTCACAAGGGGTACCTTGTGATTAAAAAAAAATAAGTTCCTGGGAGGGGGGGGAATATCTCACAAATTTATGTACCGATTTTCAATTTTTTTTCATCAAACATTTTCTTATTTCATGCTCTTTTATTTTTATGTTACAAGGGGTACCTTGCAATTTAAAAAAATAAGTTGTGGGAAGGGGGGGAAAGAGGGGGAATGTGAATTTAACGTTGAATTCAAAACAATAAGGCCCCCTACGTCAATAGATGATTCCCGCAAACTGCATATTTCTATCTATTGCGGTTTTTACATAAATAAAGATGCAAGTTTTTAAAAAAACACCCTGCATGTGTTCACACATACATTGGTATGTATACATTCGATATACTAAAATGGTGATCTAATTCAAGAATGTAATGTACAAATTAAATCTAAGTATGCTCGAATAACTTTTGAACCTCACTAAACTTACTTTAGAATATTTAATATATTTCGTACCTAACACTTTTGTTTTGGTGTTTGACTATCTGTATACATCTGATACAAATCTAGATTTTAAACTAATGTAGGTCAAGATCAAAACAAGTTTAGTTATTTCCTAAAAGCTCTACGTTTTACGCTATAAGCCATATCATAGTAGCGCAAACATTTCCCAAAGACACTCGTCATTCAATCCATTCTTCCGCTCCCACAAGTTTCATAGTAACCCTGTTTCTTGTAGCCAAAGTTTTAAAGTTTTTACTGACATGAAAGTTTACTATATACACTATACAGTTTGCGTTTACTGCTCGTAATAACAAAATACTTACGTTTAGTTTTAGATGTTATTTTTCATATGATTTCAAAAATAATATTGTAATTACAGATTAAAATTTTCTATTTGCAATATAGAATTAGAAATGAATTAGGTCTATGTATGACCCTTCCTTTGGATGAATTTTACGAAAGGCCTGTGTACTACTTGCAGTTATTACTAATAAAAGTTAGTACTATATACTACTAAATTACTAAAGGATAACACTGCTACAGCCCAACGTTGAAAGAAACATTCCCTAATTATCATTATTATTGAGAATATTTATCAAGTGGTAGCAATAAATATAGCAATATACAAAACATATCAATCTATCTTGATAGTTGGTGTTGTAACTTCCATAATCACGCCCCAGAAGGACAAAACAAAACCACGAGGGTCTGCTGTAATTAATTATGTTGATGGTGTGACTTCAAGCTTTGTGCTATACCAAACAACAAAAATATTCCTATGTGCTGCACATTTTAATATCCAATTATTTTGACACTATAACCGTCATGTCAGGTGTTCAGGTTTTCATGAACACTTTTTTCCGCACAAAGGATGTTTCTGCGACTATCCCTCAAACAACAGAATAAAATTGTTTTCATGTCAGTTTAGTTACATCTAAACTAGATCTATAACTATATATCTAACATTTGAGATCTACAAGGTCTTATAAATAAAATAATAATGCTGACTCAAAAGAAAAATGGATATTATTTCTAGTCAAACTATATAAATAAGTCATAAATAATTATATATTTAGATTTCTTCTCCCAACGCTAGGACGGGGAACTCTCTTCCAAAATACTTAATGTTTTCGATTGCATACCACTCTACACCAGAAGAAACCGTACTCAAATACCAACCACTTGACTTAAGAACAAATATGAAGTGCTTCCTTAATAAGGTAATAAGATTGACGTTTAAGATACGATTATATTATCGAAAGCTAATCAAGTAGAACGAATACATAAATTCAACCCTAGATTTCATTAAACTAAGATTGTTTTTATACTTTAACGACCTCATGTATTAGAATCTCAACTATAATAACAACTATAATAACAACGTATGATTCCATAATGAAGCATTGGCAGAATCCCAAAGTTCAAAGTCTTATCACATATTCCAACCACGCAGTCCGGATCTGAGAGCACCATTAGTAAGCCACATAAAGAAATTCTACCGTACTTAATATATTTTGTAAAGTTCACCAGTATGAAATAAATATAATATGTTGTATATGTATGAGAGTTAAGCTTCAATTTACAGCTAATACAGTAAACCTATCTAGGGAGTGCTATGAAGAATCTATTATATGGAATTTTTAAACCTTTACAAGTAGGAGTGATAAGCTAATATAAAACCTCATAAGCCTCATAAGCTCATTCAAAACCTTAAACATAAGGGAGTCCAAGGTTAATACTACATTAATAAAAACAAAACATGAACTGTTGCAACTAAACCACCATAACATCGGGCAACACTCCAAGACCGTCAAGTTCACTTACTATGTAATTTGTATTTACGACATCTTAAACAAACATCCCTAGAAATGTTATGAATGTTATGAAGAAGTTATTTTCACATTAATTTCTCATGTAATATTTTAACATTATTATATTTCTTGTAAGTAAAAATGTGTTTTAAATTAACACTATGTTCAATTTTGAACGAGCTTTAAGAAGAAAACATAGCATTGATATTGTCCAATTCCTTGTGGACAAAGATTGATTTTAATTCACGATTAATTCTGAACGTATTTATTTACAATACATTTAGCTTATCTTATATTAGTTACAACTAACCATTCTGTAATGGCATGTCCTTTCTAATACTAGGCTATGTTGAAAAAGTGACACCGTTGTAGTCCCGGCCTACTGAAACAGCTGTTGAGCGAATTTAAAAAGAAGTGTCTGCGTTCTAAGAGGACTTGCATTAGTTGAGATTATGATAATGATTGTCACGTTAAAAATTATACAAATAAAATTTTTTAATGTAAAATAGGATTACTTCAATTATAATGTTCATATGAGAAAACAATCAACGAATTGAGTTGTAGTCAATAAAGTCATATAGCTTATTACTTTGATTTGATTTCAACAAGGCATGGTATAAACGTATATTCACACTATATCAACAAAAGTATCATCAGATGTGACAAAAAAGCATCGAAAACAAATGGAAACAATAAAACTGTATAGGAAGTGTGAAACATGTTATCTTCAGAAAGTCGTTAAAACAATGAATTGTGTAATGTATCTTTGTAGGACATCATTCCTGAAGTATCTAGCACTATGATGATTTACTAGTGAAAAGAAAAATGGCTGAGCTTATTAAATTACTTAGGAAAAAACAAAGAATCAACACAATGATACTGTTTGTTTAATACATTATTACATTTTATATATTTTCATGTAACTTTACTGTTCTTTACTAAGTTTATCAGTAAACTAACTACTGCTTAAATTATACACACGTACGTATTTGTTGTTTAAATTCATGTTAGTTATCAAAATTATTAAATTAACGTTTCTTCCCATTTTCTAAATGAGAATACAGTGGTAGAGTATTTGTTTGAACCTAAACAGGTCGGAAATACACGGATTGTTTTGTTTATGATCCGTTTGTTTTTCTAAGCGTGACAACAGACTGATGGTTCAGAGTACACAATCATTTTTTACGTGTCTTTAGATTTTGTCATTGTTCTTATTGCCTGACTTTTTATCATATCCCGGAATATTAATTGCAGCATTTTCGATTATTATACAAACAATTTATTACTTATTATTTATATACAATATACACAAATATACAATATGCACAATTTATATACAATTTATTACAAATAATTTATATGCACCAATGAATGCAAATTTGAAGTTTCTTAACGATGTGAAGTTTTGAATTACATTAACAAACAAATGAGCAATAATTGTTGGGGTGAAATTAAATTAGTGCTACTTCATAACATCCTATAAAGTTAATTTAAGTCAAGTTACTTGTTATTAATAATTTACTCGAACGTTAAACCATAAAACTGCTTGCAGAACCTTTAAAATTTACCGATGACGCTTAAAGATTTTTAGATTTTTTTGTACATTAAAACTTTGCCCAATTATATTTGTTTATTTGAGCAGCGTTTTAGAGGCATAAACAGAAAATTTTCACTTCCTTTAAAATCATAGTCATATATTTTGTCTCATATAAAGGATAAACTTTTCAAAACAGCGTCGAATGATTATTGTAGATAGTTATGACTACAATGGGAAATACCTGTGTTGTCTATATACTAAATAAGGAAAACAGTTGTTAGGTTTAAAGCATAGTTATAGTTATTCGCATTATTTGGATATTTAAATTTAGTGACGCTATTCTTTATAATTATACGAAAATATTCAAACAATTTGATGTTTAAGTCAATTTTAAGCAGTTTTTCGTCCTTTTTCACATCACTACATTCAATCTAACATTTTGTTAGTATTTGATTAAAAGAGGAAACTTATTGATTTTCGTTTAAAGCGAATAACGTTTCATCTATATAATGAAATACTTTTAATGGACAGGACCAGCTACCACACGTGAAATGGACTTAAGCCAAGCCATTTGAGATTAGAGCCAGGTTAAACGGCCTGACCTGATAAATTGTCTGAATTCCTCGAGTAATATATAAATTGTTCATTAATTCATTTTAATCTTGGCATACATTTTACTTGTGCAGTTATTAAACCTGTTTGTATGACCAAAAAATTGAGATTTATAGTATACGCATAAAGTAGGTTTTGTAGTATAAGAATAATTAGGATTTCCTACTTTAATTGTTTGAAACCACGCCCCAAACATATCAAATTGTTTGGTTAGAACTTTTACCAAAACATTTATTTTTACTTTAGATTAGGTCCTACCATAAAAGTATGTTTGAAAAGGCGTACAACATAAAAGAATTTAAAACGATGTTTACATTTGAAAACAGATTGAAAATTATTTTCATGTAAAATATTACATGTTATGGTCCGTAAAATGAACGCTACATCTTTACCAGCGTCGTTTGTCTCAGTTGTAAAGACAAGTCTCGTAATAAACCAACTGGTCTGTCTTGGAGCGTATCCCAGTGTTACGAGTTTTGTTATAAAATGCTTCTTTTGCTTAAAATTGTTAATTTAATTTACAAATAACTCATGCTAGAAGACCGAGAAATATTGTGACTCACTAAATACCTCGAGGCATTTTGATTCAAAATAATATTTTAATAGATATTTTAAATATATTATAACTGCATTCCTAAAAACAAAAACAAAAAACATTACGTTAAGTTAAAAAAACATGATTTACCCCCAATGAATGAAACAAATGAGAATTTTTTTTGCTAGCGTTATTCAGCAAACCAACCACACAAATCAATACAGGTAAAACAACAACTTCATAATATTATTCCTACAAGTAACTATGGCTGCTACGAAATCATGAGACATGGTGGCTGAAATAGTTATGGCTGCTTCGTATTTAATAAGCTTGTAAGGTTCGTTGGTACGTTATAAAAAAAATACAATCATTTTAGATATCTTTAGTTAGTTATAGCTCAAAATAACTAAAATTGGTACTAAATATTAGGAATTTAATACTGTTGTTGACTAGAATACCATGTAACAAAAACTTATCTTTAGAATGATTATACCACAGATTAAAATTTTAACCATGAAACAAAATAGTTTTCAGTTTCAAATTCAAGCCTGCAGAGTTTGATGCATGCCCAAGTACTGCAATTATCGTAAATTTATACAGAGTAGTGACGTTACACTCAGGAGTGAATGACGTGGCCGGAATATTCAACTTGGCGGAGACTCAACTTGCTTTGTTGCAGAACCCTCTTCAGCAGTCAATAATCTCGTGAATAATGTCTTACTGTGAGGTTACTCGTAAAAACTTAATTCAGGTTAAATTTGTTTGTTTCGGAAGTGTTTTTAGGAAATAGTGTGCTATGAAGACAATATTTCACCTACCTTATGTAAGGTATTCTGTTATCGAGCAAATACAAACAAAAACACCACACCACATGTCTGTGTTCTCTTCACAGAAATGCATTTTAAAATACATCGAGGATAATTTATAGATAATAGATTGATTAATAGACATAGTTGTATAGTATGATCTAATACTAGCCTACAGTAAACAGGTGAACTAGGTAAATTACATTTATAAATCAGTTTTTATAAAACATATATTTGTAGAATTAAAAGTGTTTAAGGTAAACACACTATAAACACTATATTTTTCGTGAAGGTAGCACGCTGTTCTGTGCCGTATGATGAAATTTATAGTTCATAAGACGGCCCAAATGTGGCTTTTTATCCTCGCTCATTTTGTGAACTCGGCCCCGCTTCGCTCGTTAAACATAGAATTATATCGAAATAGGTTGCTTTTTTATTAACAACCCTTTTTGTTCTGTTATTGTACTTATAAAAATTTGTTTGTGTGTAGGGCTCATATGAGTATTAAAAAGGCTTTTAATTGCTTTAAATGAAATGTTTCGTAGGATTTATTAAGATAAGAAACAAGTGTTTGTTACGGAAGTGGCAACAATATTAGTACAGGGTTTCCGAAAAAGAATGCCGGTATTTTGATCGGTCATTGCCCGAGGAATATTACCGAGGAGTTATCATTTAGATAACTAGGTGATTTAAGTGTCAATTTGAAGTTGAAATAAATAAGTTTTGTTTTTCGTGTGGCAAGGGAGAAAATGTTAACCTCGACATGCGAAAAACAGGTTCATGGTGGCAGGCCACCGTAGTGACTTAAAAACGCCTGGTATCACTCGCCAGTCGTCAGTACGATGTTTATGATGCAACAGAAAGGCCGAGTGTGATCTGTAAATTGCAGGGTTTTAATCGACTGATAAAATTAAATTTATCCTATGATAAAGTAATGCATTGCTTGTTTAATCAGTTTCGTGACACAGGATGTGTTTTGAAAGGACATTTATCTGGCCGGGCAAAAAAGTTATTACAAAGTTAGAGAAATCCGACAATCCTGCATTAGAAGCCCGAAAAAATCAGTTGCCTGACACAGTGTTCAGTTAAACACACCTTATTCAATAATCCACAATGTTGAACGGAACATTTTGAGATTAAGTGCCTACAGAATTCAGTTAAGACATCAGATTAAACCAACTGATTGCTCAGCTTACAACGTAAAGCGTACAGATTTTTGCAAGTTTTATGCTCATATAAGATTGATGACAATCCGAATTTCATTAAAGTCTTCTGATTTTTATGAGAGTATAAAAACTCTTTGTTCTTTTCCCTTAAATTTGAAGTTCAAAACGTGTATTTATCTTTAACCCAAGCAAGGGCCGTTTAAAATCCCGGCATTCTTTTTGAAAGACCCTGTATTTAAATAGGTAAGTATTACTGGAAACGTTTAAAAGTAAACTAAAACAATCTTGAAACGATTTTTCCAAAGTCGGTTGAGTTTTTCGTAGGACCCCTGTATTTTACCTAAATTGTACAACAATAGTTTGTAGTTTGTTGATATATAGAGCAAGGTAGTTGTGTAAAGCTATTTTGTACGTAGAATAAACATTATTACTAAATGCATACAAGCTATATATGTATTTAAATAAATATTTTACATAGTTAGAAAACTAGAGACAATTGCACCCAAGCATACATATTTCATGTATATTACTTAAAGGTTTCAACAGCAAATCAATAACTCAATCATAAAAAAACTATAACACTGTTCATTTTTAAAGTTCTCGTTTCTTTCACTACACATTAAAGCTTGAAATTTAGTCAATTCAAAGACTAACAAGTCTTTTAAAGTAAACGTAGAAGGGCTTTAATCTTCGCGTTTATCATCCAAAACCCACATTGGCAAAGACAATTAGGCAGCTGTGGTAATAACAACACTGATGAAAATTTAACTATTTCTCCTAGTTATTACAGTTTCGACTAGTCAGAATTATTGTTGTAACATTTTATATATGTTTTGAGGCATATGAAGTATGGTGAATCTTTTACAGTATATTGTAACATAATATTTTGTATGGCGTGTAGGACAAGGGTTCAAAGGCCTAAACATAACAATGGAATACGAATAAGTTACTTTAGAATGCTAAAGCAGGTCTTGATTTATTTTTTGTTCCTTGATATAAACTACTTATTTAATAAAAGACCTAATATAATAGAGCATAAAATTTCTAACCAAACAAATTTGCTCACATTTCAGTTAAAAATTCACTAAATACTTCTTTAATCAGCATTGTACGTGTTATTACTTTCAAGATTCTTGTCATTCACCTATTGGGTCTGATGATTATTGGAGTGTCCAATCGAAATCGATCACCACTTACCATCTTTTATGTATATTTGCCGTCTTGTGAGTAACAGTATAAGCGTGAATATGTTTCAAGTGTAATAAGACGTTTCTTTCATTTACTTTATGTTAATATTCACTCAAGTCAGTCACGCTACTTCAAGTTAAATTGAAAGATTTTCTCGAAATGAAAGAAGTGGAGAGAACCCGGTGCCAGTAAACGAAGTTCCAAAACATTATCATTAAATACTCATTCTTTTATTAGTAAAAGTGAATTATTTCAAGATATAAAATTATTTTAATACTGGTTTTAGGAATTATGGGCAGTTACAAAATTATTTAATACTATTAACTAATAATGCTAGAAATTCAGTTTGTTCAGAACATTTTTGATAACCCAAAGACAACTATTCACTGTTAAAATTCCACGGCAATCACAGACACATAACATAATACATGTATACACGTAAAGTGTGGGGTACTTAATTGTACTTATAAGTTATGTAAGTTTACAGGAATGGTATGGAGGTCACGTAACATCGAGGAAGCTCATGGTAGACTGAGAAGTGAAAATTGAATTATTTACTTTTCTAATTTAGTATGATTTATTTTTGGGCTCAATTTCAGCCCAACCGGTATTTTTTTCATTTTTAATAATACATTAGATTTTGCATATATTCTAGAAACAGGCATACAGGAACCACATTTCCTCGTATTAAACTAGATAAATATTCCTTTACAATGTACCCTTCCTAATTGGTGATGTAATTTTCGTAGGGCTGAACAAAAACAAATACAGAGAACAAAGAACTTTGCAGCATAATGGTGTTAAAGTGTATTTAGTAGTCTACTGAATTTCATTTTGATATCTTTATAATTAATTTTACTTGTACGTCACATAGGCTTTTTAAAAATAAGTAATATTGAGTCGCCGACCGTGTTCGTTGGTACAAGGTGTTAATATTATGTTCTACAACATGTTATACACTCTATTACACTATATTGTCGTTGGTGAATATAAATTCAGCACTGTGTTGCTTACTTCATTGTCAACGTTTCATGTTCCAGACGGATTTATTACTCTTGGTTCCTTGAAAAGGGAAACAAAATTGTAATAAATTGACCACAGTTCAGTGATAATACAATTTATAGATGTTGAGTACATAAAATACTTTGAAAATATCCATACTTCAGTTAGACTGTTTATTTCTACAACAGTTTCGCAACAAAACTTATTACTTATAAAAGAGTTTTTGTTTTAAGGTCTATACCTATACAATTCTTTGAATTAACGTAAAAACAATAACCATTATTAATTAAATGTTTATTTCAATCAAAGCCACTCGTATATTAAAAATTAAGAGAAATCATTACATTTGTAAAGTAATTGATGTGCTGAAAACATACAGCATTGCTAGAACTAACTGTTTGTTGTTTCCATCGACCACTTATGGTTGTTGACCGACGTCTACGGTTTTGTATTATTTACTTATTATTTGTCTTATTTTAGCGAATTTCCCTATAGGGAAGTAGCTATTACCGTAGGTGGCACGGTAAGACCTAGACCCGGGACCGATTTTCTTTTTCATTTTGATGTCCCCAGAGGCCAAAAACACTATTCGTTCAAATTTTTATATATGTATATATATATATATAGACATATATATATATATATATATATATATATATATATATATATATACGTCCGTGAACGCGATAACTTGAGTAATTTTTGTCCGATTTTGATGAAATTTGGTTTAAAGGTGTAAAGCGGGATAAACTTGAATGAGTTCGCGAACCAGCACAATTGGACCATGGGAACAGGGCTTTACGGGGGGTTTTATAGGGTAAAAATTGGTTTTTCTCACTTTTGACCCTCAAAACACAAAATTTCCCAATTTCTCTTTAGACCTTTTTAAAGAGCTTTAAAAAACAAATAATTTGGTATATAAAAGTATTTTTGTTCGATTATTAGTAACGGAGAAAATTAAAAAAATTGTAAATTTAAAATTCCCATGTTATTCTTATGGAGAATATTGTCAAATGTTGTAGTTTGCTTGTTTATGAATATATTTTGATCAAACTTGGCAAATTTATTTATTTTGTACTAAGCTATAAATATTTTACTCAAAAACACACTTTATTAGTTTCCTTGTAGCAGCAAACCTAGGTACTCGTTAAACCTAATGTTATTAAAATATATTTAACTGAAAATCAATTCAGACAAATGGAAATTCGCTTAGTCGGCAGGTTTGCTGCGGCGGGGGTATTGTATATTTACACTCGTTGTCACATATGCTGCGAGTCTTTAAGTAAAACAAGGACCAACTCTCGAGTTTTACGCCTTTGTACATAAAACGTAACATATTGTAACTCATCATACTTCAGATAAAGCCAAAATAAAATATGCTGTAAAAAGTTAGACATGTTTGAATTGGCACAAATATTTCATTTAAACTAAACTATTTGTTTATGGATAATACAAGCTTATGCATTTCAGGAGAAATATTCTCATAAGAGTTTTCAGTTGATTAGAATTATAATCCGCTTACAGTAAGACTGCTCTTGACAATGTTCTGATTATACGATTGCTAATTGCCATATTAGACAAAAATTTAAAATTTGAAGGTTTTATAAAAAAAAGTCCTTTATAGCAAAAAATCTTATGGTTATTATAAAATTATAGCCTTTGTATTAAAACCCCAGTGAAATATGACACTGAAGTAAAGTATATTATACATTTTATTGTGATGCCCATACACCTGAATGTGTTGTTTGGAGCGACGATGAGTTATATCCGGCGTTATATCGGAGTATACAACAGCAGTACTACTGACTAATATAAGCAGTTTCTTTAGCCAGATAATTATTGAAACAGCGCAATCTGATCCGTTTTCAACTCTTAAGACATTGCTTAATACAAGATCAAACCGGCTCTGACTTAAACCATTAACTTTTAATATAAAATATAGCCTACATGAGAACAATAAAAATTGTAAATGTTGAAATATCAATAGCAATAATTGATCTATGTAGAATACAAATGCCCGCTTGCAGTATTGAGTGGAGCAGGGATATATATCCAATAATTTAGAAACATGTACCTACAAATTGGATATTACCAATTGCCTCGGGTTCACACAAATAGGGTATCAATTTTTAATTGTCTGGATATTGTTCACCTTTATTTCTAAAAATTTCTAGTTTGATTCCAAGCGAGATCATTTCCAGAGCCAGATGCTATTTGTCATTGGGAATTAACGATGCTATTCAACAAAGGGTTCGACGGTAGATGGTAACAATACCAGGATTTGGACCACGCCTTTTCAATACCTAAATAATCCATTGGTGTAGACAACACGAAACACACAAAACTGCTTAAAGTCAATGCTAAATCGGGCCCTAAATAAATAAATTAAATGTTTACTTGCAGTATCCGAATTCAATAATAAATTCCCCATTTAAATTCCCCATTTATGTGAAACGATAGATTTGTTTCACATAAATGGGGTGTCTAATTGAAGTATCTCAAATCAACGGTTGATCTGTTTCACATAAATATTGTTTATTACATTAATAAGTTGTTTATTAACCATCTCACTATTAGTCTAAGTAATCTTGTTAAGTTTAGCTGAAATGTGTTCTGCCGTTATTGAGTGATGTTGCTTTATTTGTTGCATTGAAGTTGATCCCAAAGAGCTACGCTCAATTTCTATGTTTGATTTGCTATTGATGGCTAAAATGTCTACTGACAACAATACGTTGCTGGAGGAGAGGTTTGAATCAGTCGTGATTGTTATTACGATTAACATATTGTCAGAGTGATCATGTTGTCAGTGTAGTAATCGCAGTCATGCGTCACTAAGAGATGACGATAGACAAATGTATGGATGTAATAAGTGACTATTACAGTCATGGTTGTCGTAACGATCAACATGTGTTGTCAGTGTAGTAATATCAGTCATGAGCACAGTGTCAACTCATACTCACTAAGAGATGGCGATAGGCAAATGTATGGATGTAATAAGTGACTATTACAGTCATGATTGTCGTAACGATCGACATGTGTTGTCAGTGTAGTAATATCAGTCATGAGCACAATCTGTCAACTCATACTCACTAAGAGATAACGATAGGCAAATGTATGGATGTAATAAGTTACTATTACAGTCATGGTTGTCGTAACGATCAACATGTGTTGTAAGTGTAGTAATATCAGTCATGAGCACAATCTGTCAACTCATACTCACTAAGAGATAACGATAGGCAAATGTATGGATGTAATAAGTTACTATTACAGTCATGGTTGTCGTAACGATCAACATGTGTTGTAAGTGTAGTAATATCAGTCATGAGCACAATCTGTCAACTCATACTCACTAAGAGATGACGATAGGCAAATGTATGGATGTAATAAGTGACTATTACAGTCATGGTTGTCGTAACGATCAACATGTGTTGTCAGTGTAGTAATATCAGTTATTAGCACAATATGTCAACTCATACTCACTAAGAGATGACGATAGACAAATGTATGGATGTAATAGTGACTATTACAGTATTGGTTGACATAAATACTTACTTCCTTGTAATACTTGTCGTCTTCGTCGTTGACCAATGAACGACTAAAGATCAACATATCTGTTTTCAGTGTAGTAATATTAGTCACGAGCACAATCTGTCAACATATACGTCACTAAGAGATGACAATTAATAGGCAAAAGTATTGATGTTATAGTATCTTTTTAAGTATGGGTTGTCATAACGATCACTAGATTTATCTAAAGGACGGAAATATGGCTATTATAAGCATAATCTGTTAGCACATATATTTTGGAAATGACAACATACAAGTGTAGAGATATAATCCTATAAGCTGAAACAAGCGCGTGTACGGGCAAACGTTTATTTTCGTCCGAGGATTTGTAATTCTACTGTATGGAGTATTTGGTCCCAATAAATCGACTGGAGTTGGTTACAAGGGTGGGAAAATCCATTTTCCGCCCTATAGACCTTTAAAGTGGCCATATTATCGTCAATACCTTTTTGTAGCTGCAATACAGCAATAATTTTTTTGCAATAAATGTATTTATAAAGGTGTATTAAAATGTCTTCTTTGTATTATCTTAAATTTGTTCACATTGATTACCGTACATAACAAATATATTTAATTTAGCTAAATAACCTTACATCAGTAAAATTAACTTTTTTTTATCAAAATTTAGTGTTCGATTCAATCCGAACAAAGCTTGGCCTCCTGGTACTAGTGACTAACACAAATGTAAAGTTTATTCAGATTTTACATTATTTTTACATTTAAGTTTTATGAAAGTGATAACACGTTTCTTAAACGTAATTATTGAAAACCAGAGTGTGCCAAGAAGTATAGTTGGTATATCTTGACAAATTATCCGCTGTCATTAGTTTTCTTAAATTTGTAACATAATTTTGTACGATAAAATAAGATTTTATTATTTTTTATCTAGCTATAGGGTCAATTCGGGTTATAATAAAGTAATGATTAAACATTCCATTCTGAACCTTATTCAATGTAAAATTGTCACATAATTTTAAAATTGCATTATACAGCATAATGAAAGTAAAATCTACTCACTCGTGGTGCATACTTTTCTAAATATTCATCAAAATATGAAACTCTTTTTCACTCAATTTATTTCTTAAACAATATTACATTAAGAAATTAGTTATCAAGGTATAGTTTTACATAATTTTAGTATAATTTTCTATATGGTGCCATCAGCAAAGCTCCCTACTCTCTTTATTTTACCAGTGGTTTGTAAGGAAGATAATGCAATAACCGCTAGCTTTCTAATGAATAATAGAATCTCTTTGCTATAAGTTGGTACATAAAGAGAATAAGACCATAAACTCAATAAGACCATTCTCAAATAACACACGTTGTAGTTCTTGTAGATAAAGTGTGTGCGTAAAAGGATTAAAGCTCTTAATATTGTTTTAACTATTCTATATCATCAATATTTCTTTGTCTACAGTTGCCATAAAAAGTTGCATGTTTTTTCTTTAATTAGTTTGATAACAATTACAAAATCTTTTTGCTACTAAACTACCAAAAAAGAATGGCTAAATTCTTTTTATTATTTTTTCTATACGGGATATTTAGCTGGTGAAGCAGGATTCGATCTATCATTGTTAGTCTTCATTTTTAATTACATTACACAGTATTTGTATAATTTATAGCAACTATTTAAATGTCGATTTATTTATTATTAGATTAATTGGTTGATTTATTACATCATGCCATTGTTTTATTGTGCTATAAATTAATGTAATGGGTTGGTGAAGATCAAACTACTTCTACATTTATAATGTTTTAACTTAAAGTAATTTTTGAAACTTTAGGTTAAGAACCAAGTAACTAATAATTTTTCAAGATTATTAACAGTATGTAGGTGGAAAAAAGATTTGGTTTGCCCGAATTAGAAGTTGACAATGACATTGTTTGTCACGTGCACATGCAGGTTAACTCAATATTGCAGCAAGCCACAAACAATCCTATCCTCAACGCTGTAGGTACATTGAGAAAATGGTTTTTTCTATCATAAAACAACAACTAAATTCAAGAATAAATGTGTAATGTACAATACAAGTTAATAGCGTTCTTATTTTTTATACTCGATCAAATTGACGCACTCAGCAAGGCTCTTAAATATTTTTCTCTTGCTTGAAATAAGAGTTACTTTGCTTACAAGTTGTAAAATAACAATTGTATGGGTTGCTAGTCAGTATTTAATTCGTCTTAACATTAAATTATTCGTCCATACCACTTTCAAATGGTTCTATACATGGAACTACGCTGAAAAATTCACGAGGTCATTTTATTCTTCGCCTTAATGCTATTTTTTTTTATAAAGAATCAACTTATTGTGCTTTTAAAATTATTATTTAGCACACACCATGCGATATTTTTCATATTCAACATATATACAACGCTATTCAGTTAGGGGGCCAACAACACTCATTGATATGGCCCCGTTGGGATGTGAAGAAGATTTTGGGTGGACTAAGAAAACACTAAGTACTAAGAAATCACAGTGGCTAAGCTGAATCTGATCTTAACGTGTTTAATTAAAGCGTTTTTCAAAGGATAAGTAGATACTACTTTTTAATTAACCATACCAATGTTTTATTATGTATACCTAATATCTCTTAGCACCTTTGCAATAAATATATCTTAATTTTACCACTTTGTTTTTCTTACGTTTTCTATCATTATTAGCCACTGACATATGAATAAAACTATTCTCTCTGTATAAGATGAATAACCATTTTCGACAGCAATTAACTACACTCATCATTAAAATAATCAAATATAAACTTGTGAAAGTCAAAAAGTAACACTACTTGTAAGCTAATGTAACACCTATTTCCTGATTTACTAGTATTTTTTCATAAATAGCTGTTTAGGATTTACGGTGCGGTTGAAAATAAAAATGTGTTTTAACTCTAATTGACTCAAAAGCATTTACATGATACAAAGTAATAAACATTTTCTTCGAGACGTGGCGCATTTGCCATGCTACAACATAAATCTCTGGTAATGTAAGAGGATTACTTACATAAATTGAACGGATAAAGAGACCGTCGTCGCCCAGAATTAATCATGTGCGTACGCGAGTTGTGGCCTCAGCGACGACAATACCGATCGGTCCTTAAATGTAGTAATTATGTGTTCGTGATATGTGTTATGACTGTTTTGTGTTAATGTTCAAGACGAAGCGATAGCGGATCACCTGATGATGTCACTGTGTTGACGAAACGCGTCGTATGACTACACCATTTTGGAACGTTAGAAGGTAAAATTATATTATTATTAATAAAAGACGTTCCAGTAGTAGGAATGAATTCTAACTGATTTACTTCTCACTATCAGCCTTGCACTTTTAGAAGATAGTCAACAATATACTGAGTTATCTTTAGTGTGTTTGGTCATTTAAAGTCTACGTTAATTTGGCTGAAGTAAAAGGAAATTGGGGATTAAAAAATGCTTTGGCTTAGAGCTAACTTTATAAGCAAGCAAAAGGGAGGAGGGATGTCATTTTATTGTTAGTTCTATGAGGTTTAGATTTTTTTAGATTATCAAAAAAAAAACTTTTTAATACAAAAGGTTGTGTTTTGAAAACATTAAGTTTGCTGCAATTTAAACATTGAAAAATTTTATTTTAGTTTTTTTTTTCAATAACAATATTTTTTATCATTCTTTACTTAAAACTAATCAATTTGTACCATATGGAAAATTGTCTATTTATTTCAAATAGTCTTATCCAAATAATAATAGGCAAGCATGTTTCTTTAAAACACTTTTCCTCAACTCGTGTGCATCGCAGGGAAAATCTACGCATACTGTTAGAAAGATATTTGCCTAACGATTTGCAGAATACTTCTATAAATTAAAATAGGCTCAAAAATAAGCATGAAAATGAATCGTTTGTGACGTCTCCTTTTACAATCCTGCTTATGATTTTGAAATAAATACCCCGTATTCCAAACAATCCTGTTATGATTATCTTACAATTAATTGATGTTTTATAACAGTTTTGTAGCCAACATACAGCTCTACTATCCATAAACAAAGGTAAATTTTGTTTTTTTGGCTCAGATAAAAATGAATGTGCCAATGTATGGTGTTGTCATTGTAAAATATTACACCGGCTCACCGTCCCGAGAGGATATGATGTATCAATGCTTTCATTCTGAAATCAACTAGGAAGTGGTTTGTAAATGTTGAAGATTTTCAGGAAACAATCAGATAACTTATTATGATTTCTTTCTCAATGTTATTGTTTTTGGGAATTGGGGTTTTAGGTATAGCATTTTCCTTTGATTAAACTATTTGATATACTACAGTACTATTTGACTGAAATTGTCGAAATCTCTGTCAATCCATGGGTTATTAAGTTAGAATAATTAGATTCTGATATTTTTTACAATAAAATTTATTGATGATATTTAAATTTATTGATGATGTTTAAATTTATTGATGAATAAATGTGTTTTCCTTTTCTCAACATTAATAAGGCTTTGACACGGGAAAATACTTACCGATTTTTACGAATCATTAATTAACTCTAATAGTACTGTATGTGTTATTAAACGAAATGGGAATTTTGCAATTAATGAAAGTTGAGTATTGTAAAAAATTTATACACAGTGTTAAAATAAATGAAAGACCCTTTGTGTTCTCCATGATGAAATGGCCGTTTTGGTTTTCATAGACCGTTTCACATTATGGGCGAGACTTTCCACACTGCGGCGACAATATCTTATACGAAACACCACATTCTGTGGAGAAGTCTATAGCCTAAAAGCTATGTATCAAAAACATATTTTGATGATTTAGCCTAATATTTAAATTTCTTGACATGTATATTGTTTTTATCTATAACAACAAATTTTGTTATGTACAATAACAAATGTTTTATTCTCTAGTTCCAACTAATATTAAGTGAGATATCTTTTTTTAGATTGAACCTAGATATTGTATAGTTTACCCCCACTTCCATTGTTGCCAATAAATCACACGAAAATTAACAGGGAGTGTCGCAACTTTTTTTAATTGTTTTAGCTTTTATTGTAACTATTCTTTGCTATTAGGTACGCAGTACCTGTTATTATATAGCATGTATGAAAAAGATTATTTAAAATAAAATCCGTTTAAAAAAGTACTATCTTATTATAAATTGTCATAATTTATAATTAGTAATAATAACTTATTGATCATCATTGTGCGTGTTATTAAACTTACGGAAAGTAAATAAAAGATACGTCTAATAACACTTAAGAAATATACTTATGAGTATATATCTTGTCATTCGCCTATTAAGTCTGATGATGATTGTAGTGTCCAATCGAAATCGATCGCCGAAATCGATAACCAATTTACCGTCTTGTGAGTTAACAGTATAAGCGTAAATATATGTTTTAAGTGTTATTAGACTATCTTTTATGTACCTTCCATTATTAGTAATGTATAACCGTATTACTAATTTATAATTTTTAAGAACAATATAACTTATATATATATATATATATATATATATATATATATATATATTGACCTAGGGTAGACGTCAATCATGTAGGATAAAGCTCCAAAAGGGCACGAAATTGAATTTAATTTATTACTCTTAGTGATCTCAAGCAATAGGTTTTTGAAGAGAAATTCAATAACTTTTACAAATTGAACAGGTTTGTTTAGAATTTTAATTTAAAATGGTGTCGTAGATATTCTAATAATTAGAGGCCTACACAGTCAATTGTTTTAAAATTAATCAAAATATATTGTCTATCTAGAGGTCAAAATGTTCAACAGGTACACTGAAAACCTAAAAAACATGTTTACGTATAAATATAATACTAATAAGTTTAGAAAATATGCTTATGAAACATTTTTTGACATCAGTTTTGATCCAACGAACCATTTCTCTACGTTTTCTCAGGGTTCCTGTGAAACACCTTGTATAGCTAGAAATGAAATAATAAAACACAAACTTTAAGATAAAATATTGTAAAATATCATAACATTTTTGGGTTTTGAAATAAAGTGTAATCCTATAAATCTGCAATAGGCTATGAGTTTATAAGTTTTACGAGAAAGGTTGATACGAAGCCCTTACCATGAGTTCTTGCCCATAAACTTAATTAATCACATAAAGTGTTCGGGGAGTAATTTAACCTTGTAATGGATATTGGTTCAATTTTGGTTTAGTAAATTGCGACACACAGTAAATGGTAATTGAAATGACACGGAGTTTAGGTTTAACTTCAGCCATGAGGATCAATTAAATATGACCAAACATGGTATTCAGTCACGTTGTAGCAATTACAGCCTGTTAAACCAGTGAAGGATATCAAAACAAGATGATATGATTTATTTACTCCGATACTTTATCCAGAACTATATTTTCTTAGAAACACTATGTACAACGGACGTCCAATAGAATTGAACCAGGTACTACGAGATAAGATCAGGGAAATCTAACATTAGGAATTCCAATAGGAAGTCAATGAATAAATGAATGTATACAACTGATATAGTTTATAATTTACTTAGACTTTTAAAAACGTTTAATTAAATTGTAAACTTTTTAATGACAGACAGTACCTTAAACAGCCATTACAACCGTTGACTTATTTAGTCAAGTTTACTTCAAAAAACATATATTATCAAAAATATTACTCTGTGATTCTTAGTTTTTTATTTGAGATGTTGAGGGTTCACACAAACCCGGCAATAATCAACAAATGTCTTTTAGTTAACAAGTGTTTAATCCAATTTATGGCGTAGTCAATATTAAATGCCAACCTGAATAATTTGCTGAGTGTTGTATCTACTATGAAAATGTCTTTGTCACTAGATAAGTTTTTGAATAAAATAAATCTGCACACATAAAAGATTCTGAAAAGGCTTCTTTGTATCTTTCACGATACAATTACCGTTCTGGATTTCATAGGCCATTTAACATTATGGGAGAAACGTGCTACATTATGACGAAATTGCCATCTTTTACATGGAACGATGTCAAATTGTTTGGAAATGGTAAGTTGGCCATTTGGAATAGTAATTCAAACTATAAGTTTAAAACAAACTATTTAAATTTTGGTCAGTATTTAATCAACGTAAACACCAACAGCATAACACGTTGACAACGTATGTTTAAATTAACACTGTCTAAGCTTGTTGCTTTTTACGTCAACTAAAAAGTAGAAAACTGTATTTAGTTCATTTTAATTATGTCTTATATAATGAATAACTTCTATAGTTTTGTGGATATTTGTTATTAGATTTTTTACGTCGTGTGAACATAGTTAGTTTAAGTATAAATAGTCTGTCTTTTACCAATAACTTATTGCACCCCCTGAGATAAACTGTTGGCCTGTAGATCTATATATGTAATTTATAATTAGTTGATTTTTATATCAATGCCACTTGAAAATACATACCCACCGCCGAACCAAAAGTGTTTCATCAATACAGAACTTAGTATTTGAAGCTTATACAGGGTGTCTGATCATAAGTGTTTATTAAAATTTGTTGTCAAAGTGCACGATAACGGTGATTAAATTATGCCTATTTGAGGTTCCACAATAAAATAGTAAGGGAATAAAAGATAAATTAATAAAAAATAAAGGTAGTTGTTAATAACAAAAATGATTGTGTTATACATAATTTAAAAGCCTAATGAGGATTTTTTTATAGTATTTTATACTATCATCGGAGCTCTGCAACCTAGGTACAAGGCTCTTAGTATGTATTGAATTATTGCTTCATTATACATTTTAACTTTTACGATGAAACTTAAGTAGAATCTGATTCAACATTCCATTTAAAATTTTGTATGATTCCTAAAATGATCTTTATTTCAAAATAAATGTCATTCTTATATATAGTTCGGCCGCTTAGAAAGCGACCTCCTCCAGCATTGGTTTAGCATTAGCGCGCAGGTGGTTTTCTAAGCGGCCGAACTATAGTAATATTTTTTTAATAAAAAGTACCATTATACTAAACATCTTAATTTATCTTTTTTCATACTACTCTTTGAATTGGGGAACCTCAAGTAGGCCTAATTTAATTACTATTATCATGTAGTTTTCCAAACAAATTTTATTTAAACTTATGACTTATGGACACCCTGTATATTGAATTACTGACTTACCAAAGAAGTTTTATCTCTTGAATATTGAATTGAAACCTATTTTCCATATATTAACAGCATTTGAATTTTAAAAGTTTTCTTATATTTTCTAATTACAATTAATTATTAGAATATAATTTATAAGGAATTACTCTTAGTTTAGAGTGGTTTTCTAGATGTAATTGGAATCAGAAAGGCGAAAAATTGAATTTATTTCACTTCAGTGCTCCTACTATCCCACTGGTATGATACGTTAGTTGTGCAAGCTACAAACTGTATAAGGTTTTTCAAAGTATATGATACTTTTAACCAGTTAATTAGTTTTGTTAATGGACCAACAGTTGTTTCTAATAATAAATCTCATTTTAACACTAAAACAGCCAGTAAATTCAAAAATTAGAATGCAGCAGATATTTCTTTATCATAATTTGTATTTTTTTTTTTTTTTTTTGTAATTGTTAAAGATAGATATTACATGGAGGAGTTGTACTATGGTAAATTATTGCAATAACATAAATTGAACTATTAGAATCCAAAGCTCAAGTCTCAGATCAATCAGTAAATATTGTATCATGGCTGTCAGTTAAACAATTAAATGTATTGAACGCAATATATTATTGCTGGACCGTTATGAGCTCACAAATAAATACCTTTAAGTAGGTTAAATATCCCTAATGAATTCTAATTAAAGTCAGAAAGGTGAGAAATTGAATTTACCTCGCCTCAGTTCCCCCTTTATCCCCTGTCTGCCGAGGTGTATTATAAGGTGACAGCGTTGGGTCTTGAGATCAAATTATCGCGTCAGTTGAAAACATGATTGTAATTATAACATTGTTAAATCATTAGGATATTATATAATTGTTTTAAAAGAGTTTAATTTATAACATTTAATAAATATTGATAAGCCAAGCGTGTAAAAATTAGCTCATAGGTGTTGACGTCTAAAATCTCGTTAGTAAAAATATTCTTTATGAAAAGGCATCAATAACATTCCTGTTTCTCCTTAATTTACATATCACAGCCTTATATTTTAACAGACAGGTTATCCTAGAGTGTCGTTTTAACTCCATAAATTTGTGTTAACGTTAAATTAAATGAGAACTTTCGCGAGTATAATGCGATAATTTTTGCTGGAGGATAAGTATATCGCTTTATATGTAAAATTAAATGGTACCTTTGCTTACTGTTTTCTACTTATTAATTTTAGGAAACAGAATGAAGGCTGCTAAAAATGTTTTTCACTCCTTAGTGTTTGACGTAAAATCAAACAAATCATAACATACGTTAGCAGACTAGGCCTGGTAATTTTATTAAGGTACTCAAACAACACCTATATTTTCTACAAACATTTAACTGACCTCAAAGAAACGAGTTTCATGTCCAATAGTATCGTTGTTGGATTAATAGTTATTGGGAAATCTGAAGGATTAGAAATGTATTTGACTTATATTCGTACAAAATAATTATATATTCATAAACGATCAATCGATGTATAACACGATCTCGTATAACTGATTCCGTTTATAAAAATTGAAATGATAAAACACATGATGTTTTACCACTTCAATAAAGATGTGTTATTGTTCAACTTCTGTTTTTAAAAGAACCAATGATCGGCGATCGGTAAGTAGACCCCATGAGAGGATAGAACAAAATGACCTTGAACTGGGTCATTGACCTTGGGATTGAAGATAGACTTGTTATCGTGACCCTGGGGTCAAGATACGCTTGTTATCATGACCTTGGGGTCAAGATAAGCTTGTTGACTAATTAGGTTTGTCCTTGGAGGTTAAGAGTGTGATAAAAAGTTTTTAGGAGTAGTCGGGAATCGAACCCGGGTCTCCAGCATGTGAGGCGGGAGTGTTAGCCATTGAGCTATGACGTCAGTTTGTAGAGCAAGAGTCTGAGGTGGTATAATAGAATAGTCGTTGGATTTTTTGTCACCAGATTGCAGCACTGTAGGTACAATTATGTCCACCAGAGTGCAGTGTTGCGATGAGTTAGTGCTTTATGCATTTTGCAGCTAGTGTATAGGTGCACCATTATAGTATCACGTGATGTCTCTTTAGCCAATCAGAGGGTAACTATTCTCTCTAAGCCATAGATGGTTGTGTCACGTGATGACTCTGTAGCCAATAAGGGGTGACTATTACCTAAAAGCCCAGCCCCTTTCAAGATGGTGGTGTCACGTGATGTCTCTTTAGTCAATCAGAGAGTGCCTATTCCCTCTAAGCTAAAGATGGTCACGTGATGGCTCTTTAGCCAATAAGAGGTGGCTATTACCTAAAAGCCACGCCTCTTTCAAGATGGTGATGTCACGTGATGACTCTTTAGCTAATCAGAGGTTGACTATTCCCTCTAAGCTAAAGATGGTCACGTGATGGCTCTTTAGCCAATAAGGGGTGACTATTACCTAAAAGCCATGCCCCTTTCAAGATGGTGGTGTCACGTGATGTCTCTTTAGCCAATCAGAGAGTACCTATTCCCTCTAAGCTAAAGATGGTCACGTGATGGCTCTTTAGCCAAAAGGGGTGACTATTACCCAAAAGCCCAGCCCCTTTCAAGATGGTGGTGTCACGTGATGTCTCTTTAGCCAATCAGAGGGTGCCTATGTCCTCTAAGCTATAGATGGTCACGTGATGACTCTTTGGCTAATAAGGGGTTACTATTATCAAAAAGCCACACCTCTTTTAAGATGGTGATGCCACGTGATGACTCTTTAGCCAATCAGAGGGTCACTCCAGCCTATCACAGAGTAACTATTCTCTGTAAGTTGTGTAACATGATGTCTCTTTAGTCAGTGAGCTATTTTCTCTCTAAACCACATCCCTTTCATGATTGTGATGATTCTTTAGCCAATCAGAGAGTGACAACTTCCTCTAAGCCATAGATGGTGTTGTCCTGTGATGTCTCTTTAGCTAGTGAGCTATTTTTGCCATCTAAGGCATGCACATTTTAAGAAGGTGGTGTCATACAACTTCTGCTAACTAATCAGAGGGTGGCTTTTCTCTCTTAGCCATGCCCCTCTTTTACTGATGATATATTTAATATGACTGTTTTTGGGGTGTCCTGTTCCTCTAAAGCATATGTAGCATGTAATTCTTCAAGATGGTGGCACCTATGAAAAGGTTTAGTTTTATTATATGCTACCAAGTAACAGACTGATGAATCTTCCTAGGATAAAAGGTTCATAGAAGTAACCAACAATTGAACCGGGATCTGGTGTGACATGATGTCTTTTTAGTCAATTAGAGGGTACATTTCTCCTCTAAGCTATGCACCTTTTAAGATGGTGGTGTCAAGTTAGTTCCTTTGATCAACAGTCAGAGTGTTTCAAGTGTCATGCCCCTTTTTTAAGATGGCAGGGTCATGTGTTTCAACATCAACTAATGTGTCTTAACCTAGCTTTAGACACTAATAATAATTTTTTTCTCGTATGTAGTCTTAATGGTAAAGTGATACCAACTTAATTATTATTATCTTATATGGTGTATTCTCGAATCATCACAGTGTTTATTGATCTAATCTATATACAACGTGTCTATACAAGCCTTTGTGGTGGTAGTTGTTAAATGTTTATGTGCCTTTTTTGATTAATCATGTGTTTAAAGTGATGTGGTGGGAACTTCAAACAGTACCAAGTCACTTACAGTTGGTTTCTGCTTATTTTTCTGTTTGATCATGTGGTGGTTTGGATTCTAATCACTGTTACCAACCTAATCACTATTCATTGTATATTTTAATGTTATATGGTAGCTTTTTAGTACCAACATATATCATATACCTTCACAGAATGTTCCCACGCTTTTCTGTTTGACCATATGGTGGTGGTGGGAATCTCAAACATTATATCCAGTTTTACTAAACATATAATGAAATGTTTTCAGTACAAACCAAGCTATATTACTATTGTTACTCTCTATCAGTAATATGACCTCAAAGACGGTTTCCATGCTTTTCTGTTTGACCACTAGATCAATGTGGTGATAGAAATTTCAAACGATAAAACTAACAAAACTACGGATCTAAATATTCACTGGCCAGTGTCTAATCACTTAGTGGAAAGGTAAATGAGAAAAATAGATTTTTATAGATATAACAATATATTTTATTGGCTACTTTCTTACTAAATACAATTACATATAAACATAACCATAAAAAAATTGAAATTTAATCTTGAGCTACTCTCCAATTAGTAAAAATTACTTAAAAATCTGAATGTTTGGGGTGGATGATCCATCGTTTGCTGTGATTAGTAGTTTGTATCCTTCCACTGTTAACTGGTCAAGCTCAGCGTCTTCTAGCTCACTATATTTTGACGGTAGAAACACAGATGTTGTTGTCAGATCGTCCATTTTGATATCTAGGACCACAGCCGTCTTTCCATAACGCGTGTTGACCTTCCTTGCCCCTGTAATTAGAGAGGCGGGGCGACCAACCAGTTCCTTCAGCTGAGTAGTCTCAACAGGTTTGGCAAGGGCTACAAGCTTAGCATCCAGAGACATATTCTGTAAAACACAATATATGTATTAACAATAGAACTGTAATATGTTCCAACAGGATAATAGAGAACCTATGATTGTAGAGCATAATTTCACACTTAAAAGAAGTACCACACCAAAGCGTGTTACAAAGGGTTAAGCATTATAAGTTAATATATTGGTTAATATTTTGATTGTTAATCAGTCAGAATAAACTAACATGTCTTACCATTTCTGTAGAGTGAGGATAGATGAACTGAGAGATGGTGGACTAGAGTGATGTCTAGATGAGTAAGCTGAAGACACTAATTCAGATGGACTTCTGGGTGGGGCTTTTATAGTGGACGGTTCCCCCACCACAGATGATAAGCTTGTGCGTCAACTGTGGAGCGCCTAGATGTTATGTAACTATTGTGACTAAAATTATGTTAATTAGTAATGAAAATAAGAGTTTTATAAAGCTGGACTATTATATGATTTAGAAAAATAGACGTAAACGTCCGATAACAGTTGTCCTACACACAGGACATCTGCGGATCCTAATGACACATGTCCCGCAAAACACGTGTCCGCACGACCTAAGTGCTACTGTTGGCCTCCTATCTAGGCATACCATACACACAGGTCGATCCCTTTCAGGTGTATCGGGTTGTACAGGAGTTGGTGATACATCAAACCTGTACACCCCTTGACTCTCTGCCAGAAAGGCTATCCTATCACTGGAAGCTCCTAGAGAAGCACTTAGTCTCTGATATAGGTCCTGCCAGATAGTTGGTGCTAAGGTACACCACTGTTGTTCAGAAGCTTCAACAAAGAAATAATTTAGAGTTCCTAATGTTCCAGCCAGAATTATCATCCAATCCAGCAATATATCTACGGCCCCATGTGACTGCCATAGAGGAGCAACAGCTTCCTCACTCTGAAAAAAAAAGAAGAAAACCAAATATAATATAGGTATTTAAAATTCGCAAACACACACAAACACACACAGAGAGAGAGAGAGAAAGAGAGAGAGAGAGAGAGAGAGAGAGAGAGAGAGAGAGAGAGAGAGAGAGAGAGAGAGAGAGAGAGAGAGAGAGAGAGAGTACTTAATAGAAAGACAGGATGTGACAACATAAAACTTACCCGCAAAAGGCTGTCCACACGTAGACTCTCCTCCTCCAGTAGGCTGGACAGGATTGTTTCCTCGCATGCAGGTCTCAATTGACGTACACACACTTGGCAGAGCCCCCATCTGGGTGTATTTGACCTCCTCTCTGGTTGGGGAACGTACCTATGAGGGTCCAGGGCTGCTATATACACATCCTGTAAAAAGTACATATACCATAATCATAAAATAATCTAACATAATATATAAAATTTACACTTGACATCTGTAATACTAGTTAATTTACCTCTGATTGGTTAAACAGTCTTCGACGAGGGGGTGCTTCTGGTGCGATGGGTCTGAATGTAGCCTGACGGTGTGGGGTACTTGTGGCAAACCCTCTGGCGGGATTTGATCCAGTAAACATGTTGGATGGTAGCCGGTTCTCGTCAGGGGTGTTCTAAAAGATAAAGTGTAAAGTTAGACAAACTGTATAGTGTAGTTAGTATTTCAGACATATAAGTTAATCTTGTAAAATACAACTCACCACAGGTCTGCGAGGAAACTCAAATGGGTCAGGGGAGTGTTGTCTATCATCCGAGAACAACAGGTTAGAAATGTTTTGGCCTTCTCCTACTGAAAGACCAATGGCTCCTGGACTTTGTACAGGTCTAAACACGCCTCTAGACTATAACATAAAAACAACAATATAATAGCATTAATCCACACACACATACACACACAGACACAATTTAATAAACAAAACTCAATGATATGGAAATAATTTTCCTGTCACACTTACTAAGGATCTTATAATCCTTGCTGGAGATCCATTTATGAAGGTGTTGGTAGTGGAGATGCCCCCCACCAGCATCCTGTCAAGTCTTTCAGATGCCTCTGAAGGAGAGAGGTACCTCCCACGTACAGGTCCGGTCATCAACGAAGGCTGGAAATCAATATCCGCAGTTGAAATAACTATCTATACCAAATTGTAAAAAACAACATTATAAAACCCGCATTTTAAAACACCTACATTCTCAATCTGGAGAAGTGACCCAGACTCTGTGAGGAAAGTTGCTGACTCCTGAGGTCTTGGTGTTACTGGGCGTTCGGCTCCAGGAGTCCTCCTTGCTGGTCTTCTCAGAGGTGAGATATTTATTCCCTCCTCCATTCTTTCTGCAGCCATCAATAGTTCCTCGTCAGATGATGAAGGTCTCAACATTCTGTATGGCTATAAAAAATATAAATATATTAACAATAATAAATTACACAAATATTGATAAAGACTCACAGGAACGGAGGATACTTACATGTCTGTTAGGGGGAGGGGGAGTGGCCATCAGGCAGCATATAGCCATATGGAAAACAACTGCAGTGGTTAACATATTGTGGAAGTACAGATCGGTTTTCAAGACCGCCTCGTATTTATACAAACTCTGTATCTATAACCGATGTTCCTATCACTGGCCTTACTGACCCAAGTTTCCACACCACAATAGACTGCAATGTTCAAGCTGTACAGATCCTGGTGCGTTCTTTTTGTTAACCTAGAGCATCACCAATATAGTCCTAACCTCTGGGGGAAAATGTTTACACACACACATTTTCAGATTGTATCACCAAAATAACTTGGAGAATATTGTCTACCTGATATGTTAAAATGCCAGACTGATTGTAGGAGCACAACCAAGACAAACACTGAAACAACAAACAAACATACAAATCTTATCATAAGCTCAAATAAATGGCCCACGTTTCCACACCACCCAAGGGGTAAGGGCCTCGGTGCGTTCTTTTTGTTAACCTAGAGCATCACCAATATAGTCATAACCTCTGGGAGAAAATGTTTACAGACACAATTTCAGTTAGTATCATAAATATAACCTGGAAAATATCGTCTACCTGTGTTAAAATGTCAGATCAACTGACGGAGCACAACCAAGACAAACACTGAAACAACAAACAAACATACAAATTTTATCTTAAGCTTAAATAAATGGCCCACGTTTCCACACCACCCAAGGGGTAGGGGCCTCGGCGCGTTCTTTTTGTTTACCCAGAGCATCACCTGTAGTCCTAGCCTCTGGGGTAAAGGGCCCCAACAACGCCCACTTACGGTGGTAGCCAACCGCAGGCAAATTGCTACCTCCCTTTAGTGCTGCTGAGTAAATATATGAATAACCTCCATAGATCCGTTCAAGCCATCACGGAGATACCCTCAACTGAATGCCGAGCACACCCGCCCCTTTACTAATCACCCATGGAGGTATACTACTTACATCTATTTAACGACCACTGAAAGTCCGTTCAAGCCAACACGGGGTTGTCCTCAACTGAATGCCGAACACACCCGTCCCTTTACTAATCACCATCAGTGGTATACTATGTGCAATTATTTACAACCCTCACAAGTCCGTTCAAGCCATGACGGGGATGCCCTCAACTGAATGCCGACCACCCCCGCCCCTTTACTGATCACTTGTGGAGGTATACTACTCACAGCTATTTAGAACTGTCAGTTATAATTCTTTTGAGAGCTTTTTGTTCCTGTGAAAGTAACTGTCACATGGTTTCTATTTTGACAATTGTATTGGAGGGGTTCGTGATTGTGACTGAGAGGTGTCATTAAAGATCCACGGTGTCATAACAGGGATTTATGTCATCCTCCTCTTCCACCACCATAGGCTTACATTTCTCTAAGGTGATCTCTACACGATTTGTATCGTCACTTATCTTAAGCTCTACAAGTCCCGTAGTAAGATCTAATGTTTTAACCTCACTATTATCATCAGTTTTGTAAAGAAACAAAACCCCTTTGTTAAACTGTTGATATCTTGAATCCATCTTGACAACTAATGTTTGTGAGTTATCAATCTTTCCCCTTTTTTCTTTAGGTTCCTCTGATTCACTTCTGCTCTCCTCACTATTGTATCTAGGATCCCGAAATGTAATTAACACAAACTCCACACCCTCCTCAACATTGGTGTTACAAAACTGTAAATAATAGGGCTTAGTATTTAGACCTATATTATAATCTGTATCACAATAGTTATAGCACTCACGTACGTGGTTTCCTTTAATAGTGAGTAAATTAAAGTCCAATATACTGTATGGGGTAAACTTAGACACTTGTTGAAGAACATAGTCCTTTTTGAACCCTGAACATAGCATCTCTTCACCAGATACAAACTCTGCCCTTATTTCATCAAAATTTCCACTGCTTTTGACGTGTAACAATTTAGGCTCACCAATAAAATGACATTTCTTAATTACTTTCCCTTCTGTTAAAAGGGTCAGTTTAATCAAACCTATTTGTTCCAACCAACCAGAGGATCTACCTGACACAACATTCACGCTTGGCTCCATGATGTAAACTGACAAACTAACTTGATAACTAATCTTATACAAATAACCCCTCCACCTATACTAAAACATGATTACATAACTATTTTAACCAATCCTGTAAGAATAGTGTTCACTAGAGGGAGTAGTGTAAAAAAAATATTATAGGCCCATAGTTTTTTTTATAATTTTTTAGACTCAACTCACATCTACATGTCTAGACCTAATAGAGTTATTTCGTTTTGAACAGTCCACCATATTTGGTGTTTCAGATTTAAAAGTTTCCAAATTAACTCTGGGATACTGTTATATGATTTTTGAATCCTTGATGATATTTTATAAAACAAAATGACATTGTCATACATGTTATCATAAGGAAAATACTGGGAGTTGATCAAATGTTTACTATTATTTAGGTCACTAAACTGGAAATGTCCTTAGCTACATTCATACACAAACTAACACATAAATTACATTTATTAAAATTTACTTAATCAAAAGTTAAAGATTTATTTATTAAATTTCTTTTTTAATCAGCATATCTAAAACAAATAAGTTATGTAGATCATTAGTTTTGTACACTTCACAGTGAGGGTCATCAAGGTTAAGATAACAGTTTTCTACTGATTGCTTTGTATGCTCATTAGAACTATCTAAGTTCACATTTTCCGTTGACCTATTGTCAGTTGGAATAAGTTTGAATTTTTGAATTTAAACTGCTATCGTAACAGTCAGCAGTATCCGTCGCTAAGGTCATAAAGCTGTCACAAGCAACGCCCATACATGTGAATATGCGTCGAAAGGCTTTATCAGAGTATTTGTTATTTCATATACCGTAATCAGGAATCTTAGCAGACCTTTTTGACACATGTCCTGAATGGAAGAGGCAATTGTATCTACTGTACTTAGGGTTAAAACTCAAACAACAATTATATTGATCCTAAGTTTTATTACTAAAACACAATTCATATAAGTGTACCTTCATCCACATATCAGGTTACACACAAAGAAGTAAGGTACATAGAACCCATGTTTTTTAGACAACAAAACACTTTTAGCTCTGGTGGGCCATGTGACAAGAAGATAGAATCTAAAGTATAAACAGAAAGTTACTTGTTCTTGTATATATTTAGTAACTATTTGTACTTATCAGACATTTTGGGTTTAGATCTTCTTAACTGTCTGTATGTAACAGGGGATGGTGAGGGTCAAGAGAGAGGGCCGACATTTGATAATTATTGTTGTTGGTAGTTGATTACTATACTCAATGTACATAAGTGTACCTTCACACATACCTCAGGTTACACAGGTTTATTGGACAGTTATAGGATAGTTTGGGTAGATGGTAATAGTGATTAGGAAGTTATGATAGTAAAAATATATTAACCCAGAGGTCAGTAACAGGGTTAAAAAACTTATTAAGTGGTTGTTACATCGTTTAATAGATGGTTATGGTGACCAATAGATAAGTTATATGATAGTTGTCTGATGATTATGGTAAACATTAGACAGCCATGGAGGTCAATAGACTACAATGGTAGTTAATACTTGTCAAGGTGGACGATAGACGGATCGATCATATTATATGGTTTTTGTTAATGGTTCAATAGACAAAATTACATTCAGTAGATGTTTTCAGTGGTTGTAAGATAGTTAATACATCTGATAGACAGTTTAAAATGTCATAAACGGTCAAGGTAGTAAACAGATAGTTTGTATGACCACTAAATGGGGACAATAAACTTTAGATGACTAATGTTAATCAATAGATGGTCATGGAGGCATAAAATGGTTTTGTTTGATATTAGATGGTCACATTAGGCAATGGATAATTTTAGTAGTGGTTAGTTTGTGATAGGAACAGTTAGACGATGATTAATATAGTATATGTTTTATTGTGGATTATTACAATACATGTTAGACAGCTACAATGCTTAATAAACACCAAACAATAGATTGTTTAGGTAGATAGTCACAGTAACTGTTAGATGTGTATGATGTCTATTAGTTGGTTACAGTGGTGATATTTGATAACAAAACCAGCAGTCATATTATATTATGATGGTTGTTATTTAGATATAGTAGACATTGTTATGGTAGCCAAATACTAATGTATAAAATATTGATTTATGTTTGGGTTCAGTGTTAAGTAAACTTTGATGGTGGACAGTAGGATCCAATCCCTTAAGGGTCACTTTACGTCTAGGATAGTTTTACCTATCAAGTTTGTGTAGTTACACAGCTATAGTATTTTTACTATAAGACGACCACTTGAAAAGCAACCTTCTCTTATAATATGTGCGAAAAATCTTTGCACAGATTTAACAAACCTTACTATTTTACAATTGAGGTATGCAACTGATTAGCAGAGGTTTTTAATCCTGATCCTTTTGGACATCAGTGACTCTCATTAAATAAATGAATATCAAACTGGTAATAAAAATAGCAAACACGAATAGTTTGTCAGCTAAAGATTTAATCAGATTAAACACCATCCCTACCCACATACATTCTAAATCATAATAAAGTGTTTAGTTAGGATTTTAGATTAAAATAGGATATTGTTTGCCTGAGTGGGGTTTGAGACCACTCGTGTATACTACACCCAGGTTAAGCATTATAGGGCCAGTCCAGCAAAACTGGTAGTCGCCTTATAACACCCTCTCCCTTTTTAGCAAACAAAAAGAAAGAGAATTTCAAGTTACTTTTTTAGAAAACATTTAGTTTTTACATAATTTACAAGTAACTTTATGGAAGATGAATAAAGGAGTCATGCAAATGTGACATGTTTCTTTTGGAACTTTAAACTTTGGATACACATAGTTACCTCTTCGTCTTAAGCGAGAAGGAAGATCAACCATTCTTCCACAGTCAATACACAACCTACTAGAGCCTCGAAAAGACTCATAGTAGTTTAGGGTTACGTAACCACAGTTTTCCTTATGATAGTCCAAAACTTCCTGCCTTAGCGTTAATGGAAGATCAACACATTCTTTTACACGAGGTAAAAGGATGATGTTTGAGCAAATTGTTCTAATTGAAAGCTCAGACAGGGACAACATGATGTGGTGGAGGCCAGAGATAGAATGATACTTTGAACTTTGGATCTCAAATTATTGTTATCTATCTATTGACCAATCACAGCCACGTACTCTTATTTACAGCCAATAGGATTCAAGCTTATTTCGACCAATCAGAGAGCAGTATTTTACTTGTTTTAAACTTTTTCCCACTGGACTGTTTGCAGGACCTACCCACAGGCTGGTCGGGTTTATAGATATTAATACCGAACCAGAATAAATTAATATTCATTCATACTAAAGGTCTGTGGGTGACGTAAGAAACTCATTATAAAAACAAATTATTAGCCGTACTCTAGGTACAAGTCAGAGTGGTGTTATCCTAGAATTATATCACACCATGACTACAAAGAAGGTTTGTTTTACAAACCCTCTTGCAACCACATTTTATTATCCTGATACTGAAGACAGGAAATCATTTTATTATATTGACTCTGTACATTTCCAACATAGGATAAGAAAGACAGAAGAACATCTTAGAAGTGCTTTACTTCACAAAATAAACCATATGAACAAATGTTTATCTTTTGATCACTCTCGTTGTAAATATGTTGTTTGACATAAAGCCTATTCTTAGTCACCAAAACCTCCCATCATTGCTATCACAGTCACTCTCAAACACTTTACCTCATCACAACATATCTTTATCTTATTTTATGTATTATTTTATAAAATTGAAATTGCCATCAAAATAAATAAATAAACACTAAGAGATAAAATATTATTCTCACTTTACCACATTTAAGATTAACTTTACATATCTTTTAGATTCAAGCTAAACGTTTAATTTGCTGATTATTACTTTCAGTTTGCATTTTGTATATTGTCTGTTTTCAGATCTCTATAGTCTGTAGGCTAAGTCTAGTGTCTGTTGTTTACATGACTGTTGTATTGGCTTATAAGAAGACAGCCAAAGCAAGATAAATAATAGCTTCATTTGAAAGTGCATTACACATAATAGGAAAGGTTACAGGAAAAAGCAGGCAGCACTAATATGGTTATTTCATTCATGAAAAAGGCTATGGCATACCTTTTTGACAACATTAGGTTCAATATTAGTTGTATTAAAGTGAACCACACAAAAAATCCCGGCATTACCAGCACTATTGAAAGAACTCACGTCATTCTATGTGATTAAGAGAAGGATGGGTTTAAAAAATGCTTGTTGGTTAGGGCAGGAAAAACTTTAAATCAAGTAAAATAACATTTTCTGTTCCACTAAACATATTGCTTGGATTCTCTCGTTAAACAAGAAATTATCTTGCTAAGGTCAGCTTATGACGCAGATGTTATCACATCCTATGAACTCTTGCACCAGTTTAAACTGGCGACTTCCTCATGTAACTGTCAGCGATACATTTCGTCTTAAACCTTTGTAAATTATTGAAAAAGATAATGTTTCCAAGTTTTTGCAAGTCCTATTACAATAGGGATGCATATTGCATAACCAAGTCTTGGACCAACTAAGACACTCGTATACATGATTGACCGTTCTATACATAAAGGACTGGAGCTTTCGATGTTAGGATAGAGTTTTAGACTGAGAAGCATGTTCCTGAAAAAGTACTGCATACTGTTTTATTTACCATGACTCACACTTGGTGTCCATTTTAATTACTAGTTCGGGTGGGGATATCAGTTATAAGACTACATGAACAATTCTATTATTAGTCAGTCTCAATTATGAATCCACGCGATAACGACGTTTCCTCAGTCAGCAGCTCTGATGAGTATTATGGGGACCAAGATAATATGTGGAAAGTAGAAACTGGCTGGATAATTTTAAATTTAATCAGAAAAGGGAGAATATTACGTAGAATCAATTTTGATGGAAACCCATTGAGATTAGAAGTTAAAACTGAAAGAAAATTTGATAAAATATCTGTACAGCTTTTAGATGGTAGAGCAATGGTTAGTAGTGGAATATCAATGTCTGAAGTTTTGGAAAAGACCAATGTCTTTTCTGACTATAGAATACTAGATATACTAGTTTACAGTAAAGACGGTACTAGTGAACGAGAGTCATTTTGGGTGGAGCCATGTGATGATTGGAAGGATTTAGACGGTCCATACGTTAGTTTGGATGAATTAGAAGAAATTGAAAAAAACGACGTAGATTATGTAATAGTTAAATTCAGACAGCCCGGGCACGATATGTGTTTAGAGGATAGTGAGGAGGAAGAAGACAGTGATGAGGAAGAGGAAAAAGAGAAAGAGGAGGATGATGAACCTAAATTAAAGGCAATGAAACTTGATAAATAATGTTAGTTGACAAGAACCGTTGAGGTTCTTAAAAACAATTTTTTTAACATGTAGGGAATACATTGGTAGTGAAAATTGCAAATATACTGTTTGAAGTGTAATTACTACCAGTGTTGTTCAAATTATTGTTCATTTGTTATTCTAACACCACATTCAAGCGGTAATAATCATAATAGTGCAGAGTTTGATAAAAACCTCTGTAAAAAATTTAAAATTAAAATTTATGTTTTACCAGAAATTAGACAAAATTTATATTTATCTAAATAAATAAAATGATAGCTGTGAATTAAATTCTTTTAAACTAAAGATTGGAACTTTGGATATATTTATAGGTGATGAAATGTTTAGAGGTTGTTTTAAAAATTAACACAATGATAGGAGAGGGGGAACTGGAAATCTAGAATGATACAATATGGTGAACTAAAAAAAAAAACATGATTTTTTTGTATCTTTCTTTCATTTACATTCAACCAGTGCAGATGTTTCAACACAGGCTTTAGAAGAGACACAGATAAGAATGCTATATCCTTTTGGCATTAACTATAAAGCCAGGAGAATTGACTGAAATTTAATCATTTGAAATGGAGACAGCGTGGCAGTCAAAGACAAATGATATAAATGATGCTAAAATAATAAATCTTACTATGAGATTTGCAGAGCTTAAGATAAGTGACGATACAAATCGTGTAGAGATCACCTTAGAGAAATGTAAGCCTATGGTGGTGGAAGAGGAGGATGACATAAATCCCTGTTATGACACCGTGGATCTTTAATGACACCTCTCAGTCACAATCACGAACCCCTCCAATACAATTGTCAAAATAGAAACCATGTGACAGTTACTTTCACAGGAACAAAAAGCTCTCAAAAGAATTATAACTGACAGTTCTAAATAGCTGTGAGTAGTATACCTCCACAAGTGATCAGTAAAGGGGCGGGGGTGGTCGGCATTCAGTTGAGGGCATCCCCGTCATGGCTTGAACGGACTTGTGAGGGTTGTAAATAATTGCACATAGTATACCACTGATGGTGATTAGTAAAGGGACGGGTGTGTTCGGCATTCAGTTGAGGACAACCCCGTGTTGGCTTGAACGGACTTTCAGTGGTCGTTAAATAGATGTAAGTAGTATACCTCCATGGGTGATTAGTAAAGGGGCGGGTGTGCTCGGCATTCAGTTGAGGGTATCTCCGTGATGGCTTGAACGGATCTATGGAGGTTATTCATATATTTACTCAGCAGCACTAAAGGGAGGTAGCAATTTGCCTGCGGTTGGCTACCACCGTAAGTGGGCGTTGTTGGGGCCCCTTACCCCAGAGGCTAGGACTACAGGTGATGCTCTGGGTAAACAAAAAGAACGCGCCGAGGCCCCTACCCCTTGGGTGGTGTGGAAACGTGGGCCATTTATTTAAGCTTAAGATAAAATTTGTATGTTTGTTTGTTGTTTCAGTGTTTGTCTTGGTTGTGCTCCTACAATCAGTCTGGCATTTTAACATATCAGGTAGACAATATTCTCCAAGTTATTTTGGTGATACAATCTGAAAATGTGTGTGTGTAAACATTTTCTCCCAGAGGTTAGGACTATATTGGTGATGCTCTAGGTTAACAAAAAGAACGCACCAGGATCTGTACAGCTTGAACATTACAGTCTATTGTGGTGTGGAAACTTGGGTCAGTAAGGCCAGTGATAGGAACATCGGTTATAGATACAGAGTTTGTATAAATACGAGGCGGTCTTGAAAACCGATCTGTACTTCCACAATATGTTAACCACTGCAGTTGTTTTCCATATGGCTATATGCTGCCTGATGGCCACTCCCCCTCCCCCTAACAGACATGTAAGTATCCTCCGTTCCTGTGAGTCTTTATCAATATTTGTGTAATTTATTATTGTTAATATATTTATATTTTTTATAGCCATACAGAATGTTGAGACCTTCATCATCTGACGAGGAACTATTGATGGCTGCAGAAAGAATGGAGGAGGGAATAAATATCTCACCTCTGAGAAGACCAGCAAGGAGGACTCCTGGAGCCGAACGCCCAGTAACACCAAGACCTCAGGAGTCAGCAACTTTCCTCACAGAGTCTGGGTCACTTCTCCAGATTGAGAATGTAGGTGTTTTAAAATGCGGGTTTTATAATGTTGTTTTTTACAATTTGGTATAGATAGTTATTTCAACTGCGGATATTGATTTCCAGCCTTCGTTGATGACCGGACCTGTACGTGGGAGGTACCTCTCTCCTTCAGAGGCATCTGAAAGACTTGACAGGATGCTGGTGGGGGGCATCTCCACTACCAACACCTTCATAAATGGATCTCCAGCAAGGATTATAAGATCCTTAGTAAGTGTGACAGGAAAATTATTTCCATATCATTGAGTTTTGTTTATTAAATTGTGTCTGTGTGTGTATGTGTGTGTGGATTAATGCTATTATATTGTTGTTTTTATGTTATAGTCTAGAGGCGTGTTTAGACCTGTACAAAGTCCAGGAGCCATTGGTCTTTCAGTAGGAGAAGGCCAAAACATTTCTAACCTGTTGTTCTCGGATGATAGACAACACTCCCCTGACCCATTTGAGTTTCCTCGCAGACCTGTGGTGAGTTGTATTTTACAAGATTAACTTATATGTCTGAAATACTAACTACACTATACAGTTTGTCTAACTTTACACTTTATCTTTTAGAACACCCCTGACGAGAACCGGCTACCATCCAACATGTTTACTGGATCAAATCCCGCCAGAGGGTTTGCCACAAGTACCCCACACCGTCAGGCTACATTCAGACCCATCGCACCAGAAGCACCCCCTCGTCGAAGACTGTTTAACCAATCAGAGGTAAATTAACTAGTATTACAGATGTCAAGTGTAAATTTTATATATTATGTTAGATTATTTTATGATTATGGTATATGTACTTTTTACAGGATGTGTATATAGCAGCCCTGGACCCTCATAGGTACGTTCCCCAACCAGAGAGGAGGTCAAATACACCCAGATGGGGGCTCTGCCAAGTGTGTGTACGTCAATTGAGACCTGCATGCGAGGAAACAATCCTGTCCAGCCTACTGGAGGAGGAGAGTCTACGTGTGGACAGCCTTTTGCGGGTAAGTTTTATGTTGTCACATCCTGTCTTTCTATTAAGTACTCTCTCTCTCTCTCTCTCTCCCTCTCTCTCTCCCCCTCTCTCTCTCTCTCCCTCTCTCTTTCTCTCTCTCTCTCTGTGTGTGTTTGTGTGTGTTTGCGAATTTTAAATACCTATATTATATTTGGTTTTCTTCTTTTTTTTCAGAGTGAGGAAGCTGTTGCTCCTCTATGGCAGTCACATGGGGCCGTAGATATATTGCTGGATTGGATGATAATTCTGGCTGGAACATTAGGAACTCTAAATTATTTCTTTGTTGAAGCTTCTGAACAACAGTGGTGTACCTTAGCACCAACTATCTGGCAGGACCTATATCAGAGACTAAGTGCTTCTCTAGGAGCTTCCAGTGATAGGATAGCCTTTCTGGCAGAGAGTCAAGGGGTGTACAGGTTTGATGTATCACCAACTCCTGTACAACCCGATACACCTGAAAGGGATCGACCTGTGTGTATGGTATGCCTAGATAGGAGGCCAACAGTAGCACTTAGGTCGTGCGGACACGTGTTTTGCGGGACATGTGTCATTAGGATCCGCAGATGTCCTGTGTGTAGGACAACTGTTATCGGACGTTTACGTCTATTTTTCTAAATCATATAATAGTCCAGCTTTATAAAACTCTTATTTTCATTACTAATTAACATAATTTTAGTCACAATAGTTACATAACATCTAGGCGCTCCACAGTTGACGCACAAGCTTATCATCTGTGGTGGGGGAACCGTCCACTATAAAAGCCCCAACCAGAAGTCCATCTGAATTAGTGTCTTCAGCTTACTCATCTAGACATCACTCTAGTCCACCATCTCTCAGTTCATCTATCCTCACTCTACAGAAATGGTAAGACATGTTAGTTTATTCTGACTGATTAACAATCAAAATATTAACCAATATATTAACTTATAATGCTTAACCCTTTGTAACACGCTTTGGTGTGGTGCTTCTTTTAAGTGTGAAATTATGCTCTACAATCATGGGTTCTCTATTATCCTGTTGGAACATATTACGGTTCTATTGTTAATACATATATTGTGTTTTACAGAATATGTCTCTGGATGCTAAGCTTGTAGCCCTTGCCAAACCTGTTGAGACTACTCAGCTGAAGGAACTGGTTGGTCGCCCCGCCTCTCTAATTACAGGGGCAAGGAAGGTCAACACGCGTTATGGAAAGACGGCTGTGGTCCTAGATATCAAGATGGACGATCTGACAACAACATCTGTGTTTCTACCGTCAAAATATAGTGAGCTAGAGGACGCTGAGCTTGACCAGTTAACAGTGGAAGGATACAAACTACTAATCACAGCAAACGATGGATCATCCACCCCAAACATTCAGATTTTTAAGTAATTTTTACTAATTGGAGAGTAGCTCAAGATTAAATTTCAATTTTTTTATGGTTATGTTTATATGTAATTGTATTTAGTAAGAAAGTAGCCAATAAAATATATTGTTATATCTATAAAAATCTATTTTTCTCATTTACCTTTCCACTAAGTGATTAGACACTGGCCAGTGAATATTTAGATCCGTAGTTTTGTTAGTTTTATCGTTTGAAATTTCTATCACCACATTGATCTAGTGGTCAAACAGAAAAGCATGGAAACCGTCTTTGAGGTCATATTACTGATAGAGAGTAACAATAGTAATATAGCTTGGTTTGTACTGAAAACATTTCATTATATGTCTAGTAAAACTGGATATAATGTTTCAGATTCCCACCACCACCATATGGTCAAACAGAAAAGCGTGGGAACATTCTGTGAAGGTATATGATATATGTTGGTACTAAAAAGCTACCATATAACATTAAAATATACAATGAATAGTGATTAGGTTGGTAACAGTGATTAGAATCCAAACCACCACATGATCAAACAGAAAAATAAACAGAAACCAACTGCAAGTGACTTGGTACTGTTTGAAGTTCCCACCACATCACTTTAAACACATGATTAATCAAAAAAGGCACATAAACATTTAACAACTACCACCACAAAGGCTTGTATAGACACGTTGTATATAGATTAGATCAATAAACACTGTGATGATTCGAGAATACACCATATAAGATAATAATTAAGTTGGTATCACTTTACTATTAAGACTACATACGAGAAAAAAATTATTATTAGTGTCTAAAGCTAGGTTAAGACACATTAGTTGATGTTGAAACACATGACCCTGCCATCTTAAAAAAGGGGCATGACACTTGAAACACTCTGACTGTTGATCAAAGGAACTAACTTGACACCACCATCTTAAAAGGTGCATAGCTTAGAGGAGAAATGTACCCTCTGATTGACTAAAAAGACATCATGTCACACCAGATCCCGGTTCAATTGTTGGTTACTTCTATGAACCTTTTATCCTAGGAAGATTCATCAGTCTGTTACTTGGTAGCATATAATAAAACTAAACCTTTTCATAGGTGCCACCATCTTGAAGAATTACATGCTACATATGCTTTAGAGGAACAGGACACCCCAAAAACAGTCATATTAAATATATCATCAGTAAAAGAGAGGCATGGCTAAGAGAGAAAAGCCACCCTCTGATTAGTTAGCAGAAGTTGTATGACACCACCTTCTTAAAATGTGCATGCCTTAGATGGCAAAAATAGCTCACTAGCTAAAGAGACATCACAGGACAACACCATCTATGGCTTAGAGGAAGTTGTCACTCTCTGATTGGCTAAAGAGTCATCACAATCATGAAACGGATGTGGTTTAGAGAGAAAATAGCTCACTGACTAAAGAGACATCATGTGACACAACTTACAGGGAATAGTTACTCTGTGATAGGCTGGAGTGACCCTCTGATTGGCTAAAGAGTCATCACGTGGCATCACCATCTTAAAAGAGGTGTGGCTTTTTGATAATAGTAACCCCTTATTAGCCAAAGAGTCATCACGTGACCATCTATAGCTTAGAGGAAATAGGCACCCTCTGATTGGCTAAAGAGACATCACGTGACACCACCATCTTGAAAGGGGCTGGGCTTTTGGGTAATAGTCACCCCTTTTGGCTAAAGAGCCATCACGTGACCATCTTTAGCTTAGAGGGAATAGGTACTCTCTGATTGGCTAAAGAGACATCACGTGACACCACCATCTTGAAAGGGGCATGGCTTTTAGGTAATAGTCACCCCTTATTGGCTAAAGAGCCATCACGTGACCATCTTTAGCTTAGAGGGAATAGTCAACCTCTGATTAGCTAAAGAGTCATCACGTGACATCACCATCTTGAAAGAGGCGTGGCTTTTAGGTAATAGCCACCTCTTATTGGCTAAAGAGCCATCACGTGACCATCTTTAGCTTAGAGGGAATAGGCACTCTCTGATTGACTAAAGAGACATCACGTGACACCACCATCTTGAAAGGGGCTGGGCTTTTAGGTAATAGTCACCCCTTATTGGCTACAGAGTCATCACGTGACACAACCATCTATGGCTTAGAGAGAATAGTTACCCTCTGATTGGCTAAAGAGACATCACGTGATACTATAATGGTGCACCTCTATACACTAGCTGCAAAATGCATAAAGCACTAACTCATCGCAACACTGCACTCTGGTGGACATAATTGTACCTACAGTGCTGCAATCTGGTGACAAAAAATCCAACGACTATTCTATTATACCACCTCAGACTCTTGCTCTACAAACTGACGTCATAGCTCAATGGCTAACACTCCCGCCTCACATACTGGAGACCCTGGTTCGATTCCCGACTACTCCTAAAAACTTTTTATCACACTCTTAACCTCCAAGGACAAACCTAATTAGTCAACAAGCTTATCTTGACCCCAAGGTCATGATAACAAGCGTATCTTGACCCCAGGGTCACGATAACAAGTCTATCTTCAATCCCAAGGTCAATGACCCAGTTCAAGGTCATTTTGTTCTATCCTCTCATGGGGTCTACTTCGGTAGTTAAAACGATGAGCAGATTAGATTTAACTTCAAACATAACGACCAATTTCCAAACGCGATTCCGCTGTATTGAAGCAATTAACAAACTGATACGAACACGATAAACCAGATAAACAAAGATTAAACGTTTCCCTATGTAATCCGTTTTGGACGATATATCCTCCAAAACACCCTGTCTAACGGCCAATTTATATTAACAAGGTGCTTGTTTGTGGTTTTTGTTTGCTTTGGACTTAGCTTGTAATTATACGAGCATAAGGGAGAGGAGGTAAAAATGCTATAAATAATAAAAAAATATGTATATCCATTGTATTACTGATTTTTACTTTCTCCCCCTATACCATAGTATATGGAGAAAGTATTGTTTTCGTCAAAATTTTCGAGTTTGAGTTTTGAGTGGATATATTCGTTTTGGGTCCTCCTGGACCCAAAAAAGTGGTTTTCGAAGTGATGTCTGTGTGTGTGTGTGTGTGTGTGTGTGTGTGTGTGTGTGTGTGTGTGTGTGTGTGTCTGTGTGTCTGGATGTGTACAGAGCTAGGGACTACACCTGTGGTCCGATTTCAATGAAATTTGGTATGTAGGTTCTAATCCGTGGTATCTCCAGGCGTTTTTTTCATTTTTTTGAAATTTTGATTTTTAATGGGGATTTTCCCATAAAAACCCATAAAAAACTGGAAAAGTCGGATTTTCTCAAAAATGGCCCGAACGATTTTGATAAAAATTTAGTATGTTGTAGCCCTTTAAATTCTGAACAAAATGGTACAAATCCCATTTCTGTAAAAATTACGGTTCAAAAGTTATGGTAAATTATGTTATTTTCCCATAAAGCCCCATAAAATAAAAAAAAATAGTATTTTAGACAAAAATCCGGTTTTGATTTAACAGAGTATGTTATGATCCTTACAATTTTGATAGTTTTTGTCATTTTTTAGAAAATTACTTTTTTTAATGGGGATTTTCCCATAAAACCCCATAAAAAACTGGAAAAATAGGATTTTCTCAAAAATGGCCCGAACGATTTTGATAAAAATTTAGTATGTTATAGTCCTTAATATTCTAAACAAAATGGTACAAATCCCATTTCTGTAAAAATTACGGTTCAAAAGTTATAGTAAATTATGTTATTTTCCCATAAAAATCCCCATAAAAAAACAAAAAATCAGATTTTCCTAAAATTGGCTAGAACGATTTTGATAAAAATTTAGTATGTTATAGTCCTTTAAATTCTGAAGAAAATTGTACAAATCCGATTTCCGTATATTTACTCTCACCGCTTGCTCATGAGAAAGGTTGTTGACAATCTTATGGGAGAAAGTATGTGTCAGAATGCTGATACCGTTTATTTTAAATTTTCTTTAAAACAGATTTTTAGATTTCTAGGGTTTTTAAATTTGTATATTACTTCGTCTCGTAAGACGTTTGACAGCTTTTGAGTTATGTTAAAAAGCTAACGTGTTTTATTGAAGATTGTGATACCTGTTATGCTGTCTATGCTATATATTTTAGCAAATAAAGACAAAAATTTATATTGTGTATATATTTTTCTTTATTCCTGACAAATCCTATTAATCACTGATCTTCTTAACATGTAACATATCTTTACCACAAAACACCTATAAACTCCAATACATGCAACATCCATTGCCAACTTTCGTGACAATGTCTTTGAGCATATTTTTGGTGCACATTAACAATCAAACTTGTACTGAAACATGTTCCTGAGATCAGATGCAACACTTTAGGTCAGTAATATCTCTATTGCCATTATTTTATTTCCCATTTTGGATATTAACCTGACAAACAATAAGAAAGATGAAAAATAAATACAATTTTTTTAATGATACAAAAGTCATTTCACAAGATGAATTTGTAAAATTTAAAATATATGCACATCTAAAGGGGTGAGGTCATAAATAATGAAATCGGTTACAAAAATGTTTTTACTGTAGGATCTACATAACGATACAAAATTACAACATAGTGATTACAGACCAGTTTCAAAAGATTGGTTTGAAACTATAATAATTTACATTAGGAACAGTGCAAAGGGTCTGTTCATATTTATCACAGTCGGTAATAGACAGAGTTTGATTATTTTTACTTTTGATTGAGCTTCACAATTCTTTAAAGGATTACTGATCTTAATATCTAATGAAAAAATGTATTAAATTAATTTATTATCAGGTATCACATATTTGAGAAAATCATATAAGATTCTATCACCATAATTAAATATCATGTTAAAGTTGTATCTTGAAGCTTCTTGTTTCCTTTTCAAGATGTCTTATGAGCTATGCCATTTATGATAAAATAATATTTTTTGGAGTTAGATAATTGTAATAAATTAAAAAAAAACTCGACTAGTTAAACTTTTAGCGAATTTCCCTATAGGGAAGTAGCTATTACCGTAGGTCTCATGGTAAGACTTAGGCCCCGGAACGATTTACTTTTTCATTTTGATGTCCACTGAGGCCAAAAACACCACTCGTTCAAATTTTTATACATGTATATATATATATATATATATATATATATATATATGTGTGTGTGTGTGTGTGTGTGTGTGTGTGTGTGTCCGTGAACACGATAACTTGAGTAATTTTTATCCGATTTTGATGAAATTTGGTTTGAAGGTGTAAGGCGGGATAAACTTGAATGAGTTCGCGATCCAGCATGATCGGACCATGGGAACAGGGTTATATGGGGTAAAAATTGGTTTTTCTCACTTTTGACCCTCAAAACACAAAATTTCCCAATTTTTCTCTAAACCTTCTTAAAGAGCCTAAAAAAACAAACAATTCAGTATATCAAAGTGTTTTTGTACGGTTATTGGTTACGGAGAAAACTAAAAAATGGTAAATTTAAAATTCCCATGTTATTCTTATGGAGAATATTGTAAAATGTTGTAGTTTGCTTGTTTATGGATATCTTTTGATCAAACTTGGCAAATATATTCATTCTATACTAAGCAATAATTATTTTACTTAAAACACACTTTATTAGTTTCCTTGTAGCAGCAAACCTAGGTACTCGTTAAACCTAATGTTATTTAAATAGATCAATTGAAAATCAATTCAGCCAAATGGAAATTCACTTAGGCGTCAGGTTTGCGGCGGGGGTATTTTAAATAAGAAAATATAAAATCTAAAAAAAAAAATATAAGATGAACTTTATACACAACGAATGATATTGTACAAAAGACATACAAGAAGGTCATACTTTATACATACTTTTACCGGAGTATTTGAGAGCAACTAAACGATATAGAAAAAAAACTGTCTCTTAAACGTTATTTGACTATAGAAAATAAGTTGATGTTTTTTGAACAAAGTTAGATACCACATTGCATTTTAGCATAACGTCAACTTGATTTATAATTTTCAAAAACGTCAAATATTGTCTTTAGCCAGTTAAAAACCTCTATTATTCACAAGAACCGATTGACTATATGGATGTTTCTTACAAGAAACTGTTAAATTAAATACACACAACATGTTCACGAGGATTTTTACATGTTAACGAAGATATAATAAATTTTACTCTTCAAGATCTTGCTCCCTTAATTTGTATCCAGTCTAGATTCACGACGAACAACGCTAATCACGTACATGAGGGTTCAACACACAACAAAGTGAACATTCAACACAGGGTTTGTTGAGACATTCAATGTAAGTGTCCAGTTGTTTGGCTGTTTACAGTCCAACACAGAACACTGATGTGCCATCTGGGGCCGCAACGTGCTGTTGAGATCTTCAAAAACGTTCAGTGTTGTGAACACTGAGCGTTAGCTGAAAAAAAAACAGAATATCTGTTGTGAATTTGGCCAAGTAAGATTATAATTTTTGTAGTTTCTAAGAAAAATTGGTTCCTTATTCAACGGAAAATGTGTTATAACGTTTATAAAGTTTCTTTCGGCTATATATATATATATATATATATATATATATATATATATATATCAGTAGGATAACCAGAAAAGGAATACTTTTGTTATTAATAAAATGTTCTGTGTTCCACATCAAGGGAAGTTCTAAGCCCAACAATATAAAGTCCATAAAATACAAAGTGGTGAAACTTAACAATGTCTCAATATTACATAAATGGTATGCAAAGGGTGCGGAATACTACCACCCGAAAAACCACCCTCCCAGGTGAAATGTAACTCCCCCCCTTGGCAAAGTGTGATGCTAAGTTTCATACGTAATAGTTATGATTGTAATTTTAATCCGAGTAATTCCGTTTGATAACGGAAAGCAAGTGGGGATTATCAAACAGACAACAAGTTTGGTAGTTAGGTTAGGTTAGTTTAGAAGAGTTAAACAACGAAACTTGAGTGTCCGTGACTGGAAAATTGAATCCACGATCTCTGACATCAACACAACGTAGGAACCTGCTTGGAAGTGGGGAGTTGTCGAGTGGCAGTCTTCCGGCGATTCGAATGTACTAAAAGAGATTATAGATTTAAAGAAGCGTGAAGTTTCTTAACTATTTTCTAAATACTAAGTGCATCGTTCTCTAGCTATATGAGTTTTAGACCTCACAGAAGACAACTAGGTACAGACCTGATCTCAGGTAAGCACTGAGTTCCGATCGTTGTACCTCAGTGATGTTGTGCGGGTTTGAGACACGGACAATTGTCTTCTCGGTGATCTTCTCCAACATAGACAAAGTGCTTTTTGGAAACTCTCCCGGAAGTTCTTAGACATGAACCCGTACACAATAGGATTCACACAACTGAAACAAAACAGTTTATTAGACCAATTTATGATATATTTTTATGACTATTTAATACTTTCTCATGAGGTTGCCAAAAAGAGGTTAACTAAATTTGAGATCATTTACCTTACCAAATAGATCATCCCATAATACTTTAATTGTGGATTTTTTTTTATTACTCGATGTTGTATGTGTATATACCTAGGTTAAATGTAGACCATGGTAATTAATAAAATTGGTAACTGAAAAATTAGTTGTAGACTAGCCTGAACCATCATAAAATAGGGACATATGTCTACTGTAATTACAAGGACTTGTTCATTGAATTATGTTTAGGGTCCAGTAAGTTCCCGTAATTCGTAACAGACTTTGAAAAAAGATCTATTAATCTAACCGCAATTCAACAAAGGGAGATCGTTAAAACTCCAGTTTCAACAAAACTGCTGATGACGCGCCTATAATTTGAGTCTAGATTCTAAAATTAAAGGGAATGGGGTCGCTTATAATTTGTATATGGTTCATATTATGCTTAAAATTAAAAAAAATACATAGTGTAGGAAATGCACACATTTAAAAATTAATATGATTTCTTAAAGCGTTGAATTAATCTCATTAATTAAATATGTGATTGATTTATTAGTTTCAATAGTTTTGTTTATGTTGATTGAATATCGTCATTATAGAGTTTTATTGCCTTAAATTAATTTTTATTTTAATATAACTTCTATGAGTACAACAGACCTAATCCTGTGATAGCTAAAAGCCTTCCCGAGAGCTAGATATCAACCATCATAATGTGACAGTTAGTGTTTACACGAATACCATGTACGAAACACAATTTTTAACTTTAAATACCACCAACGTAATCGTGGATCATATAAAAGTGTGAAACTCTCTAATCGCTCCAAAGTACTTGGCAATTTGTTAAGCTAAATGGTTAAACAAACACTGAGTTTGCACCTGCGCTGGTCCTGGTTTAGATAACTGGGAAGTTAAATTCCCCAGAGCAAGTTGTAAAAGTAGATTGCAGAATACGAGTATCTAACAGATGTTTCAGAAAACGTAAGATAACAACCAAGCTGGCTTTTCTTATTGTTTTTAATAATTTAAACTAGTTATCTATTCCAATACGAACCATTTTTTTATGTTTTCAAATATGAGATATGATTTTAATTATAAAATATGCAAAAGTAGTTGGTATTTTTATATTATTATTGTATCAAATACATTTTTAAGAGCAACTTTGAGTAAAAATATGTAAGAATGTTTTACAGTTTTAATTTTGTCTTAAAAACCTTTTGCTTAATATGTTAGTAACCATAGTACATGGTAATACACGAGTAAAGCCTCATTTAATGACATTACTCAAAGTCCTATGTAATATTTTAGAGTGGAAAAGTATTCACAAGATGTCATTTAGATTCTCAACGGTCATAAATCTGTCAAGAAAGTTGTACAGTAAATAACAAACGTAATCTAACTTTCTCAATTATTACAACTAATTAAATGGGTAGAGAGGAAAGCTATGGTACAACCTTAACATTTCCAATGTATTTCAAAATTTTACAAAAGACATTTAAAAAAAATGCCGAACCTAACCTGTTTTCTACAAACAAATTACGGCCAATCCAAATTATTTCTCTAATTGTTCATACAATCCCCCAAATGTTTAACAATTCCCTTTTACAAACATTTCCTGTATCTCTTTTTATCTGTAGCTTTAATGAATTGCGTTGCATGAAATGATAATTTTGTATTGATGTTATTTGTCCCAGGATTACTTCTTGAATATTAAAATGGTATAAGATTACCTGTTTCCGTCTGTGAGCCTAAATTTGTTGTATAGAGCAACCGGTTTCAAGGTTATAACCTCATCATCAGGCTCTTGTTGTCACTCTTGCGAGATCGTCAAGTTTTAAAAACACACAAATACACTAACATGTAAATAAATAAAACACGAACATATTGACAGACGATTAACATAAATTCGGGAACTAGTTCCCCACACGACGCAGCATGGGCGGACAAAATGGCATTGCAAAACGACTGCCCGTGCTGCGTCGTTTTATTTTTTTTATGTATTGTCTTTGCACGTTTTTAAGTTCGACGATCTCGCAAGAGTGACAACAAGAGCCTGATGATAAGGTTTTAACCTTGAAACCGGTTGCTCAATACAACAAATTTAGGATTGCAGACGGAAATAGGTAATCGTATGCCATTTTGAAAATTTTGGAAAATGTATGACTGTTATAATGACAGACTCTATACGTTCAACAGACAAAAACTATGTTTAATGGAGTTAAATTAAGAGAACTAACGTAAGAACATACTTTTAGGGAATGCCGTGTACTTCTCGTAGAGCCTACATTTTTTATTTTTTATTTTTTTTTATCTTTGGGGGAGTAAACTTAATTTCATTACAATCCCTGTTCAAGAAATCCAAAACCATCCAAATTAATTGATAAACAAGTGAACGATTCATTTACAAAAGAGCATCAAATTACAGTATTTAAACTATAATTGCCCAAGTTTCAAATATTAAAAGAAGTGTTTACTCTTCACCTGTTAAAGTAAGCCATCAGCGTGAATATGGTGTACATATGCTTGAGTATGCTGCCAGGTCGCTCACTGGCCAGCACCTGCCATGCTGTGAGGCAGTTGTCTATAAGCATGGGAGCCCAGCATATCACGAATACTACCACTATCATCACCAACATCTTGATTACCTGTAGGCAAATCATATCTTTCACCAATACAATATACACTATCCCATGGTTGGTTATTGTGTTGCTTGGGTGCTGTTTTATCATTTATATCTTATTCAGAAAGCATAAATCATTTTGTCATAAATATATAGCAACAGGGTTGATATAACAAAAGAGAGTTTTCATGTAAAAAAAAGACAATGAAATGCGTTTAGCTTAATAATAGTGGAAACATAACATATTGTTTGATGTGGCTTGACATAGCGGCTGAAAGTGTTCAGATAAGATAATATTTTGTTTAAAATTGTTTTAAGATGCACAATTTGTTGGGTTATAGCTTTAGAACATAAAGACAGGTCAAATTTGGTTAACTAAGAACCGCATAGCATGCTAAAATAAAAGACATAAGAAAGAAGTTATTGCAAATTATTTAAGATAACCATTACGAATCAAAGCTAATTTAGTACTTTTTACTCATCGTAAATGGTATCAGAATATTAAAATCGTAAGAATTGCCTATTACATATTTGGTACTATGGTTTGGTTTTGGTTTAGTAGTAAGATACACACTCCATTGGTTAATCTATAAAAAACATCTGAATTTCCTGAAATCAGGAAAAATTTATATAGCCTAAGTGTAGTGATTAATGATATATCCCAGAGTAAATCTTTGTAATAGGTTTAATTTAATACTATTCTTTTGTTTGTTTGCCTCTGGATTCTTTCAGTTTTTTACGATACACTTTATTTCCTACCTGTTTTACAGTATTGTTCTCCTCTTGATTGGCCTTGAAGGACTGTTTGAAACTAGTTGTTCGTTTACAGCTGAGAGGGAAGTTTTCACACGTGAGAGTTCTGTAATTTAAATAAAAGCTTTCTATATAAATATGTATGTTAATGGTAAAAGATTAAACACTCCTTAATAAAAGGATCTTATACAAACGTAAGCAGAAATTAATTTAAAGAAACCGTCCGCCTTAGATATTTATTTTAGCAAGATATAAATCGGCCCACGAGAAAAAGTACTACCCTGGTTACAGAAATTAAACTTAGAGCAAAAGTTAGATTTAACAATTGTTTACAAAAACTAACTCAACACCATGTTGAGCTCACGACAATAGTTCAGCTAATCCTTTAATACGCTTTAATGTGTTTTCATTCCTTTACTTCATCCACAAAATTTAGGTGGTTTGAGGGAAAGCGATTCCATCCCCTCCACCTCACATCAACTTTGAAACAACGCCAAACAGCTAATATACACATCAAGCTAAAAAGGTGCTTGGGGATGCCAGGAATCCACCACCATAAACCACCTTAATTTTATGAACTTGCTTATAGCATAGTATAGATGTATAACTGCAAGATTAAATATGTGCCAGGCCATGAAGCGCAATACTAAAACACTTACGCTTTCCCGCTAGTCATGTCATATCTGGCCTGCATGACAGACCAAACCTCCCAGCATATGCATGTGTATGTGCACGCCATCACTGCAGTAGGTATCACCAGTATTAACATCAGCATGTACAACTCATGCAGACGCCAGAGTGCTACGTCATCACGGTTGCGTGTACACCAGTAGGCTGGATGCTTCTCCCCCACCACCTCCAGTATCTAGGGAAAAGATTTTATATATAACAAGCTAACAGTAATGTTTATATAGAAGCATACATGAAGCAATCAGCATTCGATGCATATACAGGGTGAGTTTTAATTGTCCCCCCCCCTACATTTTTCTACATTTTTTCAAATATGAATCCCAGACCACTTCCAAACATTGTTGGGTAGTAAGTACTTCATTTTGACAAGGTAGTCATTTCCGGCCGCCATCTTGGATCCACCATATTGGATGCAAAATTTTTTTTTAATGTAAAGGTGGGAATGTGACCCATCATTTCGAACTAAATTTTTACCCTAATTACAATGCCGCAAACCGTTTTTAAAAATCTTGACTCATTCTAAAGTTATGAGGGATTTTTAAAACTTTATTTTTAGCCCATTTTAACATTACGCATTTAAAAACTAAGACCATAATCTCAAAATAGTGCTAGATAAAGATAAGTATACACTACCAGTAATTGTCAACCTATTTTCACTTGGTTATGACTGATGTATTTTTTTCGGCCGCCATCTTGAATCCGCCATTTTGAAATGTGATAAATTATTTTAAATATGAAGGTGGTATTGTGACCCATTATTTCGAACTACTTTTTTAATCTGAACTTAATTCCGTGATCCGTTTTTTCATTTTAATTTTTTGATTTTGAAATACTGACATTTTTTACAAAAAAATTGCAATATTTCATAAATAAAACTTGATAACAAAGAATGGATTGCGGCATTGAGTTTAGCTTTAAAAATAGTTCAAAATGATGGGTCACAACACCCCCTTCATATTTAAAATAATTTATCACATTTCAAAATGGTGGATCCAAGATGGCGGCCGAAAAAAATACATCAGTCATAACCAAGTGAAAATAGGTCGACAATTACTGGTAGTGTATACTTATCTTTATCTAGCACTATTTTGAGATTATGGTCTTAGTTTGTAAATGCATAATGTTAAAAAGGGCTAAAAATAAAGTTCTAAAACGCCCTCATAACTTTAGAATGAATCAAGATTTTTTTAAACAGTTTGCGGCATTGTAATCAGGGTAAAAAGTTAGTTCTAAATAATGGGTCACAACCCCACCTTTTTATTTGAAAAAAAATTTTGCATCCAATATGGTGGATCCAAGATGGCGGCCGGAAATGACTACCTTGTCAAAATGAAGTACTTACTACCCAACAATGTTTGGAAGTGGTCTGGGATTGATATTTGAAAAAATGTAGAAAAAAGTTGGAGGGGGGGACAATTAAAACTCACCCTGTATATATATATATATAAATTTAATTTAAAATTTTAATAAAATTAAACTTAACTATATTAAACTTAATTGGTTGCATGTATTTAACACTTAAGCATGATTTAGCACACTAGGTCCTTAACATCGGTGCCTTTCTTTTTGGGGCACTGGAGACTTAAGCCCCTAATTTATTTGCTAAAAAAACTAATAATATAAAATCAACAGACCTTCTTTCAGTGCATGTAGTACGTATGCATGAAATAGCATTAGTGTGTGTTGCAATATCCTGTATATATGATTTTAACTACTTTTCACTTATTTTATATCTACTTACAGTTACTGGCTACATATTTTGCAGCTTATAATTAAATAACATAATATCATACCTATTTACTAAACAATTTATAAAACATGTGATTTCACCAAACAAAAAGAGATTGAGTTCATTCACTTATTGGTTTTGGCTTTCCTAGCTTACAGTAACAAAGGGCCTTCTACTGTCCCGCCTTTGACTGGAAATCTATAGATTCTCAATGGACTGTGCGTATTATTATCACCATCATTGTTTTGGCAACCCTGGAGTTCACCTTAAAATATTAAGTAGAAATAGGTGTAGGTTATTATAAATGTATTTGAATAAAGGTTATGAAAACCAGGGGAAATAGAAAAACGTACAGTACTGTTAATGTTAGTTAATACCTTTAAAATAAAATTTAACTGAGAATATTATTGTTAAAATTGTCAAATAGCTGCCACAGGTTAGACAGTTAGTTAGCTATAATATAAAAATTTATTGTTTTTTGTCGTTCTTTAATTTGCGTATATTAAAGGTTTCAAGGAAATAATTTATATCCGTATTTGTTAGTTAGTAAAAATATACTTCATCTATATCAAAACAAAACTTGTATATTTAAATATTAATAAAGATAACAATAAAACACATAAAAAACATATGTAAAAATAAAACATATATATGTAAAAAATGTCAGGTGACATTTCAATGCAGCAAAATTATAAACAGTATAGGATACTTCATGTAAGAATTGGAGAATAATGATGTTTGGCATTTGTGGCTGTTTCTATTGGGATTATTGTTAATAGATGTATGTATTGTACCTGGACCACTAACATAGGTGTGGCCAGTAGGAAGGAAGCGAGCCAGATACAAAGGATAATCTTCTTGGCTTGACTGATCGTACATAGATACTTGGCCTTCATAGGGTGGACGATTGCGTAGTACCTGTGAACACGAGGAGTACAAGATTATTATACAAGGCTAAGGAAGTGGAAGTGTGTTCCTAAATAACCTTGCAAGAATCACCTACACCACGTATATCTAAACTCTAAACCATCATAGGTTATCTAGAATTACTTCGTGAATTGATGAATTTGATTTTACTATAATCAAATTTCTCAATTATCATGTCACCTTTTTTATGTTGTTTTGTATCCATAAGCATGTGCAGAAGAATTACCGTGCAAAAGTTTTATTGCAGCTTAATAAAACTTACATCACTTAGTTAAACTACTAATTGTACACATATCTTCCCTATAGCTCAATAACTCGTTTATTGGACCAATTATATACATATTTACACGTATTAGTTACGTCAAAATAGTATAATATACAAATTTATCTTACAATAATAAAATAGCTTAAAACTAAATCTTTAAATATCATTTTGTTTCCAAGGACAATTAAGAATCTAGCAGTCAGCCAGGAAGTCACGAACGCTGAAGTAGCATTTATTTAATAGAAATGATTTTAACTTTCTTTCGAATTTAAGATGGCCTGATTCTGCCTTTTGGTGCGTTGGAAGGTTGTTAAAGATATTTACTGCATTGTAAAGAGATTTTTTTAGGTTGTATATTGGATAGGGACTGGGAGATTATAAGAAGTTCTTGAATTGTAATCATGGTTGTGGGAAATGTTGAACTTGTCGATGTTTGGTTTTAGGAATGACAAGGTTTTGTAAATGTAAAGGGATGGTAACGTTAGGATGTTTGACGTTTGAAAAACCGGTTGGCAAGTTTGTCGTCTTTTTAAAGAAAATATAGCTCTAATTTCCCGCTTCTGCAAACGGAATAGAAATAAGGTCCACTTATTCTCATAGGTAAGATGTGGGAAAATATGACCATAATAAGCGGAAAGTAGGACATCAGATTTCGTAGAATTTGCAAGGGCATGTATTGCAAATGATGGCAAATATTCCTGAACTAACTTTTTTATTACGTGGTCAATATGATGGTAAAATGTTAACTTGTTGTCTGAAAACAATCCAAGAAATGTTGTGCAACTAATTGGGTGGACTTGTTACTCATCTAGATGAAACTAGTTGCCACTGGCCACCTTTTGAGGGCCAATTTAGTTTAATGTAGCATTAGTATATTTTCACTTGATAACGGGAAGAGTTTATCCACAAGCAGAAACGTTGTGTAGTTTAAAACACAATAAACGTTGGAAAAGTCCAATTAAATAATATAACAAGATGCAATATAATTAAAATGGAAAAGCGCAAAGCCGTTTTTACACAATTGATTCGTAGATCACACAAACTAGTCTTAATGTTAAAACAAATGAGTTCAACACATTTGTGTTGAAAACGTTGCTTTCTTCCTTTTCAGTATTTCATAAAAAAGACATATTATTGATATACTATAATTTAGTAGAACATCGATATTATATATAAATTGAAAAAAAAATAATTTGATCTCATGGACGAGGTTGGAAAACAAAACCTTTCGCAGAAAATGTTTTGCTATCATTAGTATTCCTCCTAGTATTTCAGATTTTTTTTGTGGACTGCAATAGAAAATAGTGATTCCTTTGTTACTCCCATTTCACCGTATGCAAACTACCTTCAATTCAGCTAAACAAGTGTCCAGCGTTAACGATGATGTTAGTAAAGAACAAAATTATATACTACAAAAGGCTGCACACTAGGCTATTATTTGAAACTAGATATTAGTTCCAGAATGGTTCAAGCGAAATAATATTTCCACATACCAACGGGAAGTTTTGACTTTATTTAATCCAAAATTCTATTTCCTATCAAGAGTATCAAGGTACAAGTTGAGTTATTTGTAATTCCTGACTTACTAGTTGAAAAGATCTGCAAGGATGGTCAAAAATTAGAATAGGTAACTGTGTAGAACAATCTCAGTGTTTTAGATTGATTTGTTACGAGCCAACAACGATTGATTTAGAAAAATGTCAATCTAAAATACAGACATTATGATCAAAAGGTGTTAAACGGTACTATGTTATTGCCCTAATATTTTATTATTACTGTATTATATTGACACTACTTTTAATTACCACTAGGTAGTTATTATATTATTTAAATTGAAGTATACGTTGTGACAGAGATAAATAAATTATGATCTAACCGTATAAAGGTATGAAACAACATGTTTGGACGTTTAGCCACAATAGGATTATGTGCTTAGGTAAATTGAAGGCATCATTGTCAGCACACTAATGGATTGGGTAATGGTAATATGTATATTTACCCTAAATATGTTTGAAAAAAAACTATAAAACTTAGTGGGCATAAAAACAGAAGCCAAACAGTAAAGGCCCGAAAATAAATACCAACATTTTGAGATAATTTTTAGATTAAACATTTACCTACATTTAGATGTGTTATTAACAGGAGCTTCGTTTATGAACCAACACAGCTTTAGTAAACATTTAACATGGTTAAATCAAAATCAAATAAAAATCAATTTTTATTGTAGAATAGACCTTTACATAACGAAACAAAGTAAGTTGATATTTTTCCACGATATTACGTGAGGCTATATTTAAAAACGCTTTAGGCACATTGAAACAACGCTTTTGCTCTTACAGATGTGGTTTTATATTTCGGAATATCACTTTCTCCTTTTACTTAACATTCGTAATAAAACAATTTTAACATATTTAGTTTCTTCAGAAACTAAAAATTACAATGTGAGTTGACAGCTATAATTTACTGTACAAATTTATAAAAATTTATATGAACAATATTATATCAGATATCACTAAGCTTTACTAAAGCGTACAAGGATTTTAAACAAATTTTATATAGAATTTATTTTTATGCTGTATCGAACGAAGGGGGTCATCTATTGCATAAATAAACAGCTACCACAAATGTTATTGAAACGCGAAGCAATATGAATGTCTGATGTGTCTCAAATGGGATATGATCATAAAACGTGGGGTTTCAAATACATCATTCAGTAGTTTCAGTTGTTTTGCATTTCAAAAGAAAAGACATTCTTTGTACAAACTAAGTTCTTTTATAGTATCGGATATATTTGATAAATTATTTAAAAACATATTAAGTTGAGTTTTAAGCTATGTTATTAAAGGGATATCCTATTGTATGTCTCACCAAACTATACCAAAGTCCATGTACACATACTTTTGTTTTCGTAATGTATCTTTAAGTTTAGTGAATTTCCTCCTTATTCCAATTTCATTCCTATTGTGATTACTCAAATGGACGTGTAGACAATTTAAGTAACAACTGGTTGTTTTATTACACATTTGTAGGCACTTTATAGAAACCTAAAATGCAATGTAAATTACATTTCTGGTATTTATTTATCCGTCGTGAAGCTTGAGATGTAAAAATAACACATATGCAACTTCTAAGAGGAACCACATAGTAATGATAAAAAAATAAAGAATTCGTTTACGTAAAGCATTATATTTGGCAAGAATAAGTTTTAAATGAATAAGTGAATACTGAAGTTTAAATTTATGTATGAAATTAAATTCTACAAAAGTATGACTTTGTTTCAGATACAAATTTAAAAAATATTCTTTTACTTTCTCCCCCTATACCATAGCATATGGAGAAAGTATTGTTTTCGTCAAAATTTTCGAGTTTGAGTTTTGAGTAGATATATTCGTTTTGGGTCCCCCCGGACCCAAAAAAGTGGTTTTCGAAGTGATGTCTGCGTGTGTGTGTGCGTGTGTGTGTCTGTGTGTCTGGATGTGTACAGAGCTAGGGACTACACCTGTGGTCCGATTTCGATGAAATTTGGTATGTAGGTTCTAATCCATGGTATCTCCAGGCTTTTTTTCATTTTTTTGAAATTTTGATTTTTAATGGGGATTTTTCCATAAAAACCCATAAAAAACCGGAAAAATCAAATTTTCTCAAAAACGGCCCTAACGATTTTGATAAAAGTTTAGTATGTTGTAGCCCTTTAAATTCTGAACAAAATGGTACAAATCCCATTTCTGTAAAAATTACGGTTCAAAAGTTATGGGTAATTATGATATTATCCCTTTAAAAACCCCATAAAATAACGAAAAATAGGATTTTAGACAAAAATCCAGTTTTGATTTAACATAGTAGGTTCGTAAGTCCTTACAATTTTGATAGTTTTTTTTTTAAGAAATTTTGATTTTAGATGGGGATTTTCCCATAAAACCCCATAAAATAACGGAAAAATCGGATTTTCCGAAAAATGGCCCGAACGATTTTGAAAAAATTTTGGTATGTTATAGTCCTTTATATTCTGAACCAAATGGTACAAATCCCTTTTCCGTAAAAATTACGGTTCAAAAGTTATTGTAAATTATGTTATTTCTCCATAAAAACCCCATAAAATAACGGAAAATCGGATTTCCCTAAATTGGCTCGAACAATTTTGATAAAAATTTAGTATGTAAAGAAAAAAAATCATACAAATCCAATTTCCGTATATTTACTCTCACCACTTACACATGATAAAGGTTGTTGACAAACTTACGGGAGAAAGTATGTGTCAGAATGCTGATACCGTTTATTTTATTTTTGTAATACACTGCTACTATGTTAAAAGTTCAACTTAATCATCTTTATAATTTAAAAACCACTTTGATTAAGCTCCGATATTTATATATTTATGCTTGTATAGATTCGATATCATGAACAAGTATCACATATACTTTTGAAATCGAAATACTTCTGTGACTAATTTGACGATGAGTAATGGTATTGTTTTATCGCTCACTTCATCTTAACTATCACCCTTAAACAATGGAAGAGCTTCTAAGGATTAAATGGTTTTTTTTGTTACTAAACAAAGTTTTAATGTAAAATGAATGGTTTTTGTATTGTATTGCCTATACGTTCAATTTACAATGGTTTTAAACGTCCTAAGACATTTTTCAAATTATATTTAATACATATTCAGCGAAAGCCTAATGTAAATCATAAATTTCACCATTACTCATATTATTGAAGTTAGCATACCTGAATCATCCTATAGGCCTCAACAGTTAAAATTTTAAAGTAGTAGTCAGCAGTTATAAACATATTTTTTACGAAACAAAAACTCTCAGAAATATTTAAACTGCAAATATTTGTAATATTTGTAAAGGTTTGAAAAATATTTGTATTTTTTTAATGAAACATGTATTTTAACTGAAAAGTTTGAAATAGTCTGAAACATGCTCGCAGCATATCGATGGTTTGTCGGTAAGCCATACAGATGGCAGATATGTCAGGATTTCACGGGCTGTGGGCACATTACCTCTGCTACTCCAGGGTGTTGAATATAATATATCAGCAAGGCAGCCAACTGGCAGCTGATACTTCTAACTTAACACACGTTTGGAAATGTACCTTTCACTTCTCCTTGCCACTCAGCATTTACTTTTAGACATAATATATATATATATATATATATATATGTATATATATATATCACCTTTTAATATAATATTCGTTGGTCTATGACTCTTGTGATTTATATTTAAACTCCCTTTAGCGAAATAATCATCTTTTTAACCCTTTCTAAATTCACATTTTAATATTTTTTGTTTTGTTGGATTATTTGTCAAAAAAAAGTTAAAACCACATAAGCTTCCTTATCCCTATTTCATTCTAAGAGTTGTTTGGTTTATGAAAATAATCTTATGTTCAAAATACGATCTTTTGTTTATATTTTATCTGCAATACGCTTATTATTGAAAGTAATAAGTGTCCTAATTGAGATACTTTGTAAGATTTTTTACTTGTAGTTTAACTAATAGATATATAATCTGGTATCATCAATGGTTCACCGTATCAGTAATACGTGAGTGAGTTATAATTTTATAGTCCTAATGTTACTGGTAGTTATCTATTTTTGGAAAAACTGTTTACGAAAGTAGCTAAAATCTGAATTTCAAAAATATGATTCCAAAAATGTTACATGTTATTCACATAATTATATGTTATTATTATACAGGGGAAGTGTTATTTTTCTATTGAGGTGGACTTTTTTACTTATATACTTTTTATGCTACAAAATCGTAGGATTAGTTAGAACTGTGCGAAAGCTTGAGCTTATAATAATATCTTAGAAATAATAAAATTAATTAATACAAATAATACATTTTCAAGCCTTAAAATAGTTGAATGTACGACCTAAACACTTAAACATGTTGTGTGTTCAATCAAATATTAATCCTTATTGTCAAAAATTAACATAAAATAGCCTATACTGCTTTACTAAAAAAAAAAAAAACCTTGCTCTATGTAATGTTTCCAACGGAAGAATTTGGAATCTAACCTTAAGTGATTAAAGACAGCCTTCTACAAAATGACATGACAAAATAATTTGTTGTAATCATAGGGATAGTAGGCTAAGATAGTTACAAATAAAAATTAGTAAATATTAATATACTGTACAAGGATTTTTAAGTAACTCTATCACAAATTAACTCATCTACAAATTGAAACATGTTTATAGCAATTTCAGATTCATTGGAGTGATTTTAAAATCAAATCTTATGAAATAATGTTATGTACAGTATCACAATTGGAAAGAAATCTAAAAGGGAAAATATACTTTGTCTCTTGGGGACAGTAACGTATCATATTATTTGTTAACAAATACTCAAACAAACTTTTATGACCATAAAACAATTTTCCACAGTCCAAACAATATTAACTGAAAATAATGTGTCTCAGATGGAATGTAATCATAAAGTGTGGGAATTCAACTCCAGCGTGCTGTTATTCCAGCGGATGTTTTTCATTTCAAAACAAAGCGCACATATATTGAGGGAATTCAGTCAGATCTTACAGTAAATAATAGCTATTTAAAAACAGTTTCCAAAAGAAAATTTAGTATGGAAACGTAAATGTTTGATAAATCGTAGCTGAGAGATATATTTTAAAACAATCTTTTATCACGAAACGCATTTTAGTAGATGTGTTTGTGTGAGAATGTTAATATAGAACTTGAATATTGGTGAGACATTATATTAAAATTTTAATAGGTCCTATTGTAGGTATCGAGAGTATAATGTAGATTTTTTAAATGCTATATAAGCAGCTCTTACATAGGTATTCAAATAAAGATATATATTTAAAGATATTGACTTTTTAATGAATGGCAATTTAGGAGGGATGCCAAACCGATCCTTCTCCTGTGATTATTCATTTGAGCTCAATTGTCCTTCTAATAATTCCAATTCATTCGTCAATTTTCTGTCTATGGTGTATCGTGGTATCATCCATGATTAAGACTAAAAATGGGTGTGTATATAAAACCTTTATTAAATAATTGCTGAATACAGTTTTTAGTTATAAATGTATACGTTTAAAAATTATGTATTGAATTTCCTTATCCATATTATCCACACGCTTAAAAAACCGCTTTATAAATCCCACGCTTTACAACGATTTCGAATATTTATATCTTATGAAAATTCTGTAATACGAGATGACTATAATTACAGTTTTATTCAAGTAACGAAAATATATATGTAAAATGTAGCCCCTTATTTCGGCAGATTTTCTTGAGCAAAGCCTGAAATTATGTACAAGAGATATCGGTGTTTCAACGGTAAGCCATATAGACGACAAATATATCAGGATTTCGCACGTTGTCGGAATGTTAGAGCTCCTTAACAGACAAGTGGTGGAAAATAACTCTGACTAAAAAACAAGCGTAAAAAACTCCTCTCTCATTTGAGCTTCCCTGTTGCTTAAATCTCTTATTTTGAGATAAAAAAACGAAAAAGATGTTAATTTACAAAAGTGTATAAAGATTTTGTTATTTAATCATTGTTACTAGCATATAAGTAGTTGTAAAAAGATATATCAAAAATTGTATGACATTTCATTTCAATGGTAATGCGGATAGTAATAACTTACACTATTAAGAACAATTTCATTTTGCTGAATTACTAACTATATGTACGAAGTGGCATAATATATTTAAAATATTACATCGTAGTTTCGTATATCCGTAAATTCAAGTCTTACACAAGCGTATAAACTTTCATTTCCAATGTAGTTTAAATATGTATTGGATTTACATTACAAAATTGTTTTTATGCTAAGTTGGTTTGTGAAATATTGCAAGGATTCTTGATATGAGTCCATTATCCTTCCGCAATAAACGATTACAATGATATATACATCTAAAAGATTCAAAATTTAACTACTTCGGAATGCACAAATAATTTTGATGTCAATCGTGTCCTCCAGTAAAATTGATGAACTCTTACATTGGCTGCAAAATTCGATACCGCATATTGAACATCTTTACTTTATATGTTTATTTTACATAGATTATATGCATTAAACATTTACATGAATCACATATTAGGGCAGTAGCAGACGTACTGACCTCTCAACGCTCATCGCAGTGAGTGTTAGAACAGAACAGATGGCAGACACACTCTGCATGTAGTGGAGCAGCTTACACAGGAACAGTCCAAGGGTCCAGCCGTACGAGAACAGTTTGGCCAACTGTTACAAACAATATGATCACCAACTCACCTTATGTATGTATATGAAGACAATCTCATTATGCAAACACAATGTTTGATTGTGATTCAGATTGCAACAAGGCAATTTAATCATACTACAATAATTTTGTTCAGCTATTCGTTACAATCTTTTACTTGAAATTATTTACACTTTGTTACATCGTTAGGGGTAGTACCTGAAGCTATCATACTTCAATTTAAAATTCTAAAGGTCTCCTTTTAAAAACCTATTGGCATGAAAACGAGTTAGTTTAAGAAGGCTGAATAGTTCAGTTATTGATCAGTAAAAGCTATTTCAAATTATTGTACTTTATCGTCATTGTAAAAACCATAGGTTATTTACCTTTACTGGAATACATATAATGATAAGCAACAGATCAGCAGATGCAAGACTTGCGAGAAACACGTTAGTTGTACTCTTCATTCTTCGGTAACGGCAAATCGTAAAGATGATGAGCGAGTTCCCGATAATGCCAAGTACCATGGTAACACTGTAGACTACCAGAGGAGGTAATAGCTCCTCCCAGTAGTAGGTGTTGAGTGCCTCTAGGTAGTCATAGTCATCGTAGTCTGTCGTATTGTCCACCAGTGACACCTGTAACAGAGGTAAAATATGATGAGCGAGTAGCCAACGATGACCAATACCATGGTAACACTGTAGACTACCAGAGGAGGTAATAGCTCCTCCCAGTAGTAGGTGTTGAGTGCCTCTAGGTAGTCATAGTCATCGTAGTCTGTCGTATTGTCCACCAGTGACACCTGTAACAGAGGTACAAGATGATGAGAGAGTAGCCAATGATGACCAATACCATGGTAACACTGTAGACTACCAGAGGAGGCAATAGCTCCTCCCAGTAGTAGGTGTTGAGTGCCTCTAGGTAGTCATAGTCATCGTAGTCTGTCGTATTGTCCACCAGTGACACCTGTAACAGAGGTAAAATATGATGAGAGAGTAGCCAACGATGACCAGTACCATGGTAACACTGTAGACTACCAGAGGAGGCAATAGCTCCTCCCAGTAGTAGGTGTTGAGTGCCTCTAGGTAGTCATAGTCATCGTAGTCTGTCGTATTGTCCACCAGTGACACCTGTAACAGAGGTACAAGATGATGAGAGAGTAGCCAACGATGACCAGTACCAAGGAAATAACTTCGGTTTAATGTGCTACTGCTTTCCTCTGGAGACGGCATCATAAATTCTCCATTATTTGATAAAATATTATTCTCCGTCAGTGATCATTCTTGTCTTAATAAAATACAATACTTTTTTAACCCCAATCAAGACAAAAGTTGAATTGTTTGCTTCCGTACGTGAAATCCGTTCCCATGAAAAGTATGGGTAGGAAATGTGCTGGGAATCGGACCCATCTCTGTGGTACAGAAGTTGATACACTAACCACAAGACTAACAACACACCTCGTTGTCAAAAAGAAAATAATTGCCTCATGGCCTGCTTGTTTTTTGGTTTCATATCTAAATGGAATTCTAATAATTAATAAATTATATTTTGCAGTACATAAATGAGTTCAAATTCTACCTAATAGGGACAAGAGGAAGTGAAGAAAGCATTATCTATAAACTTGTTCTTTTTCAAAAATACAGTAACACACATAATATAAGTGGCAAACATAGTTCAAGAAGAAATAGTATTGAGAAGCTAGTTTAAACAATGTATAAATCCTTAACACTGTGTTTGACGTTGAGATAATTGGTAATCAAACAACACCTACAATTGAGCTGATGACCAAACAACCAACTCCTGCAATATTATTCAGTTAACTCGAGGTTCTATAACTTTGCTGATTTCAATGACTAATCATTCGAAAACTCACAAGATTTGTTATTCTTCTACTTCCATTCAAGTATGTTCTACAAACAGGTCGACGATAGTGAAAAGATTAGCGCTTAAATTACTACTATAAAACGTAATGTAAGTAGTATGTAGGTAATGTGATTGTTTAATTCACAGGTTTTATACTAGAATTAATATCAGAACAAGTTGTAACCTATACGATTCAGTAACAGATTGCCAAAAAATCGTTCACTAGAAATAAGTTAAATTTTTTTTACAAAAACTTATATTTAGAACTCAGACGTATTATATCTACCACAGAACTACATTGAACGAATATTAGTTATTGGGAAATAAGTTCAAAACTACACACTCCCTGAAAACGTAAATGCTTCACGGTAGGAAAAAAATTAAATTTAGTGTGAGCCTACTAATGATCACTGAGTTGTAAATTGTGATGTGACGGTACAGTGTTAATCAGTACCACAGCTCTTAGGAAAAGCATCGGTACCGAGAATGAGAATCGAGATGCCATTAAGGGCAATTTGGTACCGACACGGGTACTCTATTGCCTGCATGGTTCAACAATCACTGCACATTAAAGGTACGTTTTGCCTGGAGCGACAGGTGCGACGGTCGCGCAGCGACCGTCGCTGAGCGGCAGTCGCGGGACACTGATCAAAGGGGTTTTGCATAGTCCTGTTTTGCTTGGAGCTACTGTCGCTAGAGCCGCGAGCTGCAGTCGCTGGGTACTGCTCCAAGACCAGTCAGGAGCGACGGTCGCTTAGCGACAAGTTAAATTTTAGTGGTGAGGAAGACTACAGTTTATTAGAAGAAGTGGCAAAACACCCCGCGCTTTATATTATATCCTACAAAGACCAAGGAATAAAGGACAACGTCAGGTTAGTTTAATATTATGTTATTATATTATAAGTTATTTTAACATATTATTAGATTATTTAGATTGTCAACTTTAAATACTTCTAATTACATTTTCGTTTAGGTGATTTAATAAAATATTGTTCTGTATAAATGGTTGTTGATCAAATTGGCTTAAAAGTCAGGCGTGTCATATGTAAATATATACAATGCCAATTATTAAAGTAATGTGTTAAGAAGAGGCTATTCAAATATTAATGGAGTATATAATGTAATTGGTATTTTTTTCATTTACTATACAATCAACAAAATATAATTTTCACTCTGTGAGGAGGTTGTTTATAATACTGATTTCCAATTCAAGTTATGCTTGTGTACTACAGTACAATTGAGTAATTTTATTACATTTTGGATTGTGATATGGCAGTTTTGGAATGTTACTTATAACAAATAACTAGGCCTATAAAGAATACTTTATTGTTAAGTTTTGCCTGTTTTACTAAGTGAATTTATCGAATTTATTTAGTGACTTTATACTTAGTGCGCACTTTTGAGGTTAGGTGCACTGACGGTACCACGTCTCGTGACGCCAGGAAGAAGAAGTTGTCGCTCCAAGCAAAACAGTCTACCACCCCGCGACTGCCGCTCGGCGACGGTCGCTGCGCGACCGTCGCACCTGTCGCTTCAGGCAAAACGTACCTTAATAGTGAGTCCAAACCGAAGAATGAAAAATTGGGAGAGTGATTTTAGCCGCATCCGTAAACATATGTTGTGATTACGATGACATCGTAAATTCTCCCGCAATAACATTAAAATCCGTGATCACCTGTCGTAATCGCAATTTATACTTAACGCGATACCTTGAAATATGAGCTAATAAACATCGTAAATAATATACGCTTGATTGTCGGTCACTGGCGATAGTCATTGAAAAAATGTAAATTTCTATGTCCTATACTAAATTGACTTACAATGGACTTGTGGACGGTCATCAATACTCGAGCGATGCACTTTTGCCTGTCACTCGTTGCCTGCATCCTAATTAATGGCACCTGATAGTTTTAGACTGTCAAAAAAGCTTCCACGATGTGCTGCTAGAGCGTGCTCAGTGTTCGTCAATTCGCTGCCGTCGTCGACTCGCCATGTAGTGTGCTACCAGCAATACCACCCTTCCAACGAAATGCTACCAACGTAACAGACCCAATTTTTAATATGGGTTAAGTACAAAGTTATAAAATCCCGTAATTTTAACGGAAAGCCAATTTTTTCAAAAATCCCCGGATATTTAAAAACACTGAAATATACCGGAACTCCTGCGGAATTCTCCAGAAGTTGGCAACCCTGGCTCCAACTACCAACTTGTCATGGCAACGCTTGCTAGCGCTTGACGCTGCAGTGGTTTCCGAAACTATACAGCACTCCTAGTGGTGGACGCCAGAATATGCTTACCACAGCACTGCTGTGTATGGTTTTATTTAATTAACTGTTTTTTTTTCTTTCTTTGGCTATCAAGTATAAAATTAATCAAAACTTCGCGATTCTACGAAATGCACTGACACAACTGTAGCTAAACACATAGCTAACAAAGCATGGTTTGATTTTATTTTGATCCAATATCTTATGATGGTTTTATTTTTATTTTATTGAATTATGTATTGACATAGCCTATTATGTAATGTTTAATGGCCAAATAAACAATTTGAATTTGTAATATAGATTTTTTTAAATATATAGTATAATATTTGTAAAATCCAAAACAACGTTTCATATTGTCTCCTAAGATTAAATTATGTGAAATTAAGTGTAAGAAACCACTCCAAAAATAAAAAATAAATAAATAGGAAATTTTAAATTAAAAAGAAATAAATAGGAAGTATTTATGTAAATAATCTCAAAGGAATGTTTGTGGAAATTTTCTCTGAGTTTGGAATTCAATTAAATATTCACTGCTGGAATGCAATTACAATAGTAAAGTCACCTTCTCTGACCCTAATGTCAGTCACCTTTCCTGTTAAATTTAACCTATTCTAAAATACTAACTAACTATAACTAATAACTATTATATTATAAGCTCTAACTAAGAAACTTCTTATATTAATAACTCAGTCCAACCAATGTTATTTATTATTCTTCGATCAAAGATTTGTAGTCTTATCATTTTTCATCTAAAAAATTTCACTTTAAATCGATTCCTTGTTACTATAATAGCTATGTATAATAGTTTATTGATATGTACAATATTGTTTACAGCATAAGAGATCAATATATAGTTGATCTATAGTTCTATAAATTGAGTTATTATTGTTTTATTTATTACCCATAAAACATGTGATAGATCAAATCAAATTACATTGGATTAGAAGAAAAAACACTAATAATTTTCCTTTATAAGGCGTAGATTATGTTCCACTAGAAAAATCCCATACTTAATATTAAACTGGTTATTAAATAAGCTCAACTTCTGAAATTAAATATATGACTGACTCATTCTCTAATATTCTTGATTAAGGTTTACGTATAAAAATTAATAGGTTACTCTTAGAATATTGATAATACCATTTTTATATTCAGTGTACGCTTTCCTGTCACATACTACCGATTTGATAATTTCACTGTTGCATCGTAAACCTGATAACAATATGTAACTCATAAAATGTTATACTACTGAGGTTACTGACACTCTCTAACCTATTTATTTCTTACCTTTATAAAGTTTCAATTTGTATTAGAATTATTAATAAACGTTATTGTCTATCTGACACATACTTTCTCCCGTTAGCTTGTCAACAACCCTTATCATTGGTAAAGGGTGGGAGTAACCATAATATTTTATGGGGAAATCACACAAGCTGCATTAAACCTTTGAAGCTTAATGTTTAAAGCAATAGGGGTTGTACAGTTTTGTTTCAAGTTAAAAAGGATATACTCTATACTTTTGTCCAACCCTGTATTTGTTTTGCATACATATAACACGTTTAGATTTAGATTTGTTTTGCATGTTTCCTATGCAATAATTGGTGTACCAAGTTGACGAATTTAACTACTATTATTCAATTAACTCATACTTTTTTTTTCTTTTAGCAACTTATTACCAAAACATACTACCTCAAAACGTTTTGACGTGGTATTTGTATAGAGTTATGGGAAAATTAAACACTATAAAGACTGTTAAATATTGCTTGAAGAAACTGGGATAGCTAAGTTAGCGAAAGGCTTAGGCAAAGCACTGGCCATAAACATTGACAAACAGCCACTTTAAAAGAGCTCTTTAATATATTCTAAATTATCTCCAACGTCCTGGAAAACAATGGAGGCAGACAGTATCAACATTGTACTATTGTATTTCTAAAGACCTTACATTATCAAATCGCAAAGATCACACGTGCAAAAACCTTCTATCATCACCATCTAAGGTGATACATCATGTAACTAAATTAAATGTAAAAGCTTTCTTGTTACAGGGAGAAATGATAATTTCTTACGAAACTATGACAAAACACACGATGACGACGATTAGAAATATATATACCTTTACCTATTGTGTTTGGAAAGTAAATAATAAAAAAAAAGGTCTTATAACACTTAAAACATATATTTACGCTTATACTGTTACTCACAAGAAGGTAAATATACATAAAAGATGGGTTTTACCGTATTTACCGTCTTGTGAGTAATAGTATAAGCGTAAATATATGTTTTAAGTGTTATAAGACGTTTCTTTGATTTACTTTCCGTAAATTTAATAACACGTACAATGCTGATCAAGAAGTTATCTATTGTGCATAACAATTTGTTGTTAACTTATTAAATCACAATTGTACTTTCTACATTCATAATTGGTTATGGAACACATAACACATAAGTTCGAATCATGTTCTCAGAATGCGTTTGTGTACTCTCTTCAATATCTTCTCTAAAAATTCCACCGGCGTTGACAACAAGGAAATAGATCCATGAATACCCTGTGCTTTATTTAGTAAATCCTGATAAATCGTGTTTACAAAATTCCCTCTCCCGATGGTATAATAGTTTCCATCTTCTTAATAATGTTAAGTATTTAGAATGGAAGTTTTAAACTTCATCCACAGGTTCAACCTAGTTTTGTTAAGTGTTTATCTAGTTGGCTATAGCTCAAGTTAGACGTGAATTTGTTTGAAACTGTTGAGATGAAAAGTATTTAAAATAAAAAGTCGCTTTTATAGTGAAGGAAGAGCTTTGTATTTTCAAAAATCTAAATGTGAATATGATCTATCCGCTTGATATTTACAGTAGAAATAAAACCTTAAGAAATAATAAGAAATATAAATAATATCTTTAATTGGTATTAAAGTTTAGTGATCCCTTTTATTGTCAGCGTGACCTTGAAAACTTTTTTTCTTTATGAAATGTGATGATGAAAATACTACTTTTGTGAAACGTCTTCAATGGAATATCACAAATTCATTGCATTAATGATTTTATTTTAAAGTATATAAGTTAAAAATGTAAAATAAAAACTATTACATGCTGAGGGATTATTTTTGTTGAGCTTAAAGCTGAATTCATAGTTAAAGCTAGACGTTGATACTTAAAAAAGAAAAGAGACTCGGGAGTGTTCTGTTGGATTGAATCACAGTTCCATAAGCAATTGGTCTTCTTAAAATAATCCGATACTGCTCTGACCTACATTTCAAATATCACGACTTACGTGCTTTATTGTGATGGCATTTTAACTTATAAATAATTAAACTTCATAAGTACAATAAAATAGGTTAAAAAATACGATAAATAAAACCTAAAACTATATATAACGATATTAATATCAAGTAAGTATTACGAGTCTACAAAATAATTCTTTGATAATTCAAACGCAAAAAAGGTTGTATATTGTAAATGAAAATGAGAACTAACATTACGTACGTGGAGTTAGATGGTTATACATATCTGACCGTAACGTTATAAAGCGTTTGTAAAAGAATATGAAAAACTGCAAGTTTTACAAGAGGACAGATGGTAAAAAATATTATGAACTGTAGACTTAGGGACTTTGATAAGTCCCAGAAACATTGCAGTAGGGAAATGTCTATTAAGTTTCGTTTATTCTTTGTCTTCAATATTTGTATCCATTTCACTTACACTGGGAATACTTATAAAATGATATTTCTTAAGTCAATATAATAATTTACTGTCTTAGAGTGTCAACAATCAGAAATTAAGTCTACCTCTGAATTCATAAAAGTCAAAACTAACAGTAAATATATATATTTAAACAAAACCTATTTTTATAACTGAGTGAGTAATATGTGACATACTGTACAGTAATTTTTTGTAATAGTTATTTATTTTTGTTTCTTATTGATAAATTTAATTGTAAATAGCTTGAGAGCTCGTTAACACCTTTATCGATATGTTCTTTATCAATCTAACTCAACCACACACACGCACACACACACACACACACCAGTAAGGTGATGGCTGATAAAGCAAAGTGTTTGCGATCAACATGAAAATACACATTATCCTAAGGCACTTTGATGGAACGATGTGAGGGCTGAGAAGATGGGATATAACTTTCGACATTTATGCGAGAGTAACTTTCTACTTTATGTTAAGTAGAGTTGATTTTGCAGTTTTTTAACTAGACCAGTGATTTGCTTACAGGCCTTTTGACTTTTATTTTCACTTTAGTATAAATTAGTGTTTAGCAGAAAAGATATTCGTTGTTTAGCTATAAACGTAAGTCGTATATATAAATTATTTTTAATACTTTTTGATCTAATATGTTTATTTTGTTTAAAACATCCATAACGTGAACTATTTATACTGGCATGCTAGCACTATCAAATAATTTTTGCGAATAAGTATCAGGTGCAACTTATTGCAAAATCTTCTCTTTTAAAATTTAGCTTAACTTATATGCCCCCCTAAAAACCAATTATAGTTTGCATCAGGAACAACAATTTGTAACACTCTACTGAATCTCAAAGCAATTTTAGACGGATTAATGCAGATGGATCATAGTTAGGGTAAAGCAAAAACCATTTATTTGTAGATTTAGACCCTATCTTTTAACCTTTCTATTTTACTACAAATGTTACCCCATACAGCACCTACACCTTTTAATACTTTTTTTTTTATAAAAGAAAGGACTTTTTTCATTATTTACATTGAACAAATTCACGTTAAAGCAGATAAAAACTATTGACCGATATTTCACTAGAAAACTAGTTTAGTAAGTGTTTTAAGCAATTACGTTGCATATGGTATTCAATAGTTATTTGTGTAACTAGTGTTAGAAGTGGCGCTTTGCGCTCGCGTTAAACATTATATTTTTAGTACAGTTACGATAAACCATAGTCTTTCCAACACTATAGAACACGTTTTTAGGTTGGTTAATTAAATCCAAGCGTTAAACGAAATGGGATCAGCACCATCTAATCGTAGTCGTGTCTTTAAGTGTTGCCAACTTATTTTCAAGCGTATACGTATTACATGCCTACAAAAAACTCACTGTTTTGTGTAGTTATAAAAATAGTAATAATAAAATTAAATTACAAAAAAATTTAATTAAAAATAGAAATAAAATGAAATAAAATAAAGAGTGCGTAAGAAATGAGTGCAGCAAAAGTAAGTAAGTGCAGCAATTACCTACTTTGCGCGCTATATTAAGTGCAAGGAAGCCCACTTTGACAGGTAACTGTTGGAGAAGTTTATTTGCCTGACTAAGAATTTTACTACATTTTGAAGCTCTGATTGTGAAGCTACAATACTCTGGGTACTACTAAAATGTAAGTACAATTCTCTTATCGTAATTACCATTGAAACTCTCAACTACTAAGAACTTTCTGCTTTCACATTGAAACTTTGCACACTCTACACTATACCTATATCTTTATGGTGCCATATTCTAGGTCTGTTATGCATCAAACACTACATTTCATTACTAGAACGAAGAAAATGTTTTTGTAATTCCAGTTTAAGTTTAAGGATGGGACAAAATCTGCGCCGGAAAATTAGTGGGGACCGGAAAGTCATTTGGGCCTAATTTGTTTTGTATGTTGTGTAATAGTGTACAAATAATTTGTTTTACTGATTTCTAATGTAATTTATTCAAATTATTGTTACAAATAACTAGATTATATAAATGACTAATTATATAAGTCACACTTAATTTAGTATATTCAGTCATTTAGCCCTAATGTGTTTTGTATTTTTTGTAAGGCTGCACAAATCATTTGTTTTACTGATTATTATATCTACTGTTTTTACAAATAACTAAATTAAATTAATAACTATTGGATACTGAAGTATATTTTATTAATAGAAAAAATTAAATATTATAAAATATGTAACGTTAAACAGATTGTTAATAGCGTGACTTCCGTCATTCATGCTGTTTTAAACTATAAAATGTTACAGGTATAAGTTATTACATTGAGTTGGGTAGCCGGTGATCATATTGAGAAGACTAATAAAAATGTGAAACAAATCTTATGAAACCGAATGCCCATGTAATGAATTTAGTAAAATATGAAAGTTTATTTCCATTGCTACTTTTAAACCTGTAGATGTTAACTTTTAATTACAGTATATCAATTGTATTACAATATCTCAATATTCATAGAACTGCAATAGGATAACAAAGTATTGCTTAAGAAGTGGAGAGGGTAATAGTGAACATGGTCTATCTGCTAGATCTCCACAATGGGGGAGTAGTTTTAATATTCTCTGTTAAGAGTAAACGAAGAAAACTGGCATATTTGTAGTTCTGTCACGATGCTTAGTCTCAAACAACAATCACTCTTTTGAAAATGATATTTGTTAAACTTGGTGAGTAGTTTTTTTTTTTTATTATTTATCAGTAATGTTTATACTTGCATATATAGTTGGGGAACAACAGAAAAAAGATCGTGTGCGTCATTATATATCCTGCAGTAAAATTACTTAACATACGAAGTAAACACTTTCGTTCTGATTGGTTTGAAATTTATTGTTATTTTGTTAAGTATAACTATTATTCTCTTGCAGTTATGTTTTCCTTAGTTAAACATGCATAGGCAACTAAAGCTTAAAAAAAGTCTTTAAGCTATTCTCTTTAATTTATAACACTAGCTTTAAGTTGAAAATTTCAAACAATCACTTTTCATCCTGCTTTCCCATAAAAAAACAATTGTTACAGATAAATATTAACATTTAAAAACTCACGATTTACAAAAAAGTTACAAAATATAATGACGCGGCATGCAGACTTCAACCATGACCCATAAAAATCAGTATTGGGGTTACTCTTTGGATTTGGAAGTAAATTATGCTCAACTGTATTAATAAGATTGTTCTTTCCTTTTGTTCTCTATTTTAAATGTGCTAGTTTAGATGATTCGTTGACTAACATTTATTTTATGACTTCTTTGTTTACCTTTTTATTGTTAACTACAAATTCTGTCATGACGACCAATCAACCTATAAGGCACATGTTAAATTTCTTATAAAGTTTAAATTCACGTAGGGAGAAGCCCTTTAGTCCGATTTGTACAATTTCAGATTTATACCTTCCCATAGGTTGTTACTATGACTGTGCTAATTATTGTCCGGATCACTTCCACCGTATTGGTAAAACAAAAGCTTGAGTGTAATGTAAGAGCTTCGCTCATATCGCTCAACCCACGAAGAAAATATAAAATAGAAAATAAAAAATAATGTAACGTCTTCAATTTTATCCAAGGTAAATACATCCAAAAATATATCGAACGTTATATTACTAAAGTATCTTACGAGGTTTCTATATAATTCATTATACAAAACCATTTAAAAAGGTATAAGAACAATGGATATTTAAAAAGAAATCGTAAATGTTTACTTCATAACTATCAATTTTTCTATTTAAAAGCATAAAACATTATTAAAAACGATCTCCGTTAATAATTGTAACAAGTTAGATGGTTCAGTGTATTATATGAGGCTTCTATCTACTAAATACACTTTTATACTGGAATATCAAAGAGGCTTAGCATATTTTCTCTAATTGAAACACAATTTGAAATGCAATCAGTAATCCTAAAAGGAGATAATACTTATCTGACCTACTTTCTAAATATCATTATACACAGTCCCAGCTTACAGCTTAAGACCAGTATTTTGACTTACGACCTCCTTGTCTCAATATAAATGACAAATATAAAAAAATACTTTAATGTACATATGTTTCAGACTTAAATATTATCACTTTAATGATGATTTAAATGTTTCACTTATAATTTCAATTTAATTACTGACTGGAAAACAAGTTTAACTCAAAAGCCCAAGCAGCTAATCGCTCCTTTCAAAGAAACTCCATACAATTTGTTATACTATTTAACTTGTCTAGAACCAAGCTATAAATATCTTGTATATAAATTTATTTTTAATATTTTTCAAGGTTATCCATCTAAATGTGACTACTGTATATGGCAAAACTTACAAAAAGACTTCCATAACTATATTATTTGCACAGACCATGAATTGAAACTCCAATATATTGAAACCGTACTAGTTTTACGAAAACAATGTTGAATCCTTCACACTTATAATGTGCTTGTGTGTTGATAAAGGATCCATTGGCCAAGTCAATACATATTGAGTTGGATGGTTAAAAGTGCCTGAGAATGTCGACAAAGCTGATGGTTTGTAAAATAATATGAGAAACGAGAATTCACAGAAGGAGTCAGATGGCAAAGAGTCTGAGTCAGTGTAGACACTTCTTTGTTTAATACTAGACTCTTTGAAGCATGAATGTGTTCAATGTTTTATTTTAAATTTCCCACCTTTGTTAAACTATTAATATTGTCTCACACTTAATTTTTTTTATATTATAGACAACACGCATCAAAAGTTTTCAATGACCTATGAAATTTGATTCTAAATAATAAAGAAATCGTAACAATAGTATTGATTAACCTTCTTTCATTTTCCCTTTATATCAATAATCTTAAAATTGTACTTTTCCAATATTTAATACAATTTTGTTAAATGCTCTTTATAAGAGGTGGTGACTTTTTAGTTAAAAATTATCGTTTTCTGAAATATATTAAGTATTATATCTTGAAATTATCGGTATTTAAGTAGAATTTTACAAAAAAAAAACTTATAGTAACTTGCAATATCAGTTGTACTTAATTCATTTATTTAGAATTTAAAAATAAAATATAAACCCTGCACGCTGTCATTAGAATTTATTACTTGGTATTTTTTTAATTCACTTCACATTAAGAGATGAATTCCTCAAACCCAAAATGTATTGAGTATAAGAGTAGTTCTATAATTAACTTAAACTCCATACGTCTTGCCACAAGCCTGCCTAAAGCTAGGAGCCTATCTTTCCTTTATACGCGTGGTTTAAATACCAGCTTGAGTGACGGTTTCATCAACATGTCTAAAGATATGGATTTTGATGTTGATCACAAACTGTTTGCTTTATCAGCCAATAATTGCTGACGTGTTTGGAACATGTTCGAGCAATATCGATCGAATGTAATCAGTTTCATCCAGTGCCGACATTCTAGCAAGTTTTAAAGTTTTTTTGTACCAATTTACTAATGTTATAAGCTTGTCTATGGGTCTACTAATGCTATAAGGAAATAATTTGTGTGTTGGTCTCAAAAACATATTTTCTGAACATTTCATCTAGAAATGCTAAAATCAACATGATAATTTTTCTATTGTGCTTGTTGTGTAATACTTAGAGATAAGAGATTATTGATAAGTATATACTGTATGTAGCAGTTTTAGTATGTGTAAGCTTTCGGATACCTTTCCAGTAAAAGGTGTTAAGGGATTACTCCTGAAATTTTCAACACGATTAGAAAAGAAAGTTTCAAGAGACGACGTTACGACATCTGGAATCCAATTCCATCATCAGGTGATAAATTACCTTATTATCGTGATAGAAAATATCTGCATAATCCCTCAAACACCACAAACCCACCATCAGCAAAATTGAACTTCAACAATTAATTTACAGTAAAAATATAAATTTTCGTTTACGTAGAAGAGTATAAAAATATTATAATAACTTGATGGTTGCTCGAACGTCTCTTTAAAGTTTTATGATTTGTTTATGCCTTTAGGTGTTTATATAAAATCTAAATTAAGTAGTTTATTATTAATTTTCATACATATGTTTTGGCCACCACACCCAGAACTCAGTCTGTCTATCGAGATACCACTTGTACAGACAGGGTGAAATTCCGAGCAATAAATGTTATCCAACGAAGCGGATTACGCTGAAAATATCGATGGAAAGATGTAAACCCTTTGACTCCCAGCTCAGGGTAATATTTTGTTGAATTAACTTGAAAGAATTATATTAGTCTTTTGACTTTAAATCTTCTGAGCTGGCTTCGCCCGAATGACTTTAAGTTTCAAACTTACTTGCGGTTTCAAGTCGTATTATTCTAAGGTATTACTTGTGAATAATGTATACCAATTTATAGTTCATACCAAAATATCCAAAGTGGGCAAAAGTGTACTAACTTCAGGATGGTCAAACTAATTAAATGTACTCTTATAGCATAATGTTCATTTTTTGCGTCGAATAGTTCCATTTTTTACTTCTAAAAAAATCAAACTATGTACAAAGGATGAAAACCCACTGAGCTGAAACCATTAAATTGAATCAAAAAATGAAAACTCCTGCTCTTATAAAACTTGATGAATTTGAAGGAGAGAAATTTTCAGTTAATAAATTTCAAAATTTACAATTTCAGATAATAATTTAGATTTACATTTAGTTTGAGTTTAAACTTACAAGACAAGATTTTGTTTAAGAACTAGATATTGAAAAAAAGATTGCCCAAAACTGGGGTTTTACAAATCACTAAATTATTTAAAATTCACAACTGAAGCATTTATTGTAACAACAGAAAAGTGATTAATAGTATATTTCGTACCAAGGGCCGAAAATGAGGTTTTGCCGGCTCGAGATAGTTTTTAAGTTCGAGACGAAGTCGAGAACTTAAATCTATCGAGAGCTGCAAAACCATTTCGGTCCGTGGTACGAACGCTATTTTTCACCACACTATACCCTATTACCACTAGTCACCACTATAATAATGCAGACTGATAGTCAACACAACTACAACTTTAAGGTTATGTGAAGAAATAATTTGAGGAATCAGCAAAAATAAAAATAAATAGTTGCTAGGCAACGGTGGCAATAACAGAATTCTATAGCAATGGATTTTAATTGTGTATTTAAAATGCATTCATGTTTTAAGTAAGCATACAGCTGATTTTGCGGCCCCGGCCTGTAAAAACCTGCTCGGTCCCCAAATTACGATGACAGCTGGTATGGCCAGCAAAACGTAACTTTCAGCCACCAATTAACGTATGTAATACAGCCAAAAACATCGTAGTGTGGTGAAAATAAATATGGAACCGGCAGAGCACGATATATATATACCAGAGGGTGTGTCTTGTAGAAACTCTCTGGACATCCTGGTCTCTAATTGGCCATTTCTGCCGTCATTACACTATCAAACTACATACCTACATCACTATTCATCAAATCTGACTTAACATGTCAAAATATTTTACATTTGGTTCAAATGTTTTTTTTTTGCAACAATATTTAAGCTATTTAAAATATTTTACATATAAAACTCGCCAAGATTTTAAAAATACTTTGGGGTATTTAACAATATAACTGGTTTAATAGTGTTTCAGATTAACAACTACATTTTCAGTAATTGATTTAAATATTAGTACTGAGGATTAGTGTACTAACAATACCTAAACAGCAAGTACAACATTTTGAAATGTCGGAATGAGTTTAGCTTTACAATACTCTGGTCACTACTAACCATCGTATGAAAGTGCAACTCCCTTATCTAAATTGGCAAGGTAGGTCTTAACTACTGTGAACTTCGCTTTTGCACTGAATCCTTGCACACTTTGCTTTAAATACCAATAATATTGCAATATTTGTAACTTCTGTAATATTGCAGTCAATATAGTCCTCACTAGGAAAAATAGTATTTGTAGGTTAGGTTATGCAATGATTTAATACTATTGGCCAAACTACAATCTAAACTTAGCTAAAAGCTTTACGTACAGTAACTTAATTCTTTTATTTTTTTACTACGAATTTTGGAGAAACGATCAGCTGTAATCAAGAATTTTAATGCAGTTGTTTCTAGTAAATATTGATATTAAGTAAACTTTAGACTCACTGAAAAATTCATTCAAATCGACAGTTTTTTTTTATCTAATTTGTTTCGTGCTATAACAGGTGTTACGTGCTTTAGATCAAATAGTCCAATTGGTTGCATTAGCTTGCATGTGCATTGTGCATGTGCCTGTTTTTACTATGCGTTTCACGAGCTGCATGCATGGAAATGTTGTCTTACCCTATAAGCTAATTCTCTGAATAATCTTCGGACTATTTGACTACGTGCGTGAAACCTGTTATGGTATTTCAAATGTTCTAAGAGCCATAAACTTAAATTTTGAATTAAAGTATGCCTACATTTTAACATATCTCTTTGTTCTCATCGAATTAGCCAGAGAAACATGCAGCAATTAACAGCTTAAAACGACAACGATACAACAATTCAACATTTGATACTAACAGTCGATAAATAATCGCAACACAATCGTTTTAATCTCAAACTAACAAAAATTGATGAAACAGTTAACTGTCTTATTGAACGGAAAATACAAAACAAAAACAAGTGATGTGTTCATTTTAATTTGTATATAAGCATTGTTTTTTTGTTTTTTTTAAGGCTAATAGACTGTAATATAAGTTTCAAAGTCTAACTCAAATATACAGTAGTATTGAGTATTTAGTCCAAGTAATAGAGAAACACTGTGCTTGACATCAATATAATAGGTAATCAAACAATACCTCTACTGGATCTAATGAACAAACAACCGATTCCTACAGTAAGTTTAATTACGTTGACTTGTTGATTCTATATAAATGTTCGTTGGTTTCAGACGAAGATTAAATAAAAAAGACTTGTGCACTATGTGGTCGTCCTACAACAGTAATATGACGTTAGTGTTTGAACTGTTCTGTTAAATTAGCGGACACACACACACACACACACCTAATTTTATTATGAACTGGCCCCAACTTGACCAATCCCTTAACGACATTATGCGAATATTGCTAGTCGGAAATGCATTATGCTTCTGCACTAGGCAAGAGCATCAGCAAAATTTAGCTCTGAAACGTCAAATTAGTATGTCATAGGGGACTATATAAATTAAATGTATAGGCCAACTTAATAATCCTAAAGTAACAGGACCTTTTTTACATCAAATTACTTAAATAAATTGCTTTGTACTTACCCCCACAACTAAATTAAATGCTACAAGGCACTTAATGCAACTAATTAAATTATCAAACTAAATCTTATTTTCTGCAAATAAAGAAAAACTCCGATTCTCCTAAGAATATGGGTTAAACGTTCTGTTAACCAAGTATGGTCACATAATTCTATTTTTGCATGCACTATTTTGTAAAATAATGCATTCGCCTGAAAATATCATAAAAAAAATGTTTAATAATCTTTCAATATATTTGAAAGGATTCAGATAAAATAGAGTATAACATACTGTATGTTGGAACTTTAGGATACGTTTGTTTACTATCTGATGTGGAACAATTTTTTATTTGGATTATAACTGATCTTTGAGGGTCCATAATGAATAGTGTTGACTTTTAACCATCTCTGATCAGCAAGGGTGCTATATTTGTTTAAATTGTTATTAAAAGGTTGACTGTCCGGTTTCAAAAACATTACAAAACTAGAATAGATTCAAATCACCTTGTTTGCCTGGGTTCATGAGAGAGATGTCCTATTTCCAGTATGTAGAAATACGGGTTGTAATTCTACAAGTTGTATTCACAACTTTCTCAGGAACTCGAACAAACAAAGTCATTTGAATTTATTTCCAAGTATTGAAATCAAAATAGTGTATGCAAAAATATTGTTTCGCCTTATGAGAAAATCTTATAGCAGAACATATGCTATTTATAAATCATTCATAATTTTTTGGGAAGCTAAAGTATTTTCAAAGACATCTTCTAATGCAATAGTTTTAACCTAGTTTTATTATGCTAATGTATTTGGGTTAATTGTAAGACTCTCGGGAACCACTTTGAAAATGTTGAAAGTAGCGTTTAGGAAAGAAGTAGGCTATGTTGTGGTTTTATAAATACATGAGGACTAACATACTAAATAGTGTGATGATAGTGAACATGGTTTATCAGCGCAATCTTGTCAAGGGAGGTGATGTTATTGCTCCCCAGAGTTATGAGATGGAGGTTGCTGATATAATTTTGTTGTTGGTATCATTCTTGGTTTCGAGAAACAATAATACCACCAGTTATATATTTTGTTTATTTTGAGATTACACATCTTATTACTGTAGATGTTTATACATATAGTTTTATGACTAATAAAAAAAATAAATCTAATAATGTTATAACCAAATAGTTCAGTTACTTTATACTTAAAGTAAAACAATTTCAATGACATAAAAGACTATTAATTTTTAATTAATTAATTTTGTATTGCTTTAAATTATTTTAAAACCTTATTTTTTTATTCAAATGATACTTCATTGTACATATTTTCTTATTAAATGCACATGTGCTGGTACAGATTTTTAGAAGTGTCTTATTCGTATATTGAAACTACTACTTTATCCTTATAAAATTGCCATCATAATTTTATTAGGGTTTCAGAGAACCATTACGGAAAATTTATTATAGTTAAAATGCCAACTTGTGTGGTTTTTACAATAAAATGTTTCACAATTTGGTAGTAAATTGAGGAGGATGATAAATAAAATCACTCAAATTCTTCTAGGATAACCTATAAAACCAGCACTTAGTGTAAATGAGGAATATAGGTTGGATATGTTATTTGTATGTTGTACTTTTTAAATCTTTAGTATGCTGTAGCCTCAAAATCTAATAATAAGATTATTTTTTTGTTAATATTCTGGACATGTGTTAAAACTCTTCATTGTGAAAAATGAATTTAACAAAACGCATAAATTATTTCTGAATGGATTTTTTAATGTCTTGTGACTTTTGTTGTCTTTAATTGATAGTATACCTTGAGGAATATTTTGAATAAACCTCTTACAGCTGTATAGTACGTGATATGAGGACTACTTAATTCCATATCCATATTTTACAGATCACACGTTACTTTTTTTATTCTTTTTAAAAGAATTACAACCGCGATCATACTACCTCGCTTTAGTAACCAACCATACGTGTTAGTGTTTTCTTAAATTCAAGTAAGTTTTATTTCTTCAATTCTTAATGGCAATAACATCGCCTTTATCTTTCTCTTTGAAAATTGTCCATAAATAGTGATTATACAGGAAATATTCTTTGGTGATAAATGGAAAGAAGTTGTTCTTTAATGATTCGTTTCCTAAAACAATTATATCTCAGAACAGGAAATGTAGCACGATAACACGTGCTGACTAAAGTCGTTACTTATCAATCTAGCACTTCGTGTATAATTACTGTATAGTTATCTTTAATTAATTGATCCTGTTATGTTGTTCATTATGTAACATGTTTTACACGTTGTTATTCATTATTTTAATTCGCAATAAAAGGTACATTGTTTGCAATGGCAATGTAGCCATGTCTAGTTGAAAGATAAGTTTGGTATGGATGCGATTCCTGTTTTTGTTTTTATCGTCCAGTAACACCTGATTCATCAGTCAGGATTATTTTATGAAATGAGGCAGTAACTAATAACAGCTTTGCTGTATTACCATAGATAAAAGGAGTATAGACATGTCTATACTCCTTTTATCTAAGGTATTACTTTACTATTTTCAGCAAAAATCTATAATATTTTTTTTCAAGTTGAAACTGCTAAAATATGGTCAAACCTATAGTATTTCAGAAACGTAAACGTATTAAATGTAAACATAGACTTATGGACGCCAACCAATTTTTACTTTCTATAGCTCCCATTTAGAGCTTCAGATGGTCAGAGGCAGAGCCCCAGGTTGCTATTGACATGGTCATAATGTAGATCAACTTTTGCCAATTTGTTGCTAATTTGGCACTTGTGGTTTTAAGTAATTTAAGACAAAAATGTCATTATAATAATAGTAAATTACGTATTTTAATTGAAATAATAATTAATTATGGTAATAATTAAATTATAATAATTAGATAAAATAAAATAATTAATTTTAACCAATGAAAATCTTTATGATTACCAATAATAAAATTCTTAAATAATTTAAATAACTCTCAAAACTACTGCTAAAGATTATGCATTTAGGTATTTTAAACATGACATCTGTTATCAGGTATCTAACTAGTACCATTGACTATTGGGTTAATAGTCAAAGCTAGTACTACTACTGGATGGGAGGTATAGAGATAATAGTGTTTAAAACTTCTTCCAAAGACCCACTATCAATGATAATCTCAATAATATAACTGAACTGAAAGTACTTTGAACATTTTGTGTTTTGAAAGTGCTGACTTTCCATTGGTCTCTTGGGACCAAAAAGTGGTTTTCCCATTACACTTTCGTAAACATCATAACAGTTCCCAAGTCCTACTTGCCCTTCCTTAAACCCTCACTCCCTTTACGCCAGAGAAAAAGACGTTTAAAACTACATTTTGGATCATACTGCTAGTATTATAAGTGTCATTGTCTTTTAACCTCGGTGAGTGTTTTTCTTTCGGGAATGGATATCCTATGGACGATTTAAACGTGATATTTGAATTTGATATGAACCCTGAAATAATAACTTAAAAGGTTGGTTGAGACTTAACTTACGAAACATCTTGTATAAATCATATATCTACATTATATCTTATGCCCGTGTACATTATAGTTAAATAGTTATGTACATTACAGTTATATAAGTAGAGCTATAAAAATATATTTTTTATCGTGTAAAAATAAACTTCACACTAATTGAATCATGTGTAATGTTTTATATTCAAATATAAATTGCACTTAGAAATGTAAATTTCAAATTACAATCTAGTTTTCTTACACAGAATTAACTTTTTTCTGCATAGATTCAAAATTTTACTTATGGTTTTTACTTTTGTTACTTCTTGTGATAAATTAAACTATCCATATTTAATTAGTTTTTCTAAAATTCCTTTTACAGTAGTATATTTCTTTGCATAATGTATTACTTTTAATTCACAAGAAAAATAATATGTTTATTCTCAGTTCAGAAACAGTTTTATTTGCCTCGTAAAATCATTTGACGTAGTTTTTTTTATGACGAATATAATTTTGAAATAAGCTTTTAACTTTAGCTTATAAAATATGATAAATGTGTAGCATGAATGAATCTTGTTTGCGAGAAATTGTTAATGGTGACGTTTATACAAATAAATAGTCGACATAAATCATGCCCTACGTTCAGGTATTGAATTACATAGAAACGAATCTGTTACAAAGAACTTTTACATAGTCAGGTGATAAATTTTACAGAACTGTTGCAAAAAATGGCTCTTTTATAAAACGGTGGTAACCTTTCATTCCCCTTAATTTTCTGGTTAACTTATTTCCACAGTTAGATGAAAAGGGAAACAACACTGAATTTAAATCTCAATTTGCTTGACGGTAATTAGTGTTACCTATTTACAGTTTCCAATAGAAAATTGCATTTATCAAACTTATTGACCTTTCTTCGTAAATATTATGGCACTTGTAAGATTATTTTTGTACTTGAATCGGCCATCTGTTCTCTTTATACTCTTCTATTTCAGGCCATGCATCTCAGAATTGTATCGGCGATTGAGTAAGTTTAGTTTCAACAAGTCACTTTATTTTATATAAAGAGAGAACTATTGTATGGAGATATTAAAGTTTATTCTAATCGATAACCAAATCATCGTAATTACAATTGATTGTTCACAGGAATATTCTCCTATATATAAAAATAAAACATAAAATGAGTCGTTGACATTTTTAGCTGTAAAAATAATTTATAACCGAAGGGAAAAGAATTCGTGTTGTGTGAATTACAATTTGTACATTATAATACCATATCCAAGTGAAATGATATTCAACAGGTTAATTTTACTCATGGGAAATTGGACAAACCAAAATTTCCTTTAAAATTGGAATGAAAAACTTAAACAAATAATTTATGATCGAGATTACTTGAGTTAAATTTCTAACTCCCAAAATGGGACGTTTGGCTAAGTAACACCAAGTCTTAAATATAGTCTTATTTAGCGTATACCTGTTTCAATAGATTATTTTTTTAATGACACAATATGTTTATATTTCCTAATATGATATATGTTAAATCATTCGTTCGGTTTTATTCATGCCCATCACCCCTATAATATAATAGGGGTGTCAGCTAATAGAGGTATAATATAATTCATGATATAACCCCTACTAGTAGGGGTTGTATTATCTGTGCCATCACTGATTTGTTTACTGCCCAATATTCATATTCTCTACAAATATAAAAGTAGCGTATCGGTAGTTCAGTAAGAAGATGAGTGTTAGTAAAAAATGACGTCACAAACCAAGTATAGATTTCAAATAAACGATTGTAGAATAATTTTAAATGTAGATTAATCATATTTTAAATAATAAACTAGTTTTCTTTTTTGGTTCAAACTATTTCTACTTTTATACAAGAAATATATATACGTGCATATACGCAAATATGCACGTAATTTTATATTTTAATATTATATATTTAATTTTATATTAAATATGCACGTAGAAATTTTGTACACGTGCATTTAAAACATGATGTATACCAGTACTGTAAATTTGAAATACCACACCACAGCACACCTGCTAGGCGAATAGGCGAATTTCCATTCGGTTGATTTGATTTTTACTAAAATATTTCATTAAACGTGTGGGATCTATTCCCAATTCAAATATAATTCGATTTAATGAGTACTTAGGTTTGCTGCTACGAGGAAGAGTAATGTTTTTTTATCAACTGTCATTAGTAAAGGATAAAAAGAATTAATCTGCAAATGAGACCTACGGTAATAGTCCTTTAGAGAAATGCACCGAAACGAATACATCAAATTTTATTATTTTAATGATGGGCGGTTGATAATAAAATTCAACGAATATACTAAATTGTGTTGGGAAATCCTCATAATATTAGTAATAATCATAATATATAGTATTATATGGATGAATCTTGTAATTCCACAATTAATTATTTTTATTTCTTATTCAAATTTTGAAATTTCAAAACCGTTAGAATAGTGCAGTGTCTGTTTTAACAAAATGTGATTTAACACCTGTCTTTTTACGCAGTCTGGCCGGTTTCCAAAATGACAGCTCGAGTAATTTATTTTAGCTAACGTCCCGTTCTTTGGGTGAAAAGGGAACAAGCATGAATGGGATCCAGAAATATACCTTGTGTTTATATGTTTTAGACATTTTCTGTAGTATTAAATGCATATTAACTCAGCAACCACGTATTATCGTATCTAAGCTCACCTTACAGTTTTTAAATATAATTTTGGTTTATTAATTATTGGGATATGAGATATGTCTTACGTTTTTTGTATTTCATCTAGACACTCTCAAGTACTGATAGTAGTTAATAATAGCTATCAATAGTAGTTAATTAATGCTAGTAATTACTTGGTCTACTATAAGTTACTAATGAAACTAATTGTTATTTTTTTTTAAGAATTACTGAAAAAATGTAACTAAACATTTTACATGAACAGACGAATTATATAAGATATTATACAGCTTAAATGCGCTAGTGTATTTAGCTGTGTATCAGTAATTACTTGGTCTACTATAAGCAACTAATTAAACTAATTGTTATATTTTTAATAAGAATAACTTAAAAAAATCTAATTAAAAGTTTAACATGAACAGACCAATTATGTAAGATATTATACAGCTTAGTTGTGCTAGTGTATTTAGCTGTGTATTAGTAGTGTGTATTTAACTTGATAGCATGAAACGTACATTTGACATAAGACAAATTAGCAAGGTCTATTGGTTGTTTTACAATCACCAAAAGTGTTCTGTCTTTTTTTAGATGTTTCATTTTTTCCCTATATAAGCTATGTTTTTAATATACAACCTTGTTTTTCATTATATACTACAGTAAATGCTTGTTTTATTGATTTAAAACAAGATCTATGGTCTTGAAAGGCTATAAAGAATAGACAGTTCTGACAACAAAAGACGATTGGATTATCTACTCAATGGACACAATTTAAGCAGAAGCACTCTTCTTCCGTGAAAGTCAAATTAGGTAAAAACAGTTTTCCAAGGCCGATAAGTAACACTTAACACTTTGGGCCAGTTCTGAACGCTTTAAACACGACTTGGGCAAAACATTTTTACTTTTAGGATATTTTTGCTTAATTTTATTTTTAAGTTACTAACATTAGCAAAACTAATAGATAAAATGTTTACTTGGTTAGAAACGACATATTCAATCACTAAGAAAGAATCGAAATATTGAAAACATCGGTGCGAAAGGAGTTTAAGTTCTATATCTAGAAAAATATTTATATGTGTATGAATCCAACATACAAGTTATGTAAAAAGTTTTCACTGTTTAGTTTTTTTACAGACAGACTCCGCTGACACCGAGTAAAATCTTAATAAAAATGTCAGTGATACCTCATTGTTGATTAACGTAGAAATAAGTTCTTATTTTTTAAAATTTAATTAGCAATTTAAGATATATTTTACTACACTGTTTTGATCACTATTTCATCCTTAAAATATTTAAAAGTTAATATAACTATTATTTCATAACATAAAAGAAGTGTAGGCTTATTGTAAGTTTTACTTACTACAACACAAATTTGAAAGAAAAAATGTTTAATGTTTATGTTTATAATAAAACACAAACTTACGTTCATATTTACTGCCAAGGTCTGACGTTAGGTTTCGAGTTTTCCGAGTGGTGAGAGAGTAGGCACCACTCTACAACCGAGGAGTTCCACCTCCGATAACCAACTAAGCGTCTCGGCGGAGGCGGCGGCGGTGGGGGCAGTGGGGGCAGTGGAGGTGGAGTGCGCATTGGTACACCGGGGACAGCACATATAGTACCACGGGTATAACAATTTGCACTGTACATATGAGGTATGGAGATAACAATGAAGGAAAACCCAGAAAAAATAGGTGGCAAATATATGAATTTAAAATAAAAACTGTTGGATGAATTGTAGAAAATAAACAGTGGTTTTCCTTCTTTCTAAGAAAACATTTCACAAAAACAAAACTGGACGCTTTTGTGAGTGCATATTTCATCCCAAAGGCACGGGGCCTTGCAAGGAGCTTGGATGTTATGAATCATGGACGGTTTAGTCTGTATGTGTCTTTATGTGCTGTGTGTATGTGTTTGGTTGGTTCTCCCACTGGTTTTAGTTTTACGTAGTACATTAATCGGTCACACAGACTAAAACAAAACAATATGCTTTAAAGACTAAAAGTGTTTTGTTTTGTTGTAGTTTGATAATTGACATTAATAAGAGCTGGGGCGGGGTGGGCAAGTCTTTATACATGTGCTCCACCAATATTAGATACCAACAATGGAAGGGTCGAGAAAGAAGAAAAGAGAATAGGATTGGTTGACAGAGTCTGACATTTTTTTGAGTTTTCTGTATATTTCAAATGTAATTTCAAAGTTCATACCTTAAATTCGTTTTTTTATAAAACCCGTTACTAGTGGTGATATTACCTGCTTTTGTATCCTGATTTGTTTGAAGAACCGTTTCCGTTCTCTGCTAAAATTCAACAAGTATGTGTTCTGGAGTTTCATTGGAATTTGTTGTGCAATAATGTTTTTTTCTCCAAAGACCAAAGTCAGAATGGTGCTTGAAGGAAATAAACTCGGATGCTACGCAATTTTGAAGTTCATTTCAAGAGTTAACTTTCCATGAACTTGGTAGGAGTATGTTGGAATTAGTAGTTGGTTAATTTTTTTGGCGTTTGAATCTTAGATTCGTTGCTGGGCTTTTCTGATGCATCACATTTTGGACTAGATTCATCCTTGCTGTCCACTTTTTTACTCTCACTCTTTTTGTCTTCAGGACTGTTTTTATTGGCATACGATAGATTATCTTCAATTTGAGATTTCTCTAAAGATTCGTTTGCCTTTGAAATCAAGCCTCTTGTTTCATTTGGGTCATCAGAGTTATCGCTCCAATTGTTTAGAGTTTCATCATTTTTATCGACAAAACTTTCTACCTTTGACTCTTTCATCGTACCATGTGTTTGAGATATGTTTTCAGGTTTGACAGCAGATTATTTTTGTAGAATCCTTTTCATCAATCACCGTAGAACCTTCTGCATAACCATTTTTTTTTTTTTTTTCACTTTCAGCACCTTCTAAGCCAGTCATATTTTTCCAGCGTTTTAAAGGCGAATTAAGAGTATTTTCTATGTGATCATAATTTTAACGAACACCAGTTATAAGCTGTTTGATTTTACTTACACATTCCAAGACATCCTCATAAGTTTTCAAATTTTCAGTATTTATTTCCTTTTTGCTGCTCTTTAACCATCGCGCTTAGCCACAAAATTTCAGCTTTGATTCTTTTCTTTACAAGTATATCTTCTGCTGATTGAGAAATAACATCTTCGGTATCAGTTGATTTTTTTTTTACTTTAAATGATTCATTATCTGAACTGGTACAGTTTGAAGATCACAATTTCATTACTGTATTATAAAATATGAGTTTTAAAATTTAGTAAAATTCTACGATTGGCGTTGACTCTATCCTTAGTATTTGCGCTACAGTTATTTGATAAGCTACATCCATAAAAGTTTCAATACTATTAAATGTTTGTCACTTTAGAACACCATTGTGTTTTCTTCATGCATAAAAAGGATTTGATAGGTGAATTCACAGAAACGAGACCTTTTTAAAAAAATTCAATTAATTTAATGAAAAAAAAATTGAGGAATTTAACATAAGTAGTTTGCCAATAATTTCCAGACTGATGATTTGGCTTGTGGTACTGGATGAATGAATACATTTTACAAATTTGACTTCAAGTGGCCATTTCAAGAGTTGTTTTGTGAATTCGCAACTTGATTGTTTGGCAGATCCTGCTAGAAATCTTCAGCAATGCTGGAATCTGAGGAGAATCGTTTTCAAAGAAGTTCATCATTCGATTGAGGTTTTCTTTCATCAGTTTCCTAGGAAGATTCACAAGTGTTCTTTGGTATCATGGAGGAAACAGCCTGATTCGATCACAGAAGATTTCCCCAGAATACTATGTTGATATTCTTCTTTGACTCCTAAGGCCAACTGTAAAGTATTTTTCCATGATATAGTAAACATCCAGGATTCAATCAGAGGAATGTGCCACAACCTCTAATCACATAATCTTAACATCCTGGATTCCATACTAAGAGATCAATGTGGAAAAACTACGCAGAAGAAGATGAAGTCGGAGGTCTATGAACTTCTCAAGTAAGTTCTCAGAAGAGGAGTCACAAGGCAAGATGCAATCTAGTCAGGAGAGTCAAAGATTGCACAGCGATGTCTTGTATTCTAAAATCACAAAGAGCTTTAAGTCAAATTAATAAATCAAACGTTAATAACGCTGTAAACATATTTCTATAAAGTCTAAGTTTCGAACTGTTAAATCTAATATGACCTCAACAAAAATAAATCTGCTTCTATGTCCCAAGGTTTCAATGAAAATGCAAACAGCCATAGAATCTTATCTGTAAAATGTTCATTTTGTGTTTCTTCAAGCATTTATTGCATCAGACTATTGAATGAGTTCAAATTAAGCTTTACTTATGGTTTTTTGGTGCATCCCTTTTATAAAGTGGGCGATCTTTCATTTTAGACTATACATCTGACATCGCCAATGATGCTGTATGTCTATTTTCATTAGTATAATAAATATTCATCATTATGTTTGTTGCAAAACCTTAAATTTTCTTACCTTAGCAACGTAGTTTCAAGTTAAACCATCTTTAAAAAGTCATGATAGGGTTGCCATCGTTGGGAGTTTTTAAAAAGTAGTCGTAATAGAGATGTCTTCATCGGTAGGTATAAGAGAGCTGTCTTGATCGGTAGTCATAAGAGAAGTGTCTCAATCGGTAGTCATAATCTAGATGTCATAATCGGTAGTCATAATCTAGACGTAGTCATAATAGGGAGGTCACAGTCGAAAACAAGGCATTGCTGTGCAATCTTTGACTCTCCTGACTAGATTGCATCTTGCCTTGTGACTCCTCTTCTGAGAACTTACTTGAGAAGTTCGTAGACCTCCGACTTCATCTTCTTCTGCGTAGCTTTTCCACATTGATTTCTTAGTATGGAATCCAGGATGTTAAGATTATGTGATTAGAGGTTGTGGCACATTCCTCTGATTGAATCCTGGATGTTTACTCTATCATGGAAAAATACTTTACAGTTGGCCTTAGGAGTCGAAGAAGAATATCAACATAGTATTCTGGGGAAATCTTCTGTGATCGAATCAGGCTGTTTCCTCCATGATACCACAGAACACTTGTGAATCTTCCTAGGAAACTGATGAAAGAAAACCTCAATCGAATGATGAACTTCTTTGAAAAAGATTCTCCTCAGATTCCAGCATTGCTGAAGATTTCTAGCAGGATCTGCCAAACAATCAAGTTGCGAATTCACAAAACAACTCTTGAAATGGCCACTTGAAGTCAAATTTGTAAAATGTATTCATTCATCCAGTACCGCAAGCCAAATCATCAGTCTGGAAATTATTGGCAAACTACATTAATTTTGCTTGCATTGAAAAAAAAACTGGTTCCACTCTTGATTTCCATTTCAACAGGAATTTGGACATCTTGCCCCAATTTTAACGAGCAGGACCAGTAGGGGGTTTTTTAGCATTCTTGGGTTTTTCGGGTATCGTGTTTATTCTTTTGTACAAGGTCTCTTCCTTTTGGTACTCGTAGACATTTTTTATACAGTGAGCAGTCTTGAGAAACACAACTGCCACAGTCACAGTGTAACAAATGCGACAGATCAAGCTCATTTTCACAGTGCAATTTAATTTTGTTCAAGCTAAATAAAAATGTTTCGCTTTCATAGAAAATTTAAGAAGGAAGTCTTGTGTATCTATGGTAACGAACTGTGTTTAATATAATTTTGTCCCATATGTGATGAATATTGACACTTGTTATTTTTATTTGTCAAATCTATTCTTTACTAGCAAGTCTTTCATAGTTTGATCAAAATGATGAATATAATGCACTTAAAAAATGTTATATTATTAAATCAGTTGGATATATCAATGTCAAAGGAACAGATATTCCTTATCGCGTTAGATAGAATGGGGTTCCCCCCTATATTTATTGTAATGGTTGGTACTTGCTTTTTTTTGTCTACTTTTAAGAATCATTTGTAGGTCAGTTAGTTTGAGGATGTGAGCTGTGTTCCAAGTTTTGGAATAGACTAACCATGAAGTATGTTTAATCTATATGGGTTTGGTGAAGTCGGTGAATTAATGTCAAATCAAGTATTAAAAAATGTGTACAGGGTTTTTACTTTGATGTAGGCCTACATATCTAGCTGTTCAAAACCTGTCAAATATCAATAATTTCTTTAGCTATGTGACAATAGTGACTTCGTGACATCGTTTAATTAAGGTAGGTAGTCCTCATTGGCTGAGCCACACAGCAGTACGTTCAGTATAAAGCTTATATAAAAAGACATGTATTAAATATATTTAGCATATGACTTTGTTGCACTTTAAATCACAATTTCCAGTCGTTCAAGAAAATCTTAGGTTGTTCTCAAGGTTATGACAAATGTTCGATATGTAATTCAGATATGAAAGGTTTTGGATTACATGTGATTAAGCACAATTCAAAGATTTAATGCTGATATCAATCTCCCAACCTTGGAAACAGATCGTTATCCGTGGCTCTTATACAGGAGTTGAAACACAGTATTAGTGTAATTACTATGATCTCACTTTATTGGTCAGGTTTTACTGAAAATTAAGGACGTTTTACAATCCAATATAGGTCATTAATTGAGTAATCAAATTTCCCTGCTAAACAAACAGTAGTGTTATTTTGTTAGTAAATCTTAACTTTGTTAGTAAGCATTTACACTTTTGTATCACCCCACCCCCCTCCAGAAAGAAAAAATTGCTTGATTTCGTTCAGTATTTCATTTGTAAGGTTTTTTTATTTTATTTAATGGATTAATGTTTACTAGGTGAAACCCGTCGAAATCGACGGTTACTTTCAAGGCTTACGCTAATTCATCTAACTGCGATAAATTGGGTAAAATATGCATATTTTGATCATTTAGCATTGTTTAAAGGGTAATAAGTGTAAAAACAATAATGATTTTAAATGCGTTAGTTTCCAAATTTGGTTGACCATTCAATGATTAAAATATTTCCCATACCGTAGGTCATCGGAGTTATTATTAGTATGTTATATGATATCTCTTCCTTTGGAAGAACCTTTAAATAGTATTAAAATAGTATTGGTGGGTCTTTTGCAGTTAAACACTTCTGTGATTTCATCAGTGTAATATGATTTTATTTGAAAAGAAAATATTTTTGGGAAGACATATTCTAACTTCAAAGGGAGGTATATCTGTTACAGATGGGTACCATTTTAGGCAAGGTTTCTGTGTTTGAATTTTATTCGACACGATAAGATCAGATATTTCAACAAAAATATTTGATATGTGTGGAATAATATGATAAAATGTAGAAAAAAGTGGTGAAAAAGGCAGACACCAACCCGTACAATAGAAATAAGATAGTTCAATAAGAAATAATTTAAGAATTGCCAGGATAAAAGGATTTTCCACTGATTTCGTAATGGAACGTTATAATTGCAAAACATGACATGATAAAGAGGAAAATCAATTTTAAAACCAGAAAATAACATTGCAAATACTTATTTGGTAGAATTCAGTAACTCCCAATAAATATGTGTTGTATGAAATACAATTTAAAAATGAACAGCTGATTTATTAAAAAGTATTATTCACATGGCCAAAACGTAAACAACTTTGTGGAGGGATCTTTAAAGGCTTCTGGTGCAGAGCCCTAAGGGATTTTGCTTAGTTTTTCTTTTGATAACTCATCTACAGACCAAGACCTTTCTTTGGACACCTCTACCAAGTTTCTACGCCCAGCCGTTCTCTCAAATTAGTGGGGACAAAGCTTCCAATTAAATATTTAAATTCCCCCATGTTAATCTTATGGGAGACAATCCAACTTTGATGGTCTGTGGGGCAAAGCCCGTGGATTTTTATTACAGGAATTGGTGAAAGGGGGGTCAACACAAAAAATACTTTATTTTGACACGTCGTTTGTAAAAATCCGTCCATTATTAACGGAGGAGTAGTGTTTCGTAGAAATCGCCTTCACGTTTTATACAGGGTGTCCCGGAACTCTCTACCAATATTTTAGGACATTGATCCTGGGTAAGAAACGTACCTAAATATCATATTTAAATTGTCCGGAAGTCCTTAGTTACTCACACAGCCGCCATTTTGTTTTTTTAAGTTATTAATTTTTTTCTAAATAATGGTTAAACATACGAAATGGAAACTTTTCACAAACATTAAGGACAACTAGACAAAGCTACAAAAAAATTATCACGATTTTTCAAATTCATAAAACAAAATGGCGGTTATTTAAAATTTTTGTAAAATCAATGGTTTTTTAGTTATTTAAGAAAGAAAATTTTAAATGGCCGCCATTTTGTTTTATGAATTTGAAAAATCTTCATAATTTTTGTGTAGCTTTGTCTAGTTGTCATAAATGCTTGTGCAAAGTTTCCATTTCGTATGTTTAACCATTCTTTAGGAAAAAATTAATAACTTAAAAAACAAAATGGCGGCTGTGTGAGTAACTAAGGACTTCCGGACAGTTTAAATATGATATTTAGGTACGTTTCTTACCCAGGATCAATGTCCTGGTAGAGAGTTCCGGGACACCCTGTATATTATAAGGATAGTCATTATTCGCTTTTTTGGCGGATTACTTTAAAAACTTGTTTAAGTTCTCCACCTGAAGCAGGAAGTGGATTCAAGATCCACAAACCTCGTTAAAACATAGTAGAGGGAAAATTTGGGTTACACTTATTTGAATAACTCACAACAGTCGACAACGAATTCCAAAGAGAGACTATGGAAGTATTATCATTAGTTTTTTGTTTCTTTAGTAAAAACCAGACTACTCAGGCCACATCCCTTTCTAACGTCCAGTATCTGATGTGTTGTATTGTATACTTTATATGGAAGCTGACTAGGAAGCTATTTAATCTAGGCAGGAAAGGATTTAATTTTTCATTTTAATGCTCTAAACCGTATTTCCTATGATACCTCATATACACATAATTGGCACTAAACAGTCCGTACTAGTTTTTATACATTAAGAAGCCAAACTAATGGGCTCTTAGAAAATTGAATCTTAACACTATTACTGTATATGTAATCTAATGAAGTATTTCAATTATTAATCAATCTGTAAAACATAATCACCAACCGATTGGACAGTAGGGATTACACAATGCCGGAGTACACACTGTATCACAAAGACATCGACCAATCACAGACTGTGGCGGATTGGTTACAGGAATAGATAATTGGAATTTCTCGTTATCCTCTGATATTGGCAATGGACCAATCCGCATTGTCGTAACTTCCCAGACGAGAAACCATTGTTAACTGTCAGCTGATTGGGGTGGTTGTGTTTTAATGAATGTTTTGTTTCCCATTATTCTATTCGATTGTCACAATTAATTTATCTTAATAATATTCCAACTACATTTTTTATTTAAAATACTAGTAAGTGTTTAATTTATATGAACTGGGATAAATACATTTATTTAAGCACTATATTGCGGATTGTATCCACTATTTCGTTCTTTTGTCAATACCCGCAATTCATCATAATAGTAACCAACCCATTTTATTAGTTTTTCTAATTTAAAATACAAGTTACAATTTAAACTATAGGAACCTGTCGAGATAATTGTATTTTGCTGAACACGATTTCAAATTAGGTCATATAGTTAAAATTTTTAGTATCTTTACATGGGGATTTCACTAGATTTTGTACATAAAACATCTGAACACAATAAAGATAAACTGATTTTATGATAAGGTAGTTGTTCTATAGAACTATGCAACGTCTAAATTAATTCAAAAGCTTAACAATATTCTCAGGCTCAATTTTGAGCAAAGTGTTTTATTTGTACTAACAATTACAACTTTTATTCTCCACGAAAAGTCTTAAGGAAGAAAAGCTTAATTAAAGATCAATTACAGTATTTAGAAACATATTTGCCAAAATCTTTGGGAATATTTGCTCACTTAAGTTTATTTCAAAAACAGATTTATGTAAACAAAAACTAGAAAAATTGCGGTTCACAGTTTATGCACAATAGCGCAGCACAAAGGATAGAAGTCATTAGGCGAAGGACGACCAAGTAAAATTAGAATCGTGCCGAATAGAGCCACAAATGCCGTTTTATAGGTATAATTACGAGTATCACACAACCTGTTATGATTAGTTCAACGCCCCGTCATTATATGTAGGAAGAGCCTCAAGGTCACTGATGATGTGTCAATGTCAGCTACACCTTTGTATTAAATATTTTTCTTTTGCTGATAACTAATTTAAACGTTCCATAGTGATCGGAAGTAAATTGTACAGGTTAAAAACCGGCTTTCTCAGTAGGTTGTGATTTCAAAAATTCTATGAAACGTTAGTTTTATGTATTTATTTATTTGATAACTGTTTGATGAAACCTAAACTTTAATAACCCCACCGCAGCAAACCTGGCTACTAAGCGGATTGACATTTTCTGATTTGATTTTTACTCAAATATTTCGATACACAAGACATATTTTTATCCTCCATTTAAATAACATTATATTTCATGAATACTTAGGTTTGTTGCTATGGGAAAGAAAAAAATTGTTTATCAAATTTGTATGTAGGATTAAAAAAATAATTAATTTGCCAAATTTGATGAACATATATCCGTAAAAAGTAGTCTATAACAGTTTACTTTTTCGTGAATACGCATTACTCTTTAATAGAACTAAAATATTAAATATATACTACATTAGCAAATTTGTGGTTTATTGGGCCAAAAAAGGTTTAAGCTTGAAATGAAAAAAGGAACAGGTCCTCCCAAGTAAATACAAAGACCAAGTAGGTTTCATTAAAACAAAATATAAATGCAACTGGCATTTATACATAATGATTGAAAATAAAAGATTATGTTTGTCTGTGCAATGGTTATGAATTACGCTTTTCTTCAACATTTATATCGTTTCCCATACACATTGTATTCATAAAAACAAATTATTTTGTCGTTAAAATATAACAGAATACGAGTATGTGAAATTTCAATTACGTTTTGTGTCAAAAGAAGAGTGATTGTGCGTGCCTCGGGAAGTTCAATGAAACTTTCAACCCTGGTGATTTGTAACAAAGGTGTAAGCCATTGACGAATTGCACCACCAATAAATTACAAACTTAAACGTTCGAGGTATCAGGGCTGTATTGCTCTTTATAAATCCTTATTCATACTTCAATAAAATAGTATTTGAAATTGTATTAGTTAGTTGACTTAAATATATTATAAACAATAAATGTTAGTAGGTGTTTTTCTGTCTGTTAATTTACAATATGATTCATTTTTTGTCCATAAGACTCCGAAACCAGGGCTGAAAGAGGGACAACGAGCTTCGCCCAACATGTTTGTTTGTTTGTTTGTGTCTGCGTGTTTTATAGCGTAAACACAGGAACAACTAAGCTTTTATGAAAATTTTACTAATAGGTTAAAACGATTTACCCTAATAAGATGTATTAGTCTAGTAGAATCTAAAAAGAATTTTCCACTAATTGCAATATTTGTTATTTACTTTATCTACATTACAATGAGTTTTTTTTTTAGTTTTATCCTGCAACACATCTGATTAAATTAACCAAAGAGAATTTTAAAACCCACATTTTAATGTAATGTGTTTATAGTCAATGGAGGTTTACAAATTGTTTACAACAATGTTTCAATTTGTTTCATTATTATTCCCTACTGCGTCCTCTTTTCGATGTGGAGAAAAGGTACAGTAACTAAAACGTCTATGAATTCATAATCTAACTTCAATAGCTTTATGATAATTTAATTTGGACCCAAGCAACTTATTGATTTTCAACAGAGCATTAGCAAAGGTCAATTTATATTGAGTCTGAATCAAATACGGCCAATTTTCCTTATCGTGTAGCAACATAAATTTATTTATAATATTACTTATATTACTCTCTTTAAAGCATCATCGTGGCCCAACTAAACATTTATGAGGTGTTATTTTTTTATTTATATTGTTAGATTGTACTTTCCATTCACCATGATAAGTAGGAGAAAAGTCCTCGCATTTATCAAGGGTGCTTGTTCAAACTCTGAGAATCGTTTTTATTCTTATGTAGGTAACATTTTTCACTGATATTTTACGCACAATGGTACATTAGTCCAAGTCATTGGCTATTGGATGATTCGATCATAAATTGCAGAAATTCTTTGAAAAATGCCAAAAGTAAGTTCGAAGAATCATATATTAACTGAAATTTAAATAAGTAGCCATTTTAATCCAATAGATTGTTATTAGATTATTTATTTAGAATATTACAAAACTTTGCGCATCAATCTACGTGTGAATCTGAGATCTATGTTTAAAATTGGATATTTTACTACAAATACGAAGGAATGGTATTAAATCATTTATGTCGAATGTTCTACTCTTCTAGACTATAAAAAAGTGTTCTCGCTTTATTACCTACTTTTATCCACTCTTTTGACTTCATTATGCGAAAATGATCCTTGTTGTTGGGATGAATTATGCAACTAGTAGTTTAAAACCACAGCATAGAACACTTGTGTACAAGATAACATTTCATTCATATCATGCCACCGAATGATATGAGTTCTTCATGAATGAATGGATTAGATAAATCGTCTAAATTAATCCATGGCGAAAAATTTAAACTTAAGTCAATAAAATATTATTTGATAGCTAAATCTATTAGTAATTGGTGGTCAACCAATGGTAATAGTGGTTGGTCAACCACTAAACCGGCCACACTGTTTGCATATAATCTTATTTCAATCGCACAGACACATTAGACTAAAACAACAACTCAAAAAAGTTCAATGATTTATCACTTTCTTTTGCACGATATATTTCCATTATTTTTTCATTTCTAACCGACATGGTATTTTTAATCAGGTCAATTTCCTTAAATCCTCGGACGAATAGTGATATTAAACGTGACTGTAACATTCATATTCAAAGGTATGTAAGAAAATAAGGTACCGTATGTATAAGTAAATAATGTACCTTACCTTATTTCAAGGTACATACCTTACCTTATTTAAATGTGTGTACCATATAATTATTGTCATGAAATTTTGTTAAAATCGTCTTGCAACATTCTCTGTTACTAAAAAGATAGCGTATAGGCTACTAGTGTGAGTGACAACGACAACAACACAATAATTGGTTTCCAGCTGATTTCTCGTTACTGATTTTTTAACATATTAACTTTTAATGCTATTGAAAATCACAGAATCAAATTGTTTAGTTGAACCAGCTGTTAAGATTCTTTAATTCCATTTAAATATGAGTACTCATAAGGTTAACATGGGAAACTCCAGAGCCACTGGGGCGGAGCCCTTTTGACGGATCTGCACCAAACTTCACACAAACCATCCTTGAATAAAGCTTAATAATACCTGAAAGTTTCATTACAATCTGTCAAGCGGTTTAGGAGTCCATAAAGGACAAACAAACAAACATACATTGGATTTTATATCTATAGATAGATAGATGTGTTTACATTTAAGATCCTGATTACATATAGTTTTGTTTTGTTTGGAACTTATTTTTTAAACTATTTCATCATGAGTTATTTTTTTGAAAAATAACTATTTTAACAGATTTATTCCAATCCATTTTATTCTAAAATGTTGAAACGTTTTATAAAGTATAAAATTCAATTCATACACGCCTTTCCACAAATACATCACGTATTACGTCCAAAACCTTTGATTTTCTGACATGTTAACAATTTTCAACCAATATCTTTATTATCTTAGTAACCGTACAACAAAGTGCACAAGTCATTGACACAGAGCAAGTTGTTAGGTTGAATCATGGCTATAAGAACCTTGGTGGCTGAGTAGTTTATAGGGCTGCTTAGTAATCAGTTGGTCGCCGGTTCGATCCTGAAAAAAGTCTATAGCTTTTTAATTGTTTGAAACCGGACCAAGGTGTCCTTGGTCATTAGGCTTGTAATTCTTGTCTTGGTTTAAAAACAGATGAGTTAGTCTGAAACAAACCTGTAATCTCTTCGCTCTAAAGGTCCATTTCCTATCCTGCGACTGTTACGACTCTAGCCGCGCGTCTAGAGCCGTACGTCTGGAGACGCTTGTCTCAATTCCTATGGCGCGACTCCTACGACTCCCACGACTAGTGACTTGTGAAATTGCACTACTGACCGTCATGGAATAAGCACAGTTGGCAGCGAATATATTACTTGGAGAAAGGGAGGAAAAGGAATTATTAATGTGCATGGTAAAAAACAATGAACAACCTAATCCATTGTTCATGGTACGGTGAAAATAGCGGTTTCAGAGTATTCTTATTCAGAGACATCTTCTTAAAGTATTGGGGGTGAACGTATGGGTCATGACGAACCAGTTCCATTAACTTTGAATCATCTATGAAGGTACACACCTCAAACTTCGTATGTATAAACTATAAATTCGTTACAGCCACGCGACTGAAGAGACTGAACTGCTCACGGAGCAGTCCAGTCGCGACGGCTCTAGCCGCGCGGCTGTAGACGCTCGATAGGAAACGGTTGCATTTACTTTGCATTAAAGCAGTCATTTATTTCAGCCGCGCGGCTCTAAACAGTCGCAGGATAGGAAATGGACCTTAAGGCTGATACAGAATATTATTGCGATCAACCATCGCAGTAATCTAAAAATCAACCTGAATAAATTACGATACTATTGTATTATATTATTAAGTACAGTGTGATTTCAAAAAAACTGTTGGTGTCATAAAACAGTCGTAGATTAAAAAGAAGTTGTAGATTCAGGTTAGGGTTTTTGTTTTCTACCACACTTAACTTTGTCGAATTCATGCTATCTATGTTAACATGCATTTTTAACATGTTTATTATTATTAATGAACATATATTTTACTGCCTTCTTTCACGTTGGATGACATCATATTATAAATCTTAACCTTCTCAGATGAATGCAAAATTAACCTTTAACCTAGTGTGGATGGGACAACCTAATAAACACCTACCCAATAAATACGGGAACGCCTTAAATCTGAACTTATCGTTCGTTATGCTGCGCTATGGGCTATAATTATTTTGAATGCGAGCGGAATCCGATTATTGGCTTCGACATATCGCTTAACATGATCCCATATTAATTTCGCGACAACATATGTGTATTGGATCAACTCTGTCATTCGTGTAAATATATTAAGGGATTAAACGTAATACCAAATTGTACAACTGTTTACTATGGTGGTTTTATAGTCAATCAATCTATCCATCTATCCATCTTCTATATTATCTATAAAATCGAGGTGGTGTCTGTCTGTCTGTGCGGCTGTCACGACTAAAATACTAAACCGATACAGCCAAAATTAACCACAAAGCTTGTCAATACATCTAGGAATGTCTTAGGCCTATTCACTTCTCTGAGTTCATCTCGGGTCTACGCCCCTTGGATGTCCAAAGTTTTGAGGTGAGGTTTTCAAAGGTAAATATTAATAGTTGGTCTCCATGGAAGCATGAGAAAACTCACAATATTCACCTTTGCGTTGACATTTTAATGTAAACAATCGGAACTGCCAAATGCTTATTTCACAATTTCAGACAGCTTATCAAAACAAATCAAATAGGCTATATTATTCTCCACAACTGTGTGGTAGGTTTATTTATTCAAAAACTTTGTCATAATTATTTATTCTAAAACTATGTAATTTATTATTGAACTACAAAAATTATATAACCGTTGCTGTCCCAACCCACATTCCCATGAGCATTATGATTTTATTTTTATTTTAAGTTAATTTTATTCTTTTATTTACGTCTTTGAATATTTTCATGTGTAAGATTTATTACATATACATTTTAACCTATTATGTAGAATTATTGACTGAGATCAGCACTATAACTAGGACTGTGTAAGATACGTTTCAATTTTTTTTATTTCATCTTAATGTGTTTTAGTGAAATAAAAAAAAACTGTTATGCTTCTTTTAATTTCCTAAGACTGTTTCATCCATTAATCTATTAAAATCGGTCTAATCAATAGTCTATTAACTCCCCTGTCTATGACCATAACCAAATTATGTCACTCTTCAATAAACAAATTTCCCACCAAAATACGCAAAACAAAAAATCTCTCTCATCATACTATGAAAATATCTAATAACAAATATACCATCATATCTTTTCCTATAAATATATTTCAAATGTTAAACATAACCAAAGAAACCCGGTGAAAAAGTTAATACGGGCTTGAGCATTTCAACTTAAGAATGGAAGAGAATGCATCCGTTTTGTTTTCAAGGGAAAAGGAACACATCTAGGATGGTCTTTCATGCAGTAGGAAATACGAGCCGACTTGACATCCAGTTTAATAGATGTGTTATTTTGTAAAACTAGGTTGTGTCTAGCCTTTTAGTAACTTCAAAAACAGTTATACAGTGTTGTTGAACAAAAAGTAATATTTAACTTTGATTACTTGCAAAATTGTTGAATTACTAGTATAGTTTAAATATGCAAACAATGGGTGAGATAAACGTGATTTATTCAAATTGAACAAAAATAGAACAAGAATGTTCGTATTTAAATTTTATTTTGTGTTAGAGGCAGTGTGATTGTGGGTGCCTCGGGAAGTTCAATGAAACTTTCAATCCTGGCGATTTGTAACAAAGGTGTAAGTTATTGATAAATTTCACCACCAATAAATTACAAATTTAAACTTAGTAGAAGGTATATATTACTGATTTCAATATTAAATGTTAGCACGCTACTTCAGAAAATTTAATATTTTTATTTGATTCATTACGTAAGTGTAACAACATATGAGTTAACTACACTCATAAACACCTGAAGCACACAGAGAGGTTAGTACAGGTAGGTAATTTAGGGTATATCAGGTAGGTGTGATTGAAATATTGTGTTGAATATAGTAAATTTGTTTAAGAAAAATGTTTTTAGCAAATTTTTTTTAATATGTATAAACAGTTACAAAAAAATAAATTTTCGGAAAAACTGTCATTCATGTGAAAATCTTTCTGTTCCGAGATTCATAAGGGTATAAGGTATAATTATTTCAAACTTGCTACCAGCTTTGCTATGCATCAATACACATTTTGATGGAAAGTTCAAACAAGCACAATGAAGATGTGATAAATAATTCAACTATGAGATTTTCCATTATTTCGCAAGACTTTAAGAAATCTCCTACTTCATCACCAACTTTTTACTACCTAATATGACTACGTTATGCGTAAATGATCTCCGCTCTTAGGCTGAATTATGTTCATTGGCTGAAGGTCGTTGGTAAATAAATAAATTAGTTAATGGAGCTCTACGATACAGAGAAAGTGATCTCTTCGCTGGATGTACAGTAGTCGTTCTTTACCTACTTCCTGCTGTTATGTAATGTTTGCTGAAATTCTACGACTAATAGCCTATACCACCATGAGTGGAAATTCATATATTTATAGGCAAACATATCTTAAAGGTTGTAAAACATGTATTTTCATTGGATCTAAAAAGCTGTTACTTAGCTTTTGTCACACATATTTAAAATAATGTTATTATAAATGTTAAATAAATGAAGTGATACGTTTGTGGATGGTAAAACCACTTACTGTATTATACAACCTTGATTATGGATTACGGGCATTAATAGTAAAATTAACAACATAGAATACGTCAATATGTAAATATGTAGAATAAGAGTGTTTGAACAGAAAATTGGTCTATGCAAATGTAGTCAAATAATCAGTACTAATCTCTCCTAAATCACTAAAAACACGTGGATGAATTGTTACATTTTTCCAACGTAACACAAAAATCAGCATCCACGCTTTAAAATCAAACTAGATGCAATTTTATAAGTCTTTTGGTCGGAAACGACAGGAGAAGGTTGAGCGTTAAATCAAGCAAAAACCAAATTATGATTTTAACTCTGACTGAATTCCATAGCGCATTTCGTAATACCTCTTTGTTATGATTTAGTTACGGGCGGCTAATCAATCAAACATTTCAAACTGGATTGTTTTGGTTTATTTTTAGATTGTGGAAGTAATTGAAAAGAGCTGATTCTTATGTAGTTAATAAAAATATGTTCTAACTGCTTTGCAGCACCCTATTGTTGTTTTGTTTTCCAACTTATTGTACTTTCTGGTGAAATATTTTTCCTACAATACGAAATGTTGTCATATTCTCTTACTACTTTCTATAAGTAGGGGGTTGAAAGTAAGTAGGTTAACACTTTTAAATCAGTTTATATTTTCAAACTAAATCTTAGAGTTGGTGTATTGTAAAACACACATCAGAACCACTAGCTCTCTAGGTCACATTTTCATTAGAATTTTTTTTAGTACGAACTAAAATATGCACAGCAATCCAGTAACCTCAATCCTTACTAAGTTAAACCCTGAAATTTTCAGGAATTTAATTATTTTGGATTTGGCTAATAAAATATTCCCTTAAATTGTCATATTTATTTCCTGTTTAAATAACATTAATTTTAATTAGTAATTAGGCTTGATGCTACAGGGAAGGTATAGAGGGATGTTTTTTGTTATTGAAATGTCGATAGCATAGTATGAAATAAACAAAATTACCAAATTTAATTAAAATATATTCATAAACAGAAAACTACGACGGTTGATTTATTCTCCATAAGAATAAAAAGGGTAATTTTAAATTTAAAATTATTTTTTTAATCATCTCTGTAACCGTTAGGCATAATACAACGCTTCAATATACAAAATTATCTCTTTTCTTAAGCTTTCCAAAATGGTTTGGAAAGAAATTGGGAAATACTGTGTTTTAGTGTCAATAGCAGGAAACCTCAAAGTTTACCCACATGAACGGGTTTCCATAGTCCGACATGCTAGTTCGCGAACTCGTTCGAATTAACTTGGATTTACATTTGTACAACAATTTCTCAAAATCGAAACGCTTTTGCTTGAGTTTGGAAGGATTTCAATGCTAGAGAGGTGGAATGGGGTTTTACCCCAAACAAACACGCAGGGGTGATGGTAGCCAGGCTAGGTCTCAATATCCTAAAAATGGATGACGTTACCACCATCCATCGCCCCCCCCCCCTCCCCCCGGCCATGGAGAGACAGTTCCTGACATCCCTCTGGCATTCAAAGCCTTAGCCCGCCGTATCAGAGACTGGCAAGTGTCCGAAGACTAATCTGCAAGTGACCATCAGTCAATCGTCTTCAGAGAACGCACTATGCCGCTTAATTATCAATAGTAAAGAAACTACTATCCAATAATTAAGTCATGACAACAAATTTCATAGATTAGATTGGCATAGATTCCTTATCGATAAGCTGAAGATTTGTTTAGTGTTAGTTCCGTTCCATACCGCTGGGGTCGTGTTTTATCCACAAATTGTTTCTTGTTATTTCAGTTATTTAAAATAAACTTTGTTTAACCAAATACAATCTAATCATAAACCATAGCTCTTCCCTGGTTATATAGGTAACCAAAGTATAGCACATATTATTAAATTAACTCTGAGAAAAAAAACAAAATGTTGTTGATACTAGCACCCAGTGTCAACAACATGAACTAGACATGAAAAACAAACGCCACTTCTTACAATGAGATAAAAAGTCTACTTTTGTTGGTTATTGTATTGTTAAGGAGGGTAATAAAAATTAAGTTTTTCTATATTTTCGATAGAAACTACTTCGTGTCATATTTTATCCAAAGTTCCTAAAATAATTGCCTCTGATGTACAATTAATTAAATTTCAACTATTTTAATTTAATGTAAAATAAATTAATTTACAAAATACCTCACCGTTTGGTATGTAAAATTAGTTGAATAGGTTTTACATGCACAATAATGTCTAAAATCTAAGCTTATCTCATGCACAATTAATTAACAATTAATGCACAATTAAATGCACGATTAATTGTCTAGAAAAGTTTTAATATAAACTAATCCGATTATTAGCTTAAACACGCCACATCACAAGATCCCATTAAGTTACTTTAACTTTGAAATTTTTAGTCGTATATTATTTTTTTTGGCTGTATTTAGGACAAATTTTACATGTTCAAAGAAAAGGTATACTATATTTTGGTTTAAATAACTCCTAATCTCGTGCATTGAAAACACTGTGTTGTACAAAATACAATTTTAAATACACTAGGAAATCAAATTTAGTTTTTCATTCTTATTACATAAGACCGATCCCTCAAAAAATAGAAATTAACTATAATTTAAGTCAATCAGCTAAACAATTGTTATATTTTATTCAGCGTGATTCGCCTTAAAGCGGGAAGATGAAATTCCAAAACGTGTTCAAAAGTTTAGTCACTGGTAATGTAACAAAGAGAAACCATTACATAATTTTCCAAGTACAAAACTGTCTCGTTTGTTTCCAACACTATGAGATGCACCGTGGAATAATCGTAAATCCTTTTTGTTTTCAAAAGAAGGGAAACACGTTTAAACCTGTCCTTCAAACAGTCACTGACTACATTCAGTCGAGGGATGCTGTTTTAATACAAGTAAGATCTACCTACCTATTTCATAAACTGTGGTAACACATTTATCACAAAATAAGTGAAGTGTTCATTTTATGGACGAGAGTAATTTTGATAACTTACTGCGAGGCACAAAGAAAACATGTTTACTTTTATTTTTATATACAAAATAATTTTTTTAACACTATTTAACATTTATTTTTACACAAAACGAGGTGTTAGCCCGTCCTACGTACGGGAATTCAGTAGTCAATTAAAACCGTGTACAATTCAGATCAGCTAGTTTACACAAAGACAAAGTTTCTTGCAGTTTTAATGTGAAAAATCATCTTGTAAACAAATGTTGTGTGACCAAATATGTTTTTATTCCATCATAGGCCTATACGCTATGCATTTTAAATCCGATAATTTTACAATAAAACAGCAATTCTGCAATTTTTACGATGTGAACAGCGTTGAAGTGAGATTTGCAGCCGATTCGCACAGACACACACTGATTATAAGTTGCCTACAGTAGAGAGAGTAATAGTCAATTGAGAAGTGTATAGACCTAGTCAACGATACCACCTTTCATATAGCATACCTGCCTCTTCCATAATTATTATCACCACAATACAACTACTATAGGTACACAATTTCCAGTAGGTCTGAATAGAAACGACCTAAAATAAAACAATAATATCCAATATAATTCACAGTACACATAATTTAACTTTGGTGTCCTAACATCAAAACTAATCGTCACACCTATCCTTTATATCAATTTCACTGCATTAATTGCTAAATAGATATTAAGTGTAAACAAAGAAAAGTAAAAACAATAACAGTTTGTTTTGAAACAGCTGTTTGGTTCAAATAACATTCATTTGAAAAAAAGAACTGGTCACATGTAGCAGGAATATAAAAAGTAAACACGCTAGTAAAGCTAATGACGTAATTGTCAATGTTTATTATCCATACCGTTATCAGTTCTATCCTTGATAATTACCCACCCTCATAGAATAAATGTACACCGTAATTTCCCATATTAGTTAATTTAAACTACAATATATTCATAGTTGAAATAAAAGTGATATTTTCACGTTTGGGGGCGCTGAAATAGGCACCCCCCAAACGTAACCACAACTGAACACGATTTCATAAAATGATTGTTTGTCTAATTGCAGTATCCTAGGTCAATGTTGATGTTGTGTTCAATCTATGTCATCCATATGTTTATCTTTGTATAAACCCGTCTGAGGTTGTGGTGGTAATTTAAAATCGTGATTCCTGATTATTCTTGATCTTTTTATGACATCAATATTTCCGGGCCTAATCCAAACAAAGTTAAAGCAGACAAACATTAATTGTAAACAAAAAGCTACCATGAAGAATTAAAACATGTAAACATTGTTATTTTTTTAATCTTTCCTTGAAAAGTGGAGCAGTAAAATAATTTGCATTTATCCTTTTTTGTTAAGACTCGTGTACAGAGCCTCGATTTGTACTGTGGTTTAATTAATTTTGGTAAAAACTATTTTAAACTGCGGTCTAATTATCTCTACTAATCTCACTTGTTTCCTATAATCAATGACAAAATAAGAGTAAATGAAATAACCTCATAGTTCCATAATTTATATTTAACCAACTGTTAGTGAAAACAAATTATATTGCTCTAAACAAATCGAAGATTACAAAGATTGCTTTAAAAAATAATTTGAACATCCTAGTATTTTACCATGTATATTTAATTAATCTGTCATCCTCTTACAGAAGAATTGAACGTATCAATGATTAGCATTATACATAGTATAAATAAGTCAACCCTAAGTATGTCTTTACATTTTTATCCAAATGCTGAATTTGTGACACAAAAGCTGAATGTTTACAGCTGTTATGTTAAGCAAATTATTTTATGCCAAAAGCTAGTTTAGAATCTTAGCGTCGGCTGCTAGACTTTTTAAAAATTAAAACCTAATTTCTAAAAAACTGGGACCTTAAACTAAAATTATGGCTTCGACATTCCCTAGTTCTCAAAATTATATTTCTTTCAACACAAAAATCGTGAAAATCCGTCGAGTGGTTGATTCAGAATCGTGAAATAAAAAAACACTGTTTCGTTTTAATATTATAGATATTAAAATATATAATATTGTTTATTAGATCCCTAATGTCAAAATATTACAATATTATTTGTACGTGATAATAATATATATAATTTATAGATATCTGTTGATTTTATAATTTGTTTTAATGAAGTCGCTGGTTGTGGCTACATTGTTGAAAGTGTACTAGGTTACTACTTAATTATAAGAGTACCGGTACCTTATTTACATGTAAAACTACGAGAATGCTGGCATTATGGTAAAATACTCGTACATGAAAAGTACAAAAAATTACGTTTTTAGGGGCCTTGAACAGAAAAATAATAACATAGTAAATCTTAATTAATTAACAAAAAACTATTTTTTTACGACTGCCTGTTTATTGACTACATAAGTTGAATTTTGAATGCTAAATAAACAAATGCTAGGTAAACACACCCAAAATTAATAAAGAACAAATTTAAATGCACTTAATATAACACAGAGTGGTTCACGTAAGGTGTCTCAAATTGATTTCAGACAAACCATTGGTCATACAATGATGAAATAAAGTTATTTCCGACTAAATCAACCCCAAGAAAAAACGTAAAAATATTTATTTATTTTTAATACAGAGTGTTCAAAAACCAGACAGTCACTAGTTGAAATCACGGAAATATCTAATACCCCCGCCGCAGCAAACCTGCCGTCTAAGCGAATTTCCATTTGGCCGAATTGATTTTCAATTGATCTATTTAAATAACCTTAGGTTTAACAAGTACCTAGGTTTGCTGCTACAAGGAAACTAATAAAGTAGTGTGTTTTTAGTAAAATATTGATAGCTTACTATAAAATAAATAAATTTACCAAGTTTGATCAAAATATATCCATAAACAAGCAAACTACAACATTTTACAATATTCTCCATAAGAATAACATGGGAATTTTAAATTTACAATTTTTTTAGTTTTCTCCGTAACCAATAACCGTACAAAAACACTTTGATATACTGAATTGTTTGTTTTTTTAAGCTCTTTAAGAAGGTTTAGAGAAAATTTGAGAAATTTTGTGTTTTGAGGGTAAAAAGTGAGAAAACCCCATTTTTACCCCATAAAACCCCCCATAAAACCCTGTTCCCATTGTCCGATCATGCTGGATCGCGAACTCATTCAAGTTTATCCCGCCTTACACCTTCAAACCAAATTTCATCAAAATCGGATAAAAATTACTCAAGTTATCGTGTTCACGGACACATATATATATATATAAATCTATATATATATACATATGTAAAAATTTGAACGAATGGTGTTTTTGGCCTCTGGGGACATTAAAATGAAAAAGTAAATCGGTCCCGGGCCTAAGTCTTACCATGAGACCTACGGTAATAGCTACTTCCCTATAGGGAAATTCGCTAATACAAACATAATATATTATATTATACATCATTTTAAAGCCCTAAAGAAAGAATTTGGTGAAAACAGAACTAAATTATGTTTAGCTGTTTCGAAATGGCGGCCATTTTTTTAAGAGTTTGGATTTTACGGAAAACCCTATATTTTTTTTTAAGTTGCAGTTATCTTTACCCTGATTCAAATATCGCATTTCTAATGAGCATTCCTTCACTATGGTATCCGATATTATACAGTATTATTATCTCAAAAGCAAAAAAAAAAAATGTATTTTGAAATATTTACATAGCCAAAACTCAAAAATTTCAAATAACATCATACGTCAAAAAGCACATCATTTGAAAGGTCTTGCTGTTCGAAGCAACTTTCAAATCGATACCCATATCTCTTTTAGTTTATTAGTTGTCAACAAATAACATGCTTCACCTTATAAAACGCATGTTATTTGTTAACAAAGGCCACAGTAATAGTACTCTATTTCGCAACAATCGAACAGCTGAATAAATATAAATCAAGTGATATCTTAGATATCATATGATGTTTTTACGTTATTCCTTGGGGTCAATTTAGTTGTAATATCTATTTACCTTACAAGTGTAGTAGGAGCGTTTTTACATCACGCAGGTGAATGTTGTGCAACGAGCGGAAGCGAGTTGCATAATTTACTTAAGTGATGTAAACACGCTCTTGTGTAACGTGTAACGTACAAGATTTTACCTGACCCGACAATATACAGGAGGTTACGAACAATATTTTTCACTATCCATTTCACTCATCTTCTAACAGTAACGTTCATGTACAAACTAAAGCTAGGTTAACAAAATTCTTCAAAACATAAGAATAAAATTCAAGAGCACAGCTGATTTCTAGCGTTGAACGTCGTTGGCTCCGTAGAGGTATATTTTTTAAGTTAAGCACTCAATGTTAATTAAATGGGTTTCATTACATCACCGAGTGAGTTTTTTTCAACTTTACATTACTCGAGAAGTAAGGAAGTTGTATACATCACGCTTGGGATAGGGAAGTTTAACATGGCGGGTTAGGTAAATAATTTTATTTCATCATTGAAGGGCCAATAGTTTATATAATATGATACATATATTCATAATTCAATTTGACGCAATGCATTAGATTCAAATTCATATTTTTGATTATATTCAAACGTTCAACGAAGAAATATCATCTAAACTAAATAGTTTTAAGGTGCAAGGCATTAGTCAATTGAGATCCAAGCTGAGATCACAAGTTCGGTCAGGAGTTGTCGACTGGTATTTTACTTGCCAAGCAGCTATTGTGTTGTCTAATTGATGCAAAACTGGCCAACATTTTCATTAACATTATGAAGGTTTTACTAGTATTGTTTGTTTACAATTTCATTCATCGTATTTTTTAACTCGTTACTCAAAGTTAGTCATGGTTTGTGAATGGAAACGTGTTACTGAACTATTAAGCGTATAAAGTACCAGTTTGTATGTAGTAGAAAATAAAATTTACCATAAAATGAGAAATATACTTGTGTAAGTTAGTCTATAGTGTAACATAGGTTAAATTACAGCACTTAAGACGTTTAACTGGGGACAACCAATGTCGTGTGGATAAGCAGTTGTGTTTGGTTGTAGTAATATTAAAGTTGGTAAAATAGCTAAAAATACCCAGAAATATACCTTAAAATTGTCTCCGGCTGTTCTTTAAGGATAGATGATTTAAAAATGTATAAAGTACATTAAATCTGTGTTCTTTAACTATGATAAAAACTTTACTGGTCCTAGTTTCATGTTCTAATCGGTTTTAGCATGGTACATCCAAACTATGCTAATATTATGCTTTTTGTAATTTTCATTTTTAATAATGTATTACATGAAGTTACGGAGATTTGTATTAATTGATTATAATTTTTAAGCCTTAGTCATGGATTTACCCTGGAAAACATTTTGTATACATTGAATAGTTCAAAAGTTTTAAATCATTTTAGCTCAAAAAGATAAAACAGCCACATTGGTGAAATTGCTCGAACAAACGGTTTCAAAATACATTAGTGATTGAGTTTATTGAAACGTTCTTTCACGAATGAGTTTTTAGAACAAACTAATGACATCGTTTAAGCCATTCAGGAAGGGGAGCGTTTCATAAACTCCAAATTTCACAAACTCCAACGCTTAAAATATTAAATAACCAGAGCGGTTCATAACCTCCAATTTTCATAAGCTCCAAATCTATAACATTCAAATAATCACTGTTTCACATGTCCAAAATTCACAAACTCCAACGTTAAGATACCAAATAAACAGTGCGGTTCATAATGTCCAAATTTCATAACCTCCAACGGTACAGTCTGAGCCAGAAGTCTCTACAGTGGTTGCCACAGTCAGATAGCAGGCACCGTTCGCCAGCGCTCAACTACTGATTATACGTGCATTTTATGATTGAAGAACATTCAGCTGTGTGACTCAAATATGTGTTAGCACATAATTTGCAAATCAAATTTACATTTTTACATTTTTAATACCTTTAATTCAAGCTTTCAGCTGAGTTTCTTAACTGTTCCGTATCTCAATTAAAAAGCCAATTATTACATTACAAATATCGTAAGAGATTTTTTTACCGAAGAAAAATTTTAAAACATATAAATATGTTTTATAAGTATATTTTCTAATAGCTGTTAAAATTTCATAACGATTACATCAGTTGTTTTTTTTGTCATGTGTAAAAATAGCCCTTTGTTAGAAAAGTGCCGAAAACCTTGTACTTTATTCATTCTACCCACTAAAAGGATGAGTTTAAACTACATAAAAAGGTAGAGACTAACATACATAAACGCAGAAATACATTTTTATAAGTAGGATTTAACTTATAGCCTACATCATATTGTAGGTATACTGGTCACGTTTCAATAAAAGCTCATACTCGAGTATTTACACTTTTTTACTCACAGCAGTCTCGTTTCTCTTTGCAACTTAATGTGGCTAGTTCAATAATGTTAAAGTTTTGACAAGGTGATAATTTATCACCTTTTACTGACTTTAAAAAAAAAAAAATGCAAAATCGGCATGTAAACTGCGAACTTAATTAGGCCTTTTACCATCACTAACTTTAACAACAAAACCAAGATACCAGAAAACGCCAAATAAAATTTCAACACAAATCACTAATTTCACTAATTAATTATGGATTCAATATCAAATGGAAAACTCCTGCTTTGTTTTTATTTCAAAAACATTATAATGAGATGATATATTCTAAACGTTTCTGTAAACATTTGACGCTTACTTTAGTGTTTAATCAATATTTTGTTTAAAGTGGAATGACCTCAACGGCTACTCTGGAACTAACCTGAGAATTAAACTAAAAAAGTTCGTAGAGATAATATATTTTTTCACTAAAGCAATTACTATGACAAGTTCCAGTGAGCGGGATTTATTAATTTTGTTTGGAGAAGGTTTTAACTAGGTACATTCTGTTTCTCAAAGGAAAAGGGGTTAAAATCATATAGACTAGCATGCATAGTATGAATAAAGTACAGGGAAAACCTATAACAGTAATATTTTGAGGTAGTTTCCTTTTCTTTATATGCTTGTCAATGCTGGAGAAACGTAATTTCGTGATTAGTTTCGACAAATGGGTAATCAAACCCTAACCATGCACTGCAGTGGCAAAAATGTTAGACGAGAGCCGTTGATTAGCTTTTTCAAATATAGATGAATATAAACTCGTTAAATGTTTTAAAATAAAATCCATTGAATATAACATGTAATACTATCTAACAACTAAATGGCTAAAGAGGATGAAGAAGCAAATAAATAGGTATTGTAATGTGGTCTCAACCATGGTCTCAACTATGAACCCGCTGAACGTTTTAAATAGGCCTATTTCGATAGAATGTAAAGTCAATCGAACTTTTAGCAGGAATTCCACCACATAAACTTAGAATAAGAGTAGTTTCTATTTTTGTTTATATTATTATGACCAGAACCAAATCTAGGGTAAAGTTTAGTCAAAGGGATGCATTTACACTAATTTAGTTTACCTTTACGAAAGGAGTATAAAAGTAGAAATAATAACTGGGCCAGGTCGCTAATTCAGTGGGTTTTACCAAGAACTTAAATTATCTCCACATCTTTATATGCCTTTTCATATTTCACGAAAACAATTTCCGAAATTACAATCGGGGAAGCATTTATATCAAAGAATTTTGTTAACTATAGACTACCGGTAAGCATTAAAATGCACAAACATACGCCTGTAAATTAAGTTACCATTCTTCGTAATGTAATGACATATTTGATGTAATATAATGATAATTAAATGCTAGAAACTCAGTTTCTATATCCTGTAAACTGATGCTGAGCCGGCCAAACTCCTAGCGCCAATGCCGCGCCAAGCGATTTTATGCCTATTTTTAATCGCTTAAAAATGATACAAGCAGGCTCCGTATCAAAAAAAGCTTCAAATAAAAAATAAAATTCATACTTTGATCTAAAACTTTGCCGCAGAAATTTTTTTCCTGACCAAAAAATAAAAAATTTCCTCGCTTACTACATTTTTCATGTTTTTTATGGTGTTAAAAAACAATCATCTGTTTTAATTTGCCTAAATAAATTATAAAAATTATGTTAAGGTAAAAACTAGCTACATAGTAATGAGCACTGGTTTTTCCAGAAAAATAATATATCAATTTGAAATTTGTATGTTAACAAATAAGTGTAGCAGAGCAGGTTGAGTGAATGTATGTTTGTGTAAAACAGAGAGGTTCATTCGGCCCGTACGCCTCGGTATCCGGCCAATTCGATTGACTTATGGCAGAGACTGTACCGTTGGAGCTTATGAAACTTGGAGGTTATGAACCGCTCTGTTTATTTGATATTTAAAAGTTGGAGTTTGTGAAATTTGGACATTGTGAAACTGTGCTTATTTGAAAGTTATAGTTTTGGAGTTTATGAAGTTTGGAGGTTATGAAACGCACTGTTTATTTAATATTTTAGACGTTGGAGTTTGTGAAATTTGGACATTATGAACCTCACCCTCAGGAAGTAGTGCATTAATTTAACGCCCATGAAATTGTCATTTATTAACACGTATCGTTCTAAAACTACAATCAAATTTATTCAATAGTATCAAAGACGAATAATCAGCAATATATTGTCAGATATAATTTGTCTTATAAATAATATAAGTTAATTATAAGTTGCTCTATAAATATGAAATACAGATTCGTTTTGCCAATTTGTTCTGAAAGCATATTCGTAGAATATTTTAATGATATAATACGCTACTACGAATATTTTAATAGCGTTATCATTCATTGTTTTTAATTGTGCTACATCTATTGACGTTGTATTTTATTAAAAATATAAAGTCTTTATGGAAATAAAAGACTTGCATTTCCATTAAATAAGTGGTTCTTCGAAAATAGATTTTAAAGACGCATATGTATTGTAGTTAGATATTATATGTGTGTTGGATATGAAATTTCTTAGCTTATTTAGTTAAACAATCCATACATCCATAGTTAAACAATGCCAGATTAGTTTAAACATGCACATAGCACATAACATATCTAATAAGTAATTATAAAATAAATATTAGAGTATTTTACTATTACCACTGATACTCAAGTTACTTCCCAACACGTTTCCTGCCGGACATGCCACTTAACTGTACCTGAGGGTAGAGGTGCCTTGGTTGTTAATGTGTTAAATAAAGTTAACGATTAGTTAATGTTAACATGAAGTCATTGGCATCCAAAAAAACTAATTATAGTAAATTTGAAGGTGTAGGGTGAAAACCATTGATAAAAATGTCGATATTCCAAAAATATAATGTCTTATGCAGACTTAAACCAATATACCTTTTAAACTGTAATCCATTCCTATCCGCCGCTCTGGTGTGAGTAAGTAACAAACGTAAATATTTTAAAATATATTATCAAAAGTACAATACGTAACACTAATTTTTAATCCAAACAATGGCCAACTACTCGTCGTATTATATATAACAAATACAACCATATACATAACATAAGTCACTTTATATATACGAGTAATAATATAAAGTGGAAGATTTTTTTCTTCAAGTATAATACGAACATTAATAAGAATGTTATGGGGTGAAAAGTGACTTAATTATATTCTAATGGCAGTTCTGGGTGCCATTTTCATGTGGCCTTCTCCCACAGTCATTGCTCCCTTTAGGGCTCTTCTCATGTCAACTAGAATGGCCAAAATTGATGTTTGTAATAACACCCAAACTTGAGGTCTTGGTTTCTATTTTATTGCCTTTTTCTGGATTTAATGTTCAGCAACTTGATTGAATGCTATATATTTAATTTATTTGATTTTATGTTTGCTATCGTCTGATTTAGTTGTGTGTTTGCAAACTTCGTCTTTTGGTCAAATGAAAAAAATGTGAGTTCTATATAACTTAAAACTAAATTATAGAGATGACAGGTTTTATATTTATGAATGTTTTATTTATATAGAAAACGTGTCCTTCACATACATTGCTTCTACATGAAAACTTATTTATAAGATTTTTCTCTTTTTTTTGTTCATCTATATAGCAGCCTTCGGGTATAAAGGGGGTCACTATAACCAATCGGATACTACAAGATAAATCAAAGGGAATAGAAATAATAAATTACTTAACCCTACTATCAAATTGAGAAACTTAAAAAATATACCTGGGTTGTTTTATAATCTAGCCAGATACTATAGAAATATTGTTTTCAGAACATTTAAAGTAACTAAGACACACAATAGGTGCTAGAAAGTTAACAAAGTGCCGTTAGTTTTATCCAAACAACCCTTAATGAAGGTAAGGTTTGCTTTCCCAAACAGCTGCAACGAGCAAGCAGAAACTGACACCGTTTACTGACGCCTGGCTTGGCTTGTTTGATTTTAATGAGAATTTTATAAAAGTAAAATAATGTTTGATTGGTTTGTAAGAGTTGGAAATACAAAAAGATTTTATTCTTAGTAAAATACGTCCCACAACATTTTATTGAACAACAACACAAATGCTGTTTCTATAAATACAATCGCTTTTACAGTTAACATTAAATGGTCTGATTCGCAGTGAAAATAAGGTTGTGGAAATTTGAGGGGGAATTGGTATATAGACCCATAGATCTAAAAAAAACTAAATTTTAAAAACTTGCGTATATTTAGGGCAGATATGTTTTATTTATTGATTTATACCAATTAACTTTTATAATACGTAATTTACAACAAGCTACATGAATTGTGCCATACGTATGAATGAATGTAAAGTAGTTTGAATGTGAAGTTTTGACGAGTCGGTGATGGACCTAATCCACTTATATTGAACCAAATTAAAATTTCCACTCAGATGAAACGTGAAATGGACGTTACATCAACAACTGAACTGGAGACGTTGAATATGGTAGCTATTTTAGTCGAACACAATTAAATCTATTTGCTTGAGACTACTTGAGTTAACATTTTTTACAATTAGTGAAAAATAGAAGAGGTTTAATAAAAACAGTAAAATATACTCTGAAAATAATTATGTTGCTTAACAATCTTTAACTTTAGAAAAGTGTTGATTCTTTAGCACAATCTTAATCCGTTTTATATTAATTTTAGCAGTGTATTTTTTCCAAAGTTGATCAACTTTTGTATCATATGTAACAAGTTTAATAAACATAAATGTAACAAATGTTTCGTAGAATATACGCAAGGAATAAATTATGAGGATGCAGTATAATATACTAGCTAGTCATAAAAATGAGGTTGCCATCATAAAAACGTTGCATTCAGTAATAAATGTATGCATATTAATCCAAAACTACATTGGACCTCAGTTCAAAACCACTAAAACTTGTTTCGAAGTTCCGTTTTGATCTGGCATTAGGCCAAGTATTGTGCTAGTAGACCATGCTTGTTGTTAATATATTTCTTCCTTAATAATACATACGAATAAACTATACTATGCAACTAGTTTAAACAGTCTGGTCTCTCTGATCAGCGTATTGCACACTATGTAGTTTTAAATACGACTTACTAAGCACCAACACAAATATTTTTAGTGAGTGATTAAGTTAATATTTTGTAACTATCTTCTTAAACGAAAATGCTTTACTCGACGGATGTTAAGGTATCTTCCATTCTGTGAAATCACAATATTTAATGAACATATTCCTTTTATTAATTCACTTTAATAAGCCTACGATTTCATTTTGTAACAATGTCTAACAAAGCGACTATCACCTAAACTATGCAAAACTAGTTGTAGAAAGCAAGTTCAAAAGACTGATGAGTCGATAAGAGTTGCTCAAACCACCAAAATATTCAATATCAAGACAAAAACTACATTTTCAAATCAACAAAATATTTATGAAACATACACAAATGCAAAGACATATATTCAAATTGAGATTTACAATCCCTTTTATTATTTTACCAATTGAAAGATCTAGCAATTTTATATATTTTATTATAATAGCAACACGCTTCAATATTCGATCCAGATTATGTCTAACATAACTGTACTTTGAAGCATAACTTTCTCAGATTGGCATTCACCTTAACAGTTAAGCGATTCAATCGGTTCTAGTCCAATGGAAAATAATTGAAGTCGTTAAATTGAGAGATAGTCAATGTTTTATCTAAGTGTATAGTGTAAGTTACTTTCGAACGATACCGGAGGTATGATACTTTTTACTTAGTATATTTAGTCGTAACTTTTATAGTGGTTTAAACGTCTAAAACTATTATACAATTAAAGATTTCTATAAATTCACCAACGAAATATAGGTTATTAGGTTCCTAACCATAGATTTTACATCATAACTAAATAATATAAAGTGAAAAATGACTTTCTTCTACAGATATTATTTCCAGAATTTCATTTTAGGAGTGATATTGAATACGCTGAACGATTATTTAGTAAATATTTGACGAAAAAGTACGTCCATAATGTTATGAACTACAATTATTAACACTGAAAGTCTAAAATAATCGAAATGACACGCTGGATAATACGTATAATCTTTTCAAATAATCATAACTTAAGCGCACATAACTTATTAATTTTTAATTTTTTCACATTTATCTAAATACATTACTTTATGTAATATATTCTTAATATATCTCATGTCCATAAGTTAAATTCTAAGTGTGTGCCGCTTAGTTTATTATAATTAACTATCTGTTAAATGTGTTCAAGGTACAATGATAAAGCTCCTATGTGTAACTATCACTCTTATTATTATCGCCAGCGTGGTCGCTCGCCCGCTTACCAGATCAGTAAGTAAACTATCATTAATTTAATCTTTGTTCACTCACTCTTTCACTCACATAGCCATTTATATCCATTTATAGTGGGATTTGGCCGCACCAAAAGCTGCTCTCCATCTCTCTCTACCTGCTGCCTCTTCCTCTTCTGCCTCACTTCTATGATATCCATGGAGACACTATCCCACCATCTCTTCTTGAGCATTCCTAATGGTCGGTTTCCTTCTGGTTTTCCTATATTATTAATTTTAATAGTGAACCCGTTTCTCTCCGTAGTGCGTGTCCTGCACACCTTATTTTCTTTGCTTTGGCTTGTGCCACTACATCATAATCTTTTTACAGATTGTTTATCTCCCTATTATGAATTTTTCTCCATCCTCCATTCTCAAAATTGGACTTCAACCAAAAATATTTTGTAATAAAATGCCCATAGAACAATAAACCTCGATTATTTCATTTTTACAGAGAATAACTTGTGAGATTATTCTAAATATAAATGCCATCATGTTCTAATTTGTTTTTAAGTATCTCTGCAACCTGACGTCCTCCGATTAATTCTCAAGATTAGCCACAATTATGCACGTTTGCACTTTCACTTGAGAACCATTATTCAATGTAATTTAAACTGTTTCCTCTTGTGTGATGATTGTTAATTTGTTTACACAAATGCAATAAAAAACAATATAATTATAAAATAATAAGGTGGTATTGTAAACTTAGATTACAAGCACTTTTTTACTAATGAACATTTATATTTTATTTATACTTTTAGAAACGTAATACAATACCAAACAGTCATCATGTGAAATAATGTAATTTTGTTTGCTATCGCATGTATAGGTCGCAACACGTAAAATACTGTAAGAAACATATCTCAATCCTATTTTTAGGCAACAACACAATAACAATATACATTTTGTATACATTATCGTATAACGTAATTCATAATAATCAAATATTATTTGTTATATTATTTTTCTCACTTTAGTGATACCTTTTTTATTCTAACTATTGTGAGTAAAATTGTTTTTAAAATAACCAAATCATGATATTATTGTGTTTAAAATGTAAGCCCTCAAAATGAGGAGTAAGTTGAAGTTTAATTAAACTTGGGCTGCTAGAAAATTACAGTAAATAATATTTAAATCCTTAAACTCACATAAATTATATTTTAATACAAAATATTATTTATTTAGAACAGTCGTACTAACAGTAATGAAAAATCTGAAATAACTATTAATAACCTGTTTTAGTGTGTTACACAGATGCCTTAACTTGGAATAGTCTTGGACAGTACAATACAAATTTTGCCTTTAGTATAACTGATTCAGTGTCATGAAATGTATATCAGCTTAGCTTCGCAAGAAGTCTACTCAGAGCTGCATTAATTGTTAGAATTTTACAACAACGACTTTCTTTATTAATGTTAGATTTATGTTAATCAATACAAAATAAAATAACTGAGTTAGATTCAGTAATTGGATTCGCTTAGAAGTATTTCGTCATTTGACACTTTATAAGCCTTTAAAACCAAAATTTAACTAAGCTATTATTTCTAATTGGTAGTTTTAAGAATAGGAATATTATTTTTTTGCTATGACAGTATATAGTAATATGTGAAACTACCGCAAAGGTGTTTTGAATGTTATTATAACTTTGGCTATTTTTTTACTTGAACTACCTATTTGACTAAGTCCAAAGATCAAAGTTCCAAATCGAAAGTTCAATAATCTGACTAAGATTTTAGTTAGTAACATGTGTTATCTTACATGCCACAATAATCCTTCTTCCTTCCAACTAGTTCGTCTTGTACTTTTAGTGCCATTGATAAGTCACTACATTGATCAATCAGTTCTATAATCCTTTATGTGATACTGTTCTAGGAGCAAAACAGGATATACCGTAAGATCACGGAAAGCATGGTAACCAAATTGAAACGCACTCTTAAAATAGCTAAAAACTCAGGCAGGAAATATTCTCCAGCAGAAGTGCAAGCTATGATGAGCAAAACATTGCTTGACGAGCTGGCCAAATATCAGGTTGACATACAAAGATTACCTTTGAAAGGACGAAAACTTCCAGATTTTTCTATTGAACCGCGGTGGGAAAAGGAAGTCCAAAGATATGCCAAAGATTTGACAGGTGGTGTTAAGGTGAAGATCCCCACATATACATTATAACCAAAAGTGTTGATAGTTTAGTTTGTTAATCAGATATGTCTCAACAGATGAGCTCTTTATTGTTTACCCTTAATCATCAGATTGAATGGTTTAAGTTTTTGTTATCCCTAATCACCCACCTTAATCATCCATGAAACGCCCAATAGTTTAGTTATGACACACACACACATGATAAGCATAATGAACATGATGAGGATGCTATTTATGGTACTATATAGTAGGGTACTAAATAGTATATATTTCCCCTCTGTAGGGAGAAAGGAAATTCATGTATACCTGGTGGTGATTCCGCAAACTACAAAAATAGTCACCAGATTCATAACGTCAAGGTTTCCCATGTAATCTTGACTTATATGCAATATAAAGTTATATATTTGCTTATTTAAGTTCTATACAAATTTATCTATATGTCCACGCTGCTCGATTGGCTATAATATTATAATTCTAGATTGCTTAAAACAGTCATTTTATTTTAATACTGAACAAAATTATTCCGACACAAGAATAACTGTTTGTTTATTTATGATTATTCAATTTAAATCATAGATTTTCGGCACTTTTTGTTTAAAATGTGCTTACTTGTATTATATTGTACATCGTATATACTTATTTTATTTTTATTTTTTATTATAAGCACCGGTTTATCTTTTTCAGCATAGGCTAAAGTTGTCGGATTATTTTGTTAATTTATTTCTAACAAAAAATAATATTAAAAGTGTCATCACCATTTGCGAATACGTCAAGAGTTAAAAGGTTATTACCTGGTAAAACTTCTACTGGGAAATACTTTTCTTAAAATGCAAAAGAATCTTCATATGTTTTAGTCTTCCTTAGTCTTTAACTGAGAAATTGCATTTCATAAGAGAGTAGGGCAATAAATTATACGCTAGACAACACCATTTTGACAATTGAAAAAAATTTGTTTTGTAACTTTTACCAACATTTTTAATTTCAACATTATTTTGTGTGATGTCTCGTAATCAACGTTATTTTTAATATGTGAAGGATACAATAAACATCATGAGAATAAATAGGTGCTACAAGATGAGACAATACAAACATATAACTTAGAATGTATATGCCCTAAATCTGATAAAACACCTTCAGAGCTTGAAAATTCAACCCCTAAAATTACACAAAACCCTAAACACGACTACTGTACTAACTTGAACTAAACATTCTTTTATTACCAATTGCATTTCCAAGTTTAGTACAAATAAACAATAAGAATATCTTTTGCTTTACTTTGTAATTTACGACTACTATCCAACAGATCAAATATTATATAATGGATCGGATTCCACAAACAACTGTTTCTCAGTATTCATGGAACAGAAATATTTTCCAATTAGAGGAGATTCGATTAGTTTTTCTCTTATCAAATCGATTACATAATTTTAAATCACTCTTGCAATAAGTCTTTCAACTCGTTGTTTTTCCACTGCTAATAAGTCATCTTTTGATTGGTTACGCTAGAAAATTACTACACAGTTGTAAAATAAATAGTATAATATATAAAATGCAAACACGCCAAACTTATTATTTAAAACCCCTCAGGTATTCATAAGTACCTACCAGGCATTCATTTTCCCAAGAAAATCCCTTGTTAAATTTGCATTAACTAGAAAAAGCTACTGTAGTAGTTTATATCATTTTCTCCCATAAAATGTGTTATTTTGAAAACTGTTAAAATGTTATCGTTTGAAAATATTTGTTTATAATAATAATAATAATACGTTTAGAATAATCTTTACGTTCGTTGTCCATTTAAGTATCAGATTTTTTTTTTTCAATGTGTTTCAATGGAATTGGAATATAATAAATATGCAATACATCTTCATTATTAAATACATAAAAATATAATAGTTATACGTGTTAAGTGCAAAGTAAAGCACTTAACAGTTAGGCCTCAGAGTAACTGTTTTATTACTCTGAGGTTAGGCTCAGTAGCTACAAGGTTAAAGATATTTATTTTCTATTATAATACAAGCTACACACTCATCTGGTTGGAATACAATGAAACGTTGAAACTTTCCTCACTTCAAAACTGTGTCTGATGGAGAGTCCTTCAGCTATGTTTACACTTTATATTTAGTTCCATTTTTATACTGCATCATAATGAACATGCCTTTGAAATTAGCTTACATATTTAAAATACCCCCGTGACAGCGAACCTGCAGACAAAGCGAATTTCCATTTGCCTAATTGTATTTACACTCAAATGTGTCTCCATAAAAAATATACCTAGTTTCATTTTCCGAATTTGATCAAAATATGTTAGCAAACTACAACAGTTTACTTATTCTCCAAAAGAATATTATGGGAATTAACACTAAGGGAATTTACAATTTTTTGCAATATACTACATTATTTGTTTTTTTAAGCTCTGCAAAATGATTTGGAAAGAAATTGTTAAATTTTATGTTTTTTGGGTCAAAGTGGGAAAACCAATTTTTACCCCATAAAACCCCCCATAAACCCCCTCCCATAACCCAATCATTCTGGTTCGCGAACTGGTTCAAATAAATGTAAATTTACACGTTTATACCAAATTTGGTTAAAATCGGATCATTTTTGCTCGAGTTATCGTGATAACGCCCACACTCATACATATATGCATTTGAACAGATGGTGATTTTGGCTTCTAGGGACCTCAAAACGAAAAAGTCAATCGGTCCCGGGTTCAGGTCTTACCATGAGTAATACGGTAATAGCTAATATGGGAAATTCGCTAACAGTATGCTGGTGTACTGAAAAAAAAAAATAGAGATTGCAATTTACTGTAGAGCTTTCCATTAGCTGATAGTTTTAATATATAGATAGCTACTTTAAAACTAATATTAACGGTAATATTACCTTGATTTGTATGTTTCATTTAGGCTGCAATGATCTGTATACTCACATTTTCTATCAATTAGCCTACCTAATAGTACCATTGTGATTTTTCTTTGTTTGCCACATTGATATAAAAGAGTGAACAAAGACTTTCACATTTGCCAAACCGATGAAAAGAGCGGCCTCCGTCCATATATTGGTATTAACGAAGTCCATAAAACCCCTATCGTTTAAGCGTTGGATTCATTTCACTGTAATAGAACAAAGAAATTTAGTACTTTTCAGTGGACTACTTTTGAGCCTACTGTTTACCACAAAATGATTCGTTTGACAATTATATGTGGCTTTCTAGCAATAGAATGGCATAAATGGCCTTAACAGATCATTTAATTTACGATCCGTAAGTAAATATCTAAATATTTGAGTTTTAACTAAAAGGAAAATAAACTATCAATTTTGATATTTATTTGTTGTATTTTATTCCAAACAAATCTAGAGTTTATTTTTTTACAGTTCAGTGATTCTGTTCAGGAAAGCTACAACTTTCCTGTTTTATTTTTTAAATACTGTATTTACTGTGTGGTGTAGGCTCTGTTTACTGAGTAGGCTTGTTTAATATTGTTTCAATATCCAGAATAACGGAAAGTAATATTAAATATTCATGCCACAGTCATTACCAATTTTTTTAAAGTTCCATCATACTTTTAAACTAATAAACTATACTATATAAACTATAATAAACTATTTTCAGCACACATTAAAACAACAAACTGCTTCTAATAGTTAAAAATATTAGTTCTAATTTAAATCACACAAAGAAGATCAGTAAAATACTGTACCTGTTTGATCAGTGGTAGTTTACAAATGTCCTGCAATACCTTCTGTGAATTCTTTGAACAATGGTCTTCGCCCGAATTTCCTTCTTACTGTATTAATTGTGTAATTTGCTTCCTTGTAAACATATGCTATGATTCTTTGTTTACCTGTATGTTGTTATTTTGTAGCAATCGTGTTAACCCATACGCCTTATGTTAACAATTCTGACCTTTTAAGTAAGGTTAAAATTGTAAATCTGTTTCCTCATAAAACCTTTCACTGTTTGTCCAAACAACCTTGGTAGCCTAAGTTTGGCTGAACATCGCAAGGATCCGCGCTTCGCTCAATTAAAACTTAAATGTCATCCTACTAAATCCCGCGTCTTTGATATTTTCCCAAATCTTCATCAGTACTTAACGTCCTGTGAGTGTTACAACAGTTGGTTACACCAAGGACCAATGTTACAAATGTTACAGTCACCACATGTTACAAGGTGATCATATGCTGCAGTTACCATTCCGGTCCCACACTTGAACACTAACAGTATATTACACTGCTTTACAATCACAAGCTGACTGGAATAATAATATTTTCAGAATAATACAGATGCGTGATTCCCAAGTATAATTCTACATAGTTTTAAGTGTTATTGTTTTATACTGAGAGAGACATTTTTACATAGTCAATACACATGTACATGTGTGTTACTTGTTTAGTTTTGCTTTTCAAGTGGATCGTTTTAAAATAACATACATTTTTTATCAACTGTTTTATTCTTCATTTCCATGCAAGCACGGTCAAAACTGCAATTAATATTATGTGCTATATTTTACAAAGCAGAAGAATATTTAACAGATAATAGTTTACATAGAGTGTTCTCTAAACATTCTTTAGGTTCATTTCAACTACAGTATCTCGACCCAAATAGTTATATGGTTAGTATATTCTGGTTTATTTTTAGCATATATACGATAAGTCAAATCAATTCTTTTTCATGTCATATCTAATATACGGGTCGAGGTGGTTGTAAAGAACCGGTACACAAATTCAAGTTAAAACACTGAAAATTGTATAGGCCTAAATATAAATGTACTTGGAACAGAAACCAATTTTATAAAATGAAGGTTACATATTAGGTTTCAATGGACCTAAATGGTTTTAAAACATCTTTACACACAATAAATTAATATTTTATGGTTCTTTTTTTTATTATAAAGCAAATACAGGGTTCATCACCGATAGCATATTATTATATCCCGATTTTAAACTATTTCCTAAAACTACTATTACAATAAATGTCATTAACTTTCAATTCAATTAGTTTTAATCTATAATATAAACTATTACTCCCAGCTGAGGACAAATAAAAAACTACACACACGAGATATGGCTACATAAAACGAAATAGTATATATCGTACCTAGGGCCGAAAATGAGGTTTTGCCGGCTCTAGATAGTTTTTAAGTTCGAGACGAAGTCAAGAACTTAAAACTATCGAGAGCTGCAGAACCATTTTGGTCCGTGGTACGAATGCTATTTTTTACCACACCATACCCTATTACCACTATTCACTACAATAATAATGCACACTGATAGTCAACACAACTACAACTTTAAGGTTTTGTGAAGAAATAATTTTTGAGGAATCAGCAAAAAAAATAATAAATAGTTGCTAGGCAGCGGTGACAATAAAACAGTTCTATTGCAATGCTATGGATACTGATTGTGTATTTAATATGCATTCATGTTTTAAAAAAGTAAGCGGGCAGCTGATTTTGCGGCCCTAAGCCAATTCTCCAACTTAAGGGCATCGTCCGACTTACTTAAGTTGAAAAATTGGCTGGATCATAATTCTTTAACTTTAAACGTAACAAAAACTAAATGTCTTCCAATTTTTTTAAAGAAGGAAAGTGATCCGAGCCCTCGTCATTTACGTTTGCACTCCTGTGGTGATCCGTCGTCACGTGACTGTGATTGTAACGTCATCGAACGTGTGTCACAATACAAATATTTGGGCATAATTATGGACGAAAAACTAAGCTGGGTTCCTCACGTGTGGTATGTAAAGCAGAGGCTTAGAAAATTAGTATATGCATTCGATCAGCTGGGCCAGGTGCTGACGGTGGATCACTGCAGGATGGTGTACTACGCCTACGTGCAGTCGGTGTTCCAATACGGTGTCCTGGCATGGGGTGGCGTCTCGTCAGCTGTGTTAGAGCCCTTATTCATTTCACAAAAATCATTGATTTAAAAAATTCTTAAAAAACCTTTCCGTTACTCAACAGACCAGCTTTTCCTTGACTTTCCAGTACTAAACGTCAGACAGCTTTTCATAAGAACATTATTATTATTCATTAAATCCAATAAAGAACAAATATTTTCTGAGATTCACCATAGGTACCCTACAAGAAATCGTTTAAACTTTGGCTTCAGTTGCCCGAAATCTATTCTTACGACCACTAACAAAAATTCATTTTATATTGCTCACGCCCTGTACCGTAATCTTCCAACAAACATTATTGAGGCTGAGAGTTGCAGTGTTGCTGTTTATAAGCGGATGATCGGCGAGTGGCTCGCGCACATCGGGCGGGCTGCTGCAGAGGCTTTGATCCAGTCGGTCTATATTCCAAACGTATGATATTGTCATGATTTAGTCATCGATCACATTTTTTATTTTTTTCTTAAATATTTTACTTGTAAAACATTGTAATCCATATTGTTTCTGTATGGGATTCAGCCCATTGTGTTGGAATAAATACAATGGGCTGAGTCTTGTACAGGGTAGTGCGACGTTGTGTTTAATGTTAAAAAGTAATTCACCTCATTTTAGAATTAAAATTTTGTTAGCATTTAAAATACAGTTATTTAGTTTAGAGCTTAGATTTATTTAGTTAACGTGTTTAAAATAAAAAAGTGCAGTGATTCGAACAATTTTACAATACCCATAGACTGATGATATTGTTAACTCTTCCCCCGATCACGGATCAATAGTCTATTCGTGGGAATAATTCATTTTACTTACAATGTATTGTAATATTGTTTTATTTTTATGGAATAAATAATTTTGACTTGACTTGACTTGACTAGGGAAGTAAAAACCTGCTTGATTTCCAAAAGACGATGACAGCTGGCTTGGCCAGCAAAACGTAACTTTCAGCCACCAATTAACGTATGTAAAACAGCTAAAAACACACAGTGTGGTGTAAATACGTTTGTAAACATAAAACACGAAAAACAAGAGTACATTGGCATATTTCGTGTATTGTGTATAAATATGTTCGTTTTATGTACCCGTGTCTCGTGTATGTCCTATTGAACTCGTTTAACAACCTTCAAATGAAGTGAAGACGTTTGATACCTTTTGGACCTAAGAACCAAAACTAGTTGCCACAACAACAATCAATGATTGATCAATGATGAATGATACATGAAGGTGTTGTAAACAACTTTAAGTCGGTAGCCAAACAACTCTTTGAAAATTATTTTACCATATTGTACTTACTTTAGATAAAACAATAATAGTGGTTTATTTGCCATTACATTTACATTCAAAACTTAAAAGTAATCAAATGTAACAGAATCCTTTTCTCGTTTTACTGTTGTACATATCAAAGAGCATCTGAAAATCAAGTTCAATAAAACCTCAAACCGTCCCCAATTAGGTACTGAAGATGAGCGGGCGATACATTTTTTGTGAAAGTGTTAAACGTTTCATTGATGTTCTCAATGATAGTGTTTTGCTTTACACATATCACAATCATTTATTAATAACAAATGTACATATCAAATTGAAGAAGGTACATAATTAAGTAATCCCATATTTTTTATCAGTTTAACCCTTTGAGTCCCCAAAGTTATTTATTTATTTATCCTTCCCAATACAAAATTAAAGGCAACCAGCAATTTATTGAATCAACAAAACTATGTGGTTATTTAGTTGTTTACATAACTTTTCCAATATATGTTTGCTGTTTCATGAAATAGTATACAACTCTAGTTCAGAACTACTGCAAATGCATTGATCATAAAAATTAAATATCATCATCATCTCACACTACTAGATAATTATTAAATCACTGAACTGTACTCCTCTGTTGTGAACACTATGCTGAGCCACATTAAGCTAGTGTGATTATGTGTTGACAATTCTATAATTTTCCAATACCGATATTTTGTATGAATTATAACTTTCAGAGTAGCAACTGCTGGTCCTTTAGGTCAATCCAGCCGAGTGTTTATAGTGCTCAAAATTAAATCTGTAGGTCGGTGCTTCGATTCCAAGCTGAATACCCTCTGCACTTAGATTCCTTTTTACATTGGGCTACCATTCAATAATTATACTTTCTAGCAAATGGTCGAAATTAGTTAGTAATTACACCATAACTGCGACTGTTCCCTTAAAAAATACTGCTATTGAAACACAAACGCAAATAAAATGTCTGGTAGTTTAAGCAAATAAGTATAAAATAGGAAAAATAGAGGAACAAACCTACGTATTCCCAATTTTTTCAGAAATGTGTCTGGGAAGGTCACCTTATGAATATATGAAAGGCGAGAAATAATAAAATCAACCTGTCGCTCTGGGGGGGGGGGGGGAGATGGGGCGGATAAACGCCCCAATTTGCGGGTTTTCGCTCATAGCTTTAAAACCAACAGTGCGTCCTAGCTTACAATGTTTTATAATAAAAGTTAAACCTTATTAAATTTGTGACAACTTTGGTTTTGTACATTGTCAGTGAAAACGCAAAATTTCAGAGATATCCGAGCTCTAAAAAATATAATGTTCGGGAAAAATTGTTCAACTCACATTTTTTTGTTAAAATCTATTTTTTTCTTCCTTGGTATTTTGTCAGAAATATTGACTTGAAGACAATTGTAGGTAATTAAATTTACATCAATAATATATACACATATCTTCACATTGTAGAGAGATTGTTCTATGGTTCAGGCAAGCTCCCTCGCAGGTACGTACCTGGGAACAGTGGATTTCGGCTTTCCTGCATCCACATCTGGATCCACATCCAGTAGAGCAGTGACAGAAGATAGATTCCAGGATGCTGGCAGGAGCAGGAGGGTCCACGGTTTTGATAGGGTTGAGAACTCCACTTTCATCTCGAACCCAACCCCATTGTTGTGGATTAAGTGACACATTACCAAGTAAAGTTGCACACCTAGTCTTGTGATAATAGTGCTTGGATTTTGTCCTGGACTCCAAACTCTGGTGCCACATGCTACTGGCGTAGACAATAGCAAAAAATAAACGGTAACAGAAAATTGGCACATATTTTAAATAAAATTTCAGAATAGTAATCTGTACACCCCCCCCCCCCCCACACACACACACACACACACACACAGGCATCACAACGTAAACCACTTTTTTGGGTTCAGGCTACCCATCATAACTGATATTTCCACCTAAAGCACAAACTTAACAGTAAAAAAAAATAGCTACTATAAATAAGGGGAGAAAGTACAATGTTTTACCCTTCAAAAATATCTCGTAACTTAGGCTGCAATCAAAAATAATTTTAAGATTTCCAATCAAATAGTGATTTACAAGGATTCTATATACATGACTAACATGGTTTAGCAGCTTATTGTTCACATTTATAATCAAAATCTGATAAAAATATATCGGAGAAGCACTATCAATAAGTGACAACTTTAAGCCTACCGGAAGGTTATGTGATCGAATTATGGAATGGGCACACGGGAGGGACTAAGGCTAAAGGTGTAGTGACGTCATATCTCTAGTGGCTAATGTCTACTCTTGAGGCGACACGATTACCGTAACGAAACGGTATGTTTTCAGTGGCGTCCGTGGCATAGTTGGTAACGTTTAAATTTGTTGTTCAGGAGGTCCTGGGTTCGAAACCCGCTGGTAGCACTAACTTTTTGTCAACAAATTTTTCATATCAGCAAGTTTGGTTGGTTAGGTTAGGTTATGACAGTTTAATTTTATAATACTAAATTTTAAAATTAATTTTATAATTAATTAAAAATTATAAGTAATCATTAATTAGATTTTTATCTTATACAGTTTTTATATTATCAGCAAGTCTGGATGGTTAGGTCATGTTATGACAGTTTTATTTTAAAAATTAAAAATTTATTTTATAATTTTAATACAATATTTTATAATTAAAAAGTTAATTTTATAACTAAAAATAAAAAATAAATTTTTTTTTCAACTTAGCGGTTCTAGCGGCGAACGCTGACACTACAAGATATGTTAGCCTTAGTCCCTCCCGTGTGCCCCACCAATCAAATTATTGCTAAGAAACAAAATCAATTTATTCTAAAATATGTATTTCCTTACATTATAAAACCATTTTCTGTAGAAACACTTGTCGTGAAACATTTTGTACGAGTATCAACTAACATTGAAAGGAAAAATATTTACTTGTCAAAACGTGCTATTTTGAACTCTTGAAAAATAAATTCTCTGTTGCTGACTGTTCAACGATGTAATGTAAACATGGGTTTAGTCCCGCAGCACCTAGGCTATACAATGTATGCATGAGTTGTCTTCTTGCTGACGCAGCAGCAGTGTTTCATCATTGCAATGTTTTGTTTTTTAAAACAATCGCCACTTGTTTGATCAATGAAACGGAAACTCTCTATTGAAGTGCCTGTCATGAATAGATTGTTTTTTTTTTAGCTTAACTGTGTGGAAATATGTATCAAACCATCTCAGAACATATACTGTACCGTATAACTATCCTATCTGAAAAAAATATATACGTCTAATAACACTAGTAATAATATATTTACACTTATACTGTTGACTCACAAGACGGCAAATACATATGAAAGATGGTAAGTGGTGATCGATTTCAAATGGATATCGACTATAAGTAGGGTAAAAATGAGAGAGCTAGCACCACCGTGTTATTAAACGGCTGAGAGAACTGGCACGGGGAGAACGTACATGGGTGAGAGAGCTGGCACGGTGAGAGAGCTGGCACACGGTGTCGAAAGTTTCCGTCGGCGTGTCGGGGTGGACGGTTGAGAGAGCTGGCACCGCGGAGGCTGGCACACGGGAAAGGTGTCGGTGGTGTGTCGTGGTGGACGGACGAGAGAGCTGACACCGTGGAGGGTACAGGTGTGACAAGATGTATTATAAATATTTAAATTAACATTTTGATTTTTAAGGTGGTGATGATTAACTCGCAAACGCTTGTCGCTTTTGTCAATTAGTGTTGAGTGTAGATAGTTTTCCAAATGCGTGGAGTAAATAGAGTGTTTAATTGTTAGCCTGATGTAAGGAATAATGGATAAATAATATGTTTATATAGATTAATTTAAAAACGATTATGGTGGAATCGCAAGCGATTTTATGGCATGCGCTCGTATATCATTTAACGTTGAGGTTGTTTCCACAAATATGTGACATATTTTGTTTGGGAATTTGTGTTCGAAACTTATATTTTAAAAACTACCATGTGATTAAAAAAAATATATATATAAAATATTAGTTTCATCTGTTTAAAAAATCTTAGGACTGACATATGTTGTATTTTAAAATAAGTTAAACAATTTACAGATTGTATAGTATTTAGATAAGCGCTTAATGGATTTGCATCGTGGCTTATCGTGACGTTGCAGAAAACATGCGATAGTGATAACTGCGAGTGCATCATCAATTCATTTGAGTCAAACAACAGATAAGATGTCTAATTTATATACCAATTATTTGTTTACAATCTGAAGCAAGTCTTTATACTGATATCGATACGAGGTAGGTTGTGTAGGTCATGTTTCAGGTTGACGAGCGGTTATCGTCTCGGGCTTCGATGCCACGGGACCGGGTTCGGGACTGACGAAGGTAAGTATATTAGGATAATTTATTTTTACTATATTTAATTGTAATTTATATATGTAATAAAAGAAATGTTTTTGAGTTTAGTATATATTTATTCACAATAAGCAGTAGTACTACAGTATAAAAAATGTCTATTATATATCATGTTAAACAATATTATCTTTTTGAATCCAGGAGTTTTTGGACGAAGGAAAACCAAGCCATTTTACAAACACTTTATCATCCTTCTTCTTGAGAATCTTTTCGACTAAGTAAACGTCTTTATGTTTAACCTTAGTTAGCTCTTCTTGATAGAATCCTCCGGCAATGGGTTGGTTCTCGGCATCTACCAACTTGTAAGTGACGGGTTCTGTCGGAACTACTTGCGTGATGCGAAATATTTCTGTGGAATAATTCGGAGTATATCCCTTGGCGAATTCCCCTTTATATTTGCTAATGCGGACGTAGTCGTTAATTTCAAACTTAGGTATCATTCGTAGTTTGGGTTGTTTATATGAATAAATGGTCTTTAGTAATTCCATTTCATTCTTCTTTGATACGTCACACGGCTTCATTTTTATAGTCGAATGTTTCTTTGTATTGTAGAAGTCCATTAGTTGGTCTAGTATGTCGATCCAATTGTAAGTACCATTAATTGTAAATTTTTTCCACATAAAATTTTTTAACGTGCGATTAAATCTTTCTGCCACGCTCGACTTTAAAATGCTGTAGGTAGAATAGTGGTTAATTTTATAATCACCCATCAACTTTTTAAACTCGGAATTGTAGAATTCTGTTCCTAAATCGGATTGTAAATTTTTTGGAACCCTTCCCTGTTTTAATATGTTTTCCATTGCAAAAGTAACCTCTTTACTGGTTTTAGTTTTGAGAGGTCTTGACCAAGCATATTTTGAAAAAACGTCAATTACTGTGATTATATACTTGAATCCCTTATTGACCTTGTAATATTTTGTCATATCAATTAAATCACACTGCCAAAGGTCGTCAAACCCTTTCACAACTACCTTTCGTCGAGGAAAATTCTTTCTTACCGACTTATGTAACTCGTTAGCAATATCTTCTTTTATACCCATAATATTAGTTACTCTATAACTCCTTTATCTCTGAGCTCTGATATTATATTTATAACTTCGTTATTGTGACTAGTATTACCTGAAATCTCTGATAATTTCAATAATCGCAGCCTGTCCACAATTTCATTTATATTATCATAATGCACATAGTCTGGAGCACATGGATAAGTATCCAATTTTAAATAGGGAGTTTTTAACCCACTCCCTTTCTTAAAAATATTTTTTATATAGTTTCTGTATTTAAATGTATTTGTAGCTTGAACCTTCTCTCCATCAGAATGTCTCACTAAATGAGCATTTGTAAGCAGTAATATATCTTTAAAAGAATTCAGATCATCTTTAGTGATAAGTGTCTTATTTGGTTTCTTCTTAAACATAAGTTCCAACAAACCAATTGTTGGTTTAAATTTTTGACCTTTTATTTTAATGAAACTATCAGATGGATCGTAGTTAATTTTACTATTTCCAATCATCCATTCATCATTATCACCTAAATATACACCATACGTATGATCCATTTCATTTTTACTATCGTTAATAGATTTATTGATATAATCGTTAAAATTTTCTTCGTTTTCATCATGTTCACTATTGGAATCCGATTCTTCTGATAATGATTCATTGGTTTGAATTTGTGAAGGTTTGCTTTCATTCATAACTTTAAGTGATGACGACGGAGTTTGTTCACTATCAAGAATTGATGAATTCTTGTCACTCTTTTTTTTCTTTTTCTCTTCAATATTTTTTACTATTTCACTAATAGGATCGACGATAGGTTTAAATTTCTTTTTGAATATTTCTTCTTCATCCACAATACCTCGTTTCAGTGCTAAATATTTTTTTCTTACCGTATTACTTGTTTTGATTAACTCCTTTTTAACATCCATTTCCTTTCGAAGTTGGATGAAGACTGTGTGGTATCACATACAATATTACCTTATAAAAAATTTATCGAACCCATTGCGATATCTACCATTGTTCAGATCACTTTCTTTATCGATTACGAAAAATCCAAATTTTTTATTCCAACAAATTTGACACATATCTACAAATTCCGTAAATGTTAAGTCGGGATTAATATGATTGTTATAAACATGTTTAAGATTATTATTATCCTGTTTAAAAACAATTATCATATTAGCATTATCTCTAATTAACTGCTTCGGAATTCTGGAATAAGATTGACAAAGATAAAAACAATCCACGTCTTTGTGTCGACCCATACTAAAAAATGCACTTACGTTGTTTTGCTTATCACATATTATATCATCAAACACAAACACCGAGTGTTTCTTAGCCTCAGAAGGTTGAATTACTTCTTCATTTTCAGAGAATTTATAATAACCAATTCCTTTTACATTTTTTAAAACGTTTTCCAAAAACTGGTATTTTGGTTGATATAAGGACTTTGAGTAAACATATATGTTTTCAAATTTTAATCCATTAGGATCTGTAATTAGGCTTAACATCACAGCAGTTTTCCCACAAGATGATGGTCCTGTAATTAAACATCTGATTTGATTTGGAAGGAGCCCACTATGTCTTCGTCTATTATCAACCGGTTTTAAATCAAAACTTTCAATGTTTAATTTTTGTTTTTGATTAATCGCCTTCATTATTATGAGATAACCTTCTCTTACCACGTTCTATGCAGAAATGAGATTGATCGGCATTCTTAAATTCTTATGTAATCTTATAAGTAGTACACAAGGGAATATAAATAATAAACGAAAAAATATAAATGAAAACTATTTTATTTCCACATGGTTCTATTTTCCATCCTATGATATAAAGATTTCATTTTTTCTACAGCAAGTTTTACTGACTTAATTTTTGAACTATTAAAGCTTTTTGAAAACAGATCACCGATACGCTTATCTTTCTCCTCGTCTGTGCAGTCTGAAAATAATGATGTAAACCCCTCAATGTCTTGCCCAGAAGATCGATGGATCAGATACATCAAAGTGTAGTATCCACTGTAGTCTGATGATTCACTCTGTATTCGATGTCGATTGTAACTCCATTTTTCAGTAGCATTTTGAATGAAGAGAAATATTTTGTAAGGTGGAGGTAAACCGAAACTATCAAAATATTCACCCCGATGAAATTCGTCAATGTAAACGGCTACCCATCGGTCTCCAGTATTGAATATATATGATGAGGGATAGTTGATGTATGAAGGTATTCTACCTTCAGCGTGAAATATTCCGTTAAAATGTTGAACGATTTGTGGATTACTTTGAATAAAAAGCTCTAATTCGATTGCGTACATCTTGCACAATTTTCTTTTCTCTGAGGTTTTCCGTCGATGTGATCTGTACCCGCACCTGAGGAGTTGTAATGTTCATAGCAGTAAATTATATCCTTTAGCTTATCTTTTTTGTGATCTGGGAGAAGGTCCCACACGTGCCATAGGTCACTCGGGGACACGTGATGTACAAAATACTCTTTCGGTAGGTAAGATATTTCTTGTATTTTTAAATTGGCTAAAGTTCTGTTACCGTATTTATCAAGCGTATTGAATTTATCAATAATTTCTCCAATCTTGTCAACTGTTTTGTCTTCGATCTCCAATAATGTGGATTTCTTTTCAACCTTGTTTATATACCAGTGTAACAACAGTCTAACATTTTCACTTGCACATTGATCAGTCGTTCGAGAATGGTAAAAACACTTTCTAAAGCTCATCTGTTTTCTCAGATCGTTGATTCTTGGACAACAAATTTCATCCATATCCCGCACGGACACAGTTTTATTCGATAAAGTATTTTCAATAAAAATCTTTTTTTCCATACCTTTGACTAATACAACATCGTAAGATCCTAATATCCTGTTAAAAATATTCTTCATTTCGAAATATGGAGTGTAACCGTCATTCCAGTCAATTCCATGACAGAATTGCTTAACCCATGTTGCAACCTTTTGTTGTGTTTCAGGTAACGCTGTATATGGAAAAGGTGGTTTGAAAATAATCGATTGCACTTTACTACCTGAAGTTGTGAGAAAAGCTGCTTCCTTCACGATGAACTCATTTTTTAGTCCACGGAACCCTTGGATATCACATACGACTGTTCTGTTCGACATCTTGTTAGCAACTGGAATAAAAATTGTGAATTATCACGTTACAACTTGTTTAATCTCAACCTACTAACCCTTGACCTTGTTCCTGACCTTTTGTTTTCCTTTTTTCACCTCATACTAACTTTTTTACCAAACTTGTCATCGGGTTGTATTCAACGACACGATCGTGTAATATTAAACAATATGCTGTAGTTTTAGCTGCGATTGTACTTTTCGATTCAAACTCTAATCTTATATCCACTGGTCCTGATTTTATGGATTCGTTTTGTCTGGAACAATCGATTACAATTAACGGAGCATGTGTTACAAATTCACTATATGTGAATAGGGGTTCGCCCTTTTTAAAATAGTAGTTTTCTTGAAATTTTACATACATTTCATAAAGAATCGCTAGCTGATTCTTGGACTGATCAAGGTTCATATCGTCATACGGGTAACACTCTGAATTCAAATAAAGTTTTACATTTGAAACGTCACATATATCAAATTCGCTGACATTTTTTTTGATATTGTTTGATCTGTCCGTTTGAAATGCTAATACAACATATCGTGGTTTTTCCAACTGAGTTGATGTTTTTACATTCCATGTCTGTCTATTTGATTGCGGTAATAAAGGATATTCATAAAGCTCCCATGTTCTAAAATTGATGAAAATTGATTGATTTTTTTCAATAACTTTGAGTAAAGATAGTTTTTCTTGATCTGATGGGAATACGTAGGGAACTCTCCATTGAATTTTCTTGATGTTAATGTCCATCGTTGGCTCGATACTTGTACTTGTACCTGCAGCTCCTGTTTCAGTCTTAACCTCACCAAGCACAGCATTTAGGTCAGTTCTTGATCTTATAAGTATAAGTTCCTGTTTAACGTTTAATATAATTTTATTATAATCCTCAGCGAACCCAATTAAAATCTTAAGAGGAATGCAGACATTAAAATAGAAAGTACCTTTATTTGTACTGTCTTCTTTGAGAGTCAATAAACTACCTTTTTCACTCGTCCAGCCTGCATTAGTTAACATTTTAATGTCACTATCATTAAAAGACAGATAACCTTTCATTGTACTTGTAATTCCAACGTTTTTCACCCTATCTATTTCAACTCCACCGATTTCGTATCGTATTTCATCAAATAAATAAGCATATCCGTTATTAATGAATTTTGTATTTGTTGATTTAACCACCCCCTCGATGTAGAGAGTACTGTTGCAGGGATACGTATAGATATCTTGATGTTGGATTGGTATTCTAATTTCATCATTATTGTTGAATGAAGAATTAGCATATGGTTGATGTGCGTGTACTTCTATTTTATTTATCGATTCGTCAAAGTAAATTTGCTCTCTTACTTGTAATATACTACCAGCCATGTTTAATTTTTAAGCCTAATGATACTAAAAAGTCTCTATTACTCTTAGAAAGAGAACCTCTCTTCACGGTGTCCGGTGTAGAAATGTTCACGGTTTTCAAATACGGTATGTTCTTAACTGGGGTGAAGATCATAGGCATGATTACAAACGTTTAAGATGTAATGTTACTGTGATGGTTTCTTCACGGAAATTGATAGGTTTACCATTTTGATCAGTTATTTTAAGGGATATGTTATCAATCGTCCTTGTGTTGATTGGAAGATAGATTATATTGGCGGGAGTTTCAACTATTTTAAATCCTGGTGGAACAGTGGGAAAGAATGTATGTATCACATGACTTGGATTACTATTTACAAACGAAGACGTAATTATATTACACTCCACGTTTATAGTATTGACTTTTAAGACGTTTACCGTTCCATCCGACACATGAGTGAAAAACTTGTTTAATTTTCTATTTTTGAAACCTAATAAAGGACCTATTGAGTCTGAAGGAGTGAAGTCGATGTCTTTGGAACACTTTATCTCACTTTTTAACGTATTATTGTTTGGTTGAATTGTTATCAGTACATCATGATTAATGGGATACGCATTTTTGTATGATAAGCTAGTATCGATGTCAGTTTCTGTTTCACCTCTCTTATCTCCAAGAACCTTTCGTAAATACTTTTGCAAATCTTTAACTTCATATGATCCAGTAGGTATTTCTATACCCACCTCTTCATTTTTATCGGTAAGATAATAAAACATATTACACCCTTCCTCAACATTTGGAATTGAATTAAATGTTTCAAAATTGATGAACCCTAACACGTAATCTCGATCATTTTCTAGTTCAATTTTGGGGAATATTTCACAGCTTAAGAGTGAACTATTTCCCGAAATTACAAATAGGTGAGACATGTTGCTTGTACGATGGTCAAATAATGACTGAGATAGTTATTGGAGAATATTTTAATTACAATCAGACAGAAATTTCAAACACAACTGTCCACATATTTCAGTGTTAAAATTTTGATCCCTAACATAGTTATACAAAATAATACAGTTTTTTAAATAATGTATAACTTCCATTGGTGGTTTGAGGTTCCCAAAACTGTCGTAATACTTTGCATGTGATCCATCTTTACGTAAAGCGACCCAATGAGTCCCGGGCCCATCATCATCGTCTAAGTTTATGATTATCGCTTCTTTATTCCATGGATGCAAAGGCAGTTTATCCTTAGAGAATACTCCTCTAAAGTAAGGTATTTTCAATCGTTTAGCATACCTTTCCAAATCCAGATTGGTTAGTGCGTTTGATCTAAAAAAATACCCATCCCTTGTTTGTATGGTCTCAAATACAATCCTTTTCCTGTTTTAATCTTAACGTCACTTACATTTTCCTTTCTTGCTCTGTTAACTTCGTTTATGGCTTTATACACTGAGGTAGCTCCGCCGGCCAGACTTCCGATGGCAGACAGTCCGGCAAATAATGGCAACAGGAACGGTAACGCTCCTCCAGATTTGGGTATGGGTATGATTCTAGGTTTTTTTATTTGATCCTTTTTACCACCCCTCATCGCATTTCTTGCAGCTTTCAACGCTGCAGGAACCAATACCTTAAGTTCTTTGCTTTTACTCTTTTTAAGTTCGTTTTTAGCCGCCAGTATAGCATCCTTGAGGTGTTTCTTCTGTGTATTTCCATTCTTACTGTCATGTTTCGGACTCCTTTTCTGCCTTTTCTTTGTAACACTTTCTGACTTCGATTTCTTCATACCAGCACCGAGTTTAAGTTTTGCTTTCATAGCGTTCGTTACTAAAAAAGCGTTTACCTTTTCACCGAGTTTAGCGTCCGGAGCCGATACTCTCGTCCACGCCCTATCGGCCAGCAGCCTGTCAGCTTTGTGTCTACTCGTTAAATCCTTGTTCTGAGCGTATGCTATATCGTGTTCCTTGCAGTAACTATCAAGTGGATTGATCCCTTTGTCGCCCCTTGCCAGACGTTTCTCCAATTTAGTACCAGCCCCACAAAATTGGTATCCACCCAACAGATGTGCCTCAAAAGGTAGGTTATCAATAAGCTTATTAATTAGACCTCCACCTCGTTTGAAGCTCAGAACCATACTGATGACCAGTCCTACTTGCTATTCAACTTACCTACCCTATCCCAAAAGTCGTCTTTATCATCATCTTCTGTTGATTTACTTTCTTTCAAGGTTTTTATTTCAGACCTAAGATAAGCTAAGTCATTTATCATTGCACTCATGACATCTGATATGGGCTTACCTTCTCTATTTCGGGACCTTGCAGTCAACGAAGAAGCTGGATAAAAAACCTTAAGCTTTTCATCAATACGTGACATATCAGAGTTTATCCTGTTTTTGAAAGCATCTAATTGTTTACGAGTCACAGGTGAATTTTCATTCTCGCTCGCTTTGACAACCAATTGAATATTATACTTTTTTAAATCTATGACACCATTCATATCAGGTTTAATATAATCCTTTATCATTTCCCTCAGTACCACTTCAACTAAAGTTGTATTGTTGCTTCGTACTGTTTCATCTACATATTCTTTGTTTGCAACATCATGTCTTTCAATTGGCTTTTTGACATTTGTTATTATTGAATTATTGATATTTACTTCACTTTTGTCATCAATGTATAAATACTTCTGCATGAGTGTTCTTGCCTGACCTAAAGTAATGGGAGAATAATTATTTATGGCTTCATTTATATTAATTATAAACTTTTTAAAGTTTAATTCTCCTTTTTCTGGTTTAATGAAGGATTCCACCGTCTTGCTAATTATTTGATTTACCCTAACTAATTCTTTATCTAGATAAAGTTTATTTATTGCATCAGAGTCATCGGTTGGATCTTTTTCAATTTTAAAAAAGCTCAATCGTTTATTCTTCATATTAATTTCATCATTGATACCAAAAGTCACACATTTTAAATTAATCTGTGAATTAACATAATTTTCGATGTATTGTTTAGAAACTACATCCGTTAACTCGGTAGGATCTCCAATATTGTTAATTCTCATTCTTTTAGCATTAAAATTGCCATTTTCATACATTAAAGTATTGCTTTTGAAATAATCGAGAGATATTGCATCTTTTCCATCTACAGGGTTTGATATATTTTTAATATTATGATTTTCGCAATCAATAATAAATTTCTTTCTATCAAACTTAATAGTATCTCGTAGTTCTTTGTCCATACTATTTTGAAAGTACCTCTTATTAACAACATCCATGTCTGATTCAGGATCATTGACATTAACAATTTTTCTCTTTCTTAAATTAACTTGTTTATCCTCTAACAATAGACATTTTGATGAAATATAATTTAAAGTAACGGCATCACTAGAATCGACAGCTTCCCCTACGTTTGTTAACCTTTTGTTTTCAATATTAAAATTTTGTTTATCAGTTAGCTTGAAACCTATTCCTGAAGGTCCTACTACAACGTTTTCTTTGGAAGTAAAACCTATATAACCTCCAAACTTGTCGATACTTGGTTTCATCGTCTTGAAAGTCAAACATCAAATGATGCTATTCTCTTATTTTGATTGATATAACTATGTTTTTATTCATGACGTAATATTTAATTGTGTATAAATATATATTTATATCAGATAAATGAAAGGGAGATAAATTAATCTGAAACAAGGTAGGTAATAAATAACACTGAACACAGATTGTATGTCAAAATAATTTATATTTATTTACAAACATATCAAAATTACAAATATACATAACAAATGTCAAATATAATTGTTACACTTACAAAATTATGAAAAAAAATCTATGTATTAATTTGAAGATTCAATGGTTACAGTAATTAAAAACATAAACAATCAAACTAAATAGATAAGTTAAGTTTACAGTTTTTTTCATTACAGTCATAATACTTTCTATTATTCCACTATTTACATAAATTTACTGTAAAGCTCAAATTACTTGATTTATTTGTAACTAGATAATGTCCCTTCTTACAATGACAGACACATGATTGTCAACAATTATTTCCTCTAATTTACAGTCCGGATCATCGTGATCTTCGGAACCACCGTTTAAGACCCAACACACCCTAGCAACCTTTATTAGGACAAGATCTGCGATGTGACTACAGTAATTAATGCTGAACGGCTCGTTTCCATGATTTATTAGGTTAACCCTGACTACGTCTGTATGGTTGGAGTCAATAGACGCTGGAGAGTCTAAAACTGTCACCCCGAAAGTTTCCGCTTGCCATGCTACCGGTCGAATTTGTCCTTCATAACCTTCAGGTATTCTAATTTTTATACCCGCAGATATGGTTTTTCTTTCTCCAGGATTTAAGGTTATAGTGTAAATACAGGAAGGGAAAAATGCGTGCAGAGGTATAGCAACCCGACCCATGTTCTCGTATTCAGGCATATTAAGGAAGCCCTCGTCAACAGAAAGTTGTTCGTACCTGACCGGTACAGTTTCCAAAAAAACATTATCTGAAAAGTAAAAAACTAAATTAACTTACATACAAATCTAACAAATAATTTGAGCTTAACAAGAATCATTGGTCATTTTAGCTTTTTTTGCAATCAGTTCTTTGTGTAAATCAATTTTCCTTTTTTTATTCTCAATTAGTTTGTAATGGCCATATGCCATGGTATGGATATTATCATTTAATACAAATCTTTTATCATCATGAGACGATAACGCTAGTTTTCGTACTTTCGTTGTGTATACATCATGTTTCCTACTCCTAATTATATTCATTTCTTTGTACTGGTTTTGATTACAAAACAAAGCTCTCTCGTAGTCCTGAAAAGTTATTTCATTTTTAACAACACTTTTCTTTACACCCTTAGCACGTTTCTTACAATCATAATTCTTACTAAGAGTAGTATATAGCTTTGTCCTAAGACCAATGAATTTCTTTAGGGGAACTGATAAAGTTTCATCTTTCATAACACCAAGTCTTTTCTTATTATCGAGAGAGAAACAAGCGTGTGTTATTGGGTACTCACTAGTGTCAAAGTAATGTATATTCTCCTTGATTTGCTCATATACGTCAACTGAGTTTACATTTATAAGGTAACTATCCGTATCTGTATATAATAGTTCTACATTTCCTTGACCAAATACACGAGGAAAAATATCATAAAAATATCTATACATTACGATTTTGCTTAGTTCAAGAATAGCCATACCTACTGCAATGGGTTTGTTAAAATTTACTTTAGTTTTATTTAGATGAACTGCTATCAGTTTTTCTGTAAATATAGTTCTATCACGAAAATTAGGCTTAGCAATAAGCTTATCGAGCCTTTTAGTGCTACAAACTATTTCCATATTCATTCTGTTTCTTACGTTTTCCATACATTTGCCATAAACCGAATTGTTCATGAGTTTGAAAAACTCCTTTTCAAACTCATTTTGCGCATTTTTTCTAAATGTTGTGTTTTTTTCGATGTATCCATACAACCACTTAGACTGAACAAATTTCATACCTCTATGGATTTTAACCAAAACCAATCCATGCTCTACGGCCTGTTTTAACGCTTGGCTGTGAATTATGTAATTACGTTTAGGTTCTAAAGTTGTTAACAATTTTGAATGTTTACTACCTGGTGGTACTTTTCTTTGGGCGCAAAATGGTAAGTCGTTGTGTTGTTCATGTAGATGTGCCGGATAATCTAGATCTACCTCAAGTATAAACCCTACTTCATCATTTTCACCAATATCATTAATTTTATTTTTTACTTCATCAATTTCAACAGGGGTTAACCATTTAAAGTCCTTTAACGGTAAACTTTCTCCCATTGCAGCCCCATAAAGGTTATTTATATCTAGGAATAATATAAAGTTTGAATTATCAACTGTCCAGAGTCCCTGATCCATAGGTTTGACACCAGGTTGTGATTCCGAGTCAAGATTTGTTTCTGAAACTAAATACTTATTTGATGCCTCGCAGTAACGTTTAGTGCACATAGAAATACCACCACGAATACCAGCTTCTATGAACATGTACTGTTCATAGCTTGTTAACAAATCGATTTCAACTTTAGTCAATTTAAGACACGCGTCGAACGAAAGGCCAGGAGCTGTGAAATACCAACCTGGGTCCAAACCATAATTGGATTTACAAACTTTTCGGAAATTTTCAAATACATCGCTTAATAGTAACACATCAGTCTTAAGGTAGATATCAGAAAATTCTCCTAAGGTTTGACAGTTAAATTTGTTCCAAACCTCAACAGCCCTATTATAATCTTCTACAGCAACTTCTGACTTATTTAGAGAGCTGTAAAACTGATCAATAGAAGGCAAGCTAGTCTCATTAAATTTTTCCCAGCCATCTATGTATTCGTAGGGAAAACAGCCTTTTTTTGTAACAATATTAAGTTTATCATAACCGAAATAAGAAAGTGTTTCATTGAATTGATTTTTGTCAAGATTTTTGACTAGTTCATCAAGACTTCTAGACATAAATTTGTACGAATCAAGAAAACGAATTTCAAATCTAGCAGCAACTTTCTTTGATAAAGAGATATACCGTTCTTCTGTATTAGGGATTACCTTTATTTCCATTTCATCATAATCGAGACTTTTAATAATAAAATGGAGGTCATAATTTGACATATTGTGCAAGACTACGGGCAAAAAGTGTGGATTTTGATATGACAAGTTACAATTTGAATGACTTGCACCTCTAAATTTCCCTGTATTAGGGTCGTGATCTCTAACCCTTAAATTATCGGCAGTAAACTGTTCTTCACATATGTGACAGCAAGATGAACGTTCAAACATGTCCACTTCTTCATCCGTTAACTCCATAGGCAACTTATTTTTGTACGTCTCGTACACTTTAAGAGCTTCATCTCTGATCTTTTGGCAAAATACCTTCACAGCATTTTCTCCGCGAAAAAGGACTGGTTCTGATTTTTCACCATTACTTGAAACAACATAATAACAAAAACTTGATGGGTAGTGCTTTTGATAGTCAACAGTTGAAGAGGTAGATTGATTTTGCGTAGCATGTTTAGTTTTGCAGGTGTGGGAGTTCTTACAATTCGGTCTTTTACAGTTCAAACAGCATTGATTCAAATTTTTACAGTTGACTCGGAAACAGTTAATACAACATTCATTGGGATTTTTACAGGTAAAAGAATTGCAATTATTACATGGACTTTTTTGTATTAATATACTTTCAAAATCAGCATATACAATGTACGGGACTTGTTGTTGGTGTTTGAAATTTTTAAATTTAAGTTTACAATTATCTTCATTAGGCATTTCTACAGCAACAGGTTCATGATTGTTACATAGCTGTTTATGTACATCGAAGGTAGGTTTATCATTAAAATGGATTAAACATGATTTACAAACAAATTTTCTTCCGTTGTGGTTAGAGGTTTGCGCGCTTACTAATTTATCAAAGTTTTTAATCCACACATAGTGAGATGTTGTTTCATTTTTCAATAGTAATAAATCACGGTGATCATCTTTTTCTTGTTTTGTTACTTTAATAGGATATACAATATATTCCTCACTATTGTGTTTCTTTTCTATTCCAAATATATTTATAGACATATTGTTTATCTGTTCAAATTTAGGTATTGACTTAAGTTTTACAGGATAGTTAATACAGTCCCAGTCATACGCTGCATTCATTTCTGCATTATCAATATAATTGCGGACTCTTTGTGGATTACGAGGTACATTTTTCGCCCATATACTATACTTGAAGCAATAATCATCCTGATTCTTTACATTTACAACAGCTTTCTTGTTTGCAATGAAAGCTGGTAAGGATATATGTTTACATCCTCTTAATGGATAGTATTTATTAATTCTTAGTTCCAGCCCTATAATACTCTTTAGACTCCATCCTGAACCTTTACCTTGGTGTTCTGATTGTTCTGTTAAAAGTTTATCAAAAGCGTTTTTACAATACGTGTTTAGATCTGTACCTAGTAGTATGGGCTCGTTTGCAGTCTTAAATGACAGTTCTTTGATTTCATCTTCTTCTCCTTCAGTTCTTGCATAGATACATTTTAAAATAATATTACATTTCAGAGTTTTCGACTTAAGAAGGTGTTCTTGAATTTTTGAAATAATCAAAGGTTTCGTTTGATATTTTAAAAAATTACCTATATCGATGTATCCTTCACCATTTGTTAAGTAATAGGTTTTAAGCCTACATTTTGCAGCAGACTCGGTCTCAATAATTGGCAAATAGCCCAATGTATTTTTTAAATGAGTGTTACTTGCAGGGTGATTGTCAGATTCTCTGTACCACGTATTACATGGTTTACAAAATTTGAGTTTAATCGTTGCAAGATAGTTTTGCATCGTTAACAGATTACAATAGAATAGTAATTTATATTTGACAATGATATGGAGCATTTCTTATTCAAATTATAAAATGTATTTTTCTATAATTGGCTAGTCCCTACGATGAATTGTACTATAGTAATTGATGGTTTTTCACTATCTCTTACTATTGATGATCTTCGAGCGCAGCTCAGCCAGGCGTCTGGTTTGAGCCAACGTGAGGTCTGCCGCAGCGGAGATTATTGTCACTGCCCCAGCATACTCCCCAAACCTGGCCTGGAGCGATGTGAGCTTCACACAATACGGCAGCCGTACTCTGTATGTTTGGTCATCCCTCCGTTCAAACTTAAACAAACATGTAAAATAAAATTAATTTATAATATTTTTTAAACGTGTGTTAAAATAAATTAAGTGCTGTTATCTTCTGTACCTTATCTAGAAATATATCAAAGTTTAGTTATAGGTTTAGTCATAAGTTTAATTTATAGGTAAAAAAATAATTAATCAACCTAAACATTAATTAACAAAGAAAATAATGATGAACATGAAACGATAAATTAAAGCCTTCTTGTTCCATACAATGACAATTTAGTTTTTTGGGCAATCATTTTTGAAATAATCATAATTCAAAATGTAGATATAAAAATAGAAATTGACATTGATAATTTAATTCATAAGTATGATTATTTAATTTAGGGTATTATTACTTGCAAATAAGTTTAATATACAGTGTATTTATCAGATAGTGATATAACATATCATCACTATTGAATCTTAGGTGAATTTGGTTGAAAACATTTTAAAGATATAAAGTATAACGTTTATAAATCTAAAGTTTTTTATCAATAATATTTTTATTTTTTTCCTACCTGAACATTAGGTTGAGGGAACACTGCCTTCAAGATAATGTAGAGGTCTTCAAGACTCTCCAGGCCTGATCCCTCGACGATGGAAACGTCCCAGGTGGAGGGTGTGGTCAGCGCGTTGGAGGAAGACATGATGATAATGATTTTGTGTGCGCGAATTATATATCTATATATATACTGATAAGATATGACGTCTTTGACCTTAACCTCCACACGTGGTATTTACGTTATCAGTCGGAAGTCATTAAACACACACGCTGCAACGCTGCACTTTGTAATGGTTACGCAAATTATTATGTTTTGATAAACTAATGCTGCATCCATGATAATCCCTATCAAGAGTTTTTGCACGCCACGATAAGCCTTGCATCATCAAGGATAATTATCAGCTCAGCGCTAAATATTTATTTAAATATACAAACAGTAGTTTTATGATATAAATGAATTTCAGATATAAATGTACAAATATCCTTATTAAACAAATTGTTTTCATGGTAAACAACGTCATCGTTAAATGACATGCCATAAAAGCGCTTTTAAGTCCACCATAAGTGTTTTTAAATTAATTTATTAAGATATTATTATTTATCCATTATTTCTTACATAAGGCTAACAATTTAACATTCTATTTACTCCACACATTTGGAAAACTATCTACACTCAACACTAAATGGCAGAAGCGAGAAGCGTTTGTCAGTCAAACGTTACCACCTTAAAAATCGAGTTTTAAATAAAAATATTTATAATACATCTTGTCGTACGCCCGACATCAGGTAACAAACACCCTTCCAAACCGACACACCTCCGACACCTTTCCCGTGTGCCAGCCTCCGCGGTGCCAGCTCTCTCAACCGTCCACCCCGACACGCCGACGGAAACTTTCGACACCGTGTGCCAGCTCTCTCACCGTGCCAGCTCTCTCACCCATGTACGTTCTCCCCGTGCCAGTTCTCTCAGCCGTTTAATAACACGGTGGTGCTAGCTCTCTCATTTTTACCCTACTACTATATCCATATCGACGATCTATATCTATATCGACGATATCGATAAGGCTCCAATCATCATCAGACCCAATAGGCAAAACTAAAACTATCCTATCCTATCTATCTATTATTTATACTCTTATATGAGCAATGTTTGATTGTATGTATGTATGCTTGCTTTCTTGCACAAAGAAAATGAAAACTGCTTCGACGATTTCCTTAAAATGTTGTTAATAATTTATTTAGGACTTTGTCTATTGCTGTAAAGCTTAACGACATAAAATATTCTTATTTATTTATTTATTTATATTTATTTATTTTTTTATTTTAGATCAATGGAGAGAGTATAATTAATCTGTGCAAAAAGGAAATTAGAAGCCACTTGCCACTTGCCTCATATAATATAATCATTAGGTATTTTTGTTTGATAGTGCATTTTTTATACCAGTAGGATACAATGGGTTTTAAGGATGATGTGGATTATTAATTAAAAACAAAGGAAAGCTGTTCATTCGATAAGTAGTAAGCCCGATAATAAGAGGGGGAAGGAAGGGGTGACCTAATCTAGTGATAACTTCGGTAGCCGAGGTCCAAGGTTCAAGTCCTGCCAATCATTATGGATTTTATCTAAGTGATAATGCCACGACCTTCTAGCACAGAAAACGTACTACTATACCCAGAATGCCAACCGCATGGTAAAAAGCATTAAGCGGTTTGAGAGAGCTTTGCCTGTCAATCCGTAGGCAGCGCCACCAGCGTTGCCATGCAATAGCAGGGTCGCCGGAATGGTCGCCCCCGGAAACATCACCCCCCAGGCTAAACGTGACGTCACGATACCAGACAACCAGCTGGTATAAAATATATGTCCGCGACCGGAATCATACCCCCCCAAGGGCTTGACAAGTAATTTATCAAAGTCTAGTTGATACGAACTAATTATGTTATTAATTTTAATTCAAACAAGTTGAAACGGAAATCTATGTACACCCCGGAATCGTCCCACCCTGAAACGCTACCCCTAGTAGGGCTGGGCTGCTCGGCAGCCTACCTGCTGCCCGTCAGCCCGTCCTCCCTAGTCCATTGTTCTGAGGCCGAGGGTCGGCCGCTCGTTCATTAGGCCTATTATTGTCGATTGGACAACAGCTTTTCCACAGAATAAAATTGCAGACCCTGTGGTGGAATATTTATCAGTAGATTTAGATGTGTATGAACTTCTAAGACAACTAAAGATTGACTTTAAAAATGATTCTTTTAGACTTAATTCATAAAAAAACTACCAACGATAATGCGTAAAGTATAAACTTTTTCTGTTGCATTAAATAGTAGTTATACTTATCAACATCAGTAAACTTACCTTACACCCTATGGTAATTGTTAAGCAACACATTTGTTAAAAATAGAATAATTGCTAAATGTATTAAAAATGAATCGCATTGCTTTAGGTTTGGCCCTGATTTAATTAATAATTTGAAAATTAGAAACAGATTATTAAATAAGAATAAACATAATAATATCTTTTAGGGGATTAATCCCTTAAATTTAACGAAATAATTAATTGTTAGTAATTACAAATATGTAAATGATACTATTCTAAAGGTTATGCCAAAAAGTATCTTAATTCAGAAACAGCCTAGGCTAGATTCATATCACTGGAATAGAGCCAAAATATAATGAAAGTATAATAAAAATATCAGAATAACTTTAAATCGAGAAGATGACTTGCAATCAGTGTTGATATACCAATAAATTAGTTTTGTTATAATATGTATATGTTTAGAAAACCTTTTTGCTTCTGAAGTTTGCAAAATTATGTTTCATATTTACTAAGGGGAATATATACGTGAGTTCAAATGTTTAATATGTAATCAAAATTTTAAATGTTGAGCTGTAAACTTGTATTACATCGCTTAAACGGTAGTGGCATTCGTATATACTCCAATCAATGTATCACAAAGTGCCAATTACCCCCGCCGGCCACCACAGCAAACCTGCAGACTAAGCGAATTTCCATTTGCCTGATTGGATTTACGCTAAAATGTCTCTGTAAATATCACATTTATTCCCTATTTAAATAACATTAGTTCAACATATATCAATATCAATATCAATTGATATGGGGACGCCACCTAGGTCATGGTGGAAGGAAAAACATAGGTGTGCTATTCCTACATATTCTGACGTCACTCGGATTACAAACAAAAGATCACCTGATTGTAACTGTCAAATTAGTATATGTATTTGTTTTGATTTGATTGTTATTGTTTTTATTTGTTTTGATTTGGTTGTTATTGTTTTTATTATTATAAAAACAATAACAATCAAATCAAAACAAATACATACTAATTTGACAGTTACAATCAGGTGATCTTATGTTTGCAATCCGAGTGACGTCAGAATATGTAGGAATAGCACACCTATTTTTTTCCTTCCACCATGACCTTGGTGCGTATTTTAACCCAAATATATGTAGAATGGTGTGAGATGACTGTGTAGCTTTTTTACTGACTGTATCAGCTGTTTCATTAGCCAGGATCATTTATTTAAAGCCCAATGATCAGGAACATCTGGGTCCAGTTTTGAACCATCAAAGTTTAACGAGTACTTAGGTTTGCTGCAATAGGGAGAGTAAAAAGGTGTTTTTTTTTTTTGTAAAATGATAATAGTTTAGTATGAAATGAATGCATTTTCCAAATTTGATTTAAAAAAAATATATATATAAACAAGCAAACTACAACAGTTTACTTATTCTAAGTATAACATAAAAATTTTAAATATACAAATTTTTGGAATTTTCTAGGCGCATAATTAACGCTTCAATATACTAAATTATTTGTTTTTTTTAAGCTCTACAAAATGGTTTATAAAGAAATTGCTAAATTTTAAGTTTTTAGTGTCAAAAATGGGAAAACCCAATTTTTACCCCATAAAACCCCCCATAAACCCCAGTTCTCTTGGTTCGATCATGCTGGTTCGCGAACTCGTTCGAATAAACGTAGGTTTACACGCTTGTACCAAATTTCATCAAATTTATGAATTTGAACGGATGGTGTTTTTGGCATCTAGGGACCTCAAAACGAAAAAGTAAATCGGTCCCGGGTCCAGGTCTTACCATGAGTACTACGGTAATAGCGTATTCCCTATAGGGGAAATTCGCTAAAACAAATTTAGGATTTTGTAACAAAGTTTGGAAGACAGGTACTTAAATTGAGAAATAAATAGATACAATGGGTACTAAATCGTCTATTATGGAAAGAAAATACAAAAATATAACTGAATAAAAATTTAATATTCTACAAAGTGTCAAGGAGTTTATACAGTACAAACTTCATTTACAATATAATTTAAAACAATAAAATATATAAAAATCAAAATCAAGAGCACAAAAAGAAGAAAAAAGCATAAAGAAAAAATAAGGAAGGTTTTTTTGTCTTACGCCCTTTAAATTTGTGTGTTTCGTTTCGTATTCTTATTTTTATTTCTTTTTATAAATACACATTTTGCTACTGTAGTACCTTTACCTATTTGGTAGTGTTTGGACGCCTTCTTATATGGGAAAAGGTTGAAAAATATGTTGACAATATTTCAAATTATCAAATCAAATACTTAGTAATTTTAACTACGTAAAAGATAATGTATAAGTAAATAATTAAATATTTTCTTAAATTGTTATTGGTAACAAATAAATCATTATAAACCTGGTAAACATTAAAGACCAAGAGCACAACAAATAAAGAAAGCAAAAAAAAAAATAACGTGTTTCCTAAATCAAAAATGGCTTTAATAAAAAAAAATAACGTTTTACTAAGTTGTAGAATATGCCTACGGTTATCTGTAAATATCAACCTATGCTCTTATTTAAGATTTCCTTCTGACTCCTTGCGGGATGTCCCCATTATATGACAGAAAACGTACAGCCTTTAAAACGTTGTTTTTAGGTATGGTGTTTATGTACCAAATCTTATTGATTTATCTATTGCCGTTTTGAAAATATTAAGCCGGGACTTTATAAATACACCCTGTATATGTGACCGTGAGCGCGGTAACTCGGGCAACTCAACGCTGCGAGTTTAATGAGATTTGTTACAAACGTGTATGCCTAAGTTTATTAGAACGAGTTCGTGAACCAGCATAATCGGACTATGGGAACGGGTGTGTCTGAATTGCGAACACCTCCAAAATGCTGGAGACTGAACATAAGTCGCCAAGATTGTGCACAAATATTCGGAATCGGGGAAAATGAATGAGTCACTGTTTCTTGTAATTTATGGAAGATTTAATACAATTGTTTTAAATATAATGTTTTAAGACTTGACTTGGCATGTACAAAAACGCAAAGAGTGGAAAAGTAAACGGATAAGCAAGAATCCATATGGGTGGGTTTAATCGATTTCCACTAGAGTGTGCAATTAATTGTGATATATTATATTTTTAAACGTGACAGAGTTTTTTTCATTTCAGGATTCTGAATCAACCACTTTCGCTATTTTCGTGATTTTTGTGTTGAAATAAATATAATTTTCAAAGGAAGGGAATTTCAATGCCATGATTTCATTTTTTTAAGATTAATTTTTTTAGTCTAGCAGCCGACGCCAATAATTTAAAGTCGTTTCAGTGCTGTTTTAACTAACAGCTGGTTCCAAACTGTCATTGACGTTTTAGCGAATTTCCCTATAGGGAAGTAGCTATTACCGTAGGTGGCACGGTAAGACCTAGACCCGGGACCGATTTACTTTTTCATTTTGATGTCCCCAGAGGCCAAAAACACCATTCGTTCAAATTTTTATATATGTATATATATATAGACTTATATACAGGGTGACAAAAAAGTCTGGAAACGGTTTAATATCTTTTTAACTAAATTCGTTAGAAAATTCAAACCTTTTACATCAACTTATATGTATGAAAACTACTTTTTGCAATCATTGCCATTATTTGACCTTCACCAGGGGACGGCCCATGAGGAGTAGGTACATAATCTTTAATGTAAGCATAGGTTGATATGCACATCATTTTAAAGGTCTGGTCAAGTGGAGTTCATTGCCGGAAACCGCGTCAAAAAAGGTTCATCTGTTACAAAATGGCGGCAGTTCAAAGTTGTTGCGGAATATACCTGCAGAGGCCTTAGTTTTGGTAAATACTCATAGTCAACATTAGCAGGGAAATCTGAAACCCGGTTAAATTTGTTTTGAAGATTGAATACTATTATTCTATGAGCTAGTTGACTTTAAAATACAGTTTAAGCTCTCAAACTTATGTTTAATACGAGTATTTGCCCATACTAAGGCCTGTGCAGGTATATTTCACAAGAACTTTGGACAGCTGCCATTTTGTAACGGATGAACCTTTTTGGACGCGGTTTCCGGCAATGAACTCCACTTGACCAGACCTTTAAAATGATGTGCATATCAACCTATGCTTACATTAAAGATTATGTACCTACTCCTCGTGGGCCGTCCCCTGGTGAAGGTCAAATAATGGCAATGATTGCAAAAAGTAGTTTTCATACATATAAGTTGATGTAAAAGGTTTGAATTTTCTAACGAATTTAGTTAAAAAGATATTAAACCGTTTCCAGACTTTTTTGTCACCCTACGCGATAACTTGAGTAATTTTTGTCCGATTTTGATGAAATTTGGTTTAAAGGTGTAAAGCGGGATAAACTTGAATGAGTTCGCGAACCAGCACGATCGGACCATGGGAACGGGGCTTTACGGGGGGTTTTATGGGGTAAAAATTGGTTTTTCTCACTTTTGACCCTCAAAACACAAAATTTCCCGATTTCTCTTTAGACCTTTTTAAAGAGCTTAAAAAAACAAATAATTTAGTATATAAAAGTATTTTTGTTCGATTATTAGTAACGGAGAAAATTAAAAAAATTGTAAATTTAAAATTCCCATGTTATTCTTATGGAGAATATTGTCAAATGTTGTAGTTTGCTTGTTTATGGATATATTTTGATCAAACTTGGCAAATTTATTTATTTTGTACTAAGCTATCAATATTTTACTCAAAAACACACTTTATTAGTTTCCTTGTAGCAGCAAACCTAGGTACTCGTTAAACCTAATGTTATAAAATATATTTAACTGAAAATCAATTCAGACAAATGGAAATTCGCTTAGTCGGCAGGTTTGCTGCGGCGGGGGTATTTATGTTACAAGTAGTTACTTAAATATTGATCGTCGGTGTTTGCCCGCATACTGTTTCAATTTTAAATGTTGTTTTTTCCTACCGTAATTGATCTTCGTATTCAGGAAATCTGTAGATTTGAACTATACATCTCTAATACTTCTACCCTAGGGTAAAATCAAGATTTGTCTGAAATCAAATCTGTGTATGTAGGCCTATAAGTTTATGCCATGAAAGTTATGTAATTTTTGTAGAATGTGTGTAGTCTATATCGATATACCAAAATTTTGAGGGCTATAAAAATGTGAAACGTTGTAGCAGGTCTCTAGAAAACACTGGGGAAAATCCCCTACCATATTTTGAGCTGATTTTATTGTTAGTGCAACTTCAGGGTATACTTTTTACAAATTACATTAACATTTTCAAAATCTGTTTAAAACTCTATGAGGCGTTCTGTTCACAAATTAACCCCTTCCAAATTAATTAAGTACATAGGCTAGATAACACTGATAATTATGAATTATGTTAATGTACGAATTATGGTAAAAAGTTGAAACTGACTTAAGTAACTAACTAAACTTTTCCTTAACTATGTTAAACAAACGTATTTGGCTCAGGTATTCTTGGGAGGGATACCTGAAGTGGGGAAGTCTCAGCTATTTTACAAAAAAATACTTTCCGCTATAAATACAGTTGTACTCTACGAAATTAATAGTCTGCAAATTACAGACGAATTCCATAAATCAATACTCTGAGAATAGTGGATACCATACTTAGGACTATGTTCTCTTGCAAACTTTTAAGTTATACGTATTAATATTCTGCGAACTACAGGTAGATTTAAATGTGTAACTTTCAAAACAATGGGTGACCGTTCATGGAATAACTGTACTACTTCAATGTCAATTTAGTTATTTAAAATCAGCAGTGTGAAATCATGAAATAAAGTGAATGTGACACTGTTGCTTGCTTCTCTGTCAACGCAAACGTAAACAGTGTGAGCTTCAGGGTGCAGCACTATTATTTCGTTTACATTTATGACGACTAACAGCTAATTTGGAACCAAAAGGTGAGTGAGCGTAGCGAACGAACTTCAACCTGGAGGCGAGTTAGCGTAGCGAACGAGCTAACCTGAAGGCAAGTGAGCGCAGCGAACGAGCTCCAACCTAAAGGTGAGTGAGCGTAGCGAACGAGCTCCAACCTAAAGGTGAGTGAGCGTAGCGAACAAACTTCAACTAGGACGTGATTGAGCCATGCGAACGAAATAATCTTGAAAATTAAGAAGTTAAACGGGGCAAAGCCCGCGGGTTACAGCTAGTCATGAAATAAAGTGAATGTGACACTGTTGCTTGCTTCTCTGTCAACGCAAACGTAAACAGTGTGAGCTTTTTCCTGTTTATTGCCGAAGAAACTAACCAATATTTACTTTCTAAATTCTTTTTACGGGAAAGAGTCCTTCACCAAAATCAAATCAGGAATATTCTCAATGCATTTATTTTACCATAAAATCCAGACAATTATTTAAATGTATATCATATACAGCATTTATTGCTCAATGTTTACAATTTAAGAATTGTACAATTTAAGCATGCTCATATTAATACGAGTTGATTCCTTACTTAATTTGTACTATACTATAAACATTTTATTTCATTTCCACGTGTTTCAAATACATTTTATACGTTGACGGAAAAAACTATATGTAATTTATACATCATTTAAGGTATAAAATTAAGGGAAAATGTCTAGAGAAAGCACAATATTAAAGTGTTAATTTGTATTTATCTTAATATCCACAACATTTGCGTAATAATACCAAATCCTACCCATTCTTGTGAGTTCAGTCGAGCGGTGGTAATATAAGACAGTCTCTACCCTTGTGAACAATAGCTGGCTCGAGTCACGAGCCCAAGCCCTACAGCAGGTATACCGGGGGAGATCATGGCAGGGGGGGACCTTTCCGGGGTGTGCATTTTGAAAACGATCGGGGTTAGCGTATCCGGTTAACATCAATTGTAATTAGAAAATCTGGTAATTGTATATGATAAGTGAATATAATTATCTAATTAATACGCAAACTCAAAAATAACTCGTCATATCGACGAGTGCATGCTGCAACTGAAATTGAGTGTCCGCGGCCGGAAACATCACCCCCCGGTCTCTGACGTCATTATGACGTAGGGGGGTGATGTTTCCGGGGGCGACCTTTCCGCGTCCCCCAATAGCATAGCAACGCTGGTGGCGCTGCCTACGGATTGACAGGCAAAGCTCTCTCAAACCGCTTAATGCTTTTTACCATGCGGTTGGCATTCTGGGTTATAGTAGTACGTTTTCTGTGCTTCTAGGCCTAACTTGAAGTAGGCTAATATGAAAAAGGTTCCGGAAAAGGACTATTGTCTTATGATAAGTATGATAATGTGTTACAAAAAGTAAATGAAACATTTTATAAAATGAAAACAATCTCCTATTTTACCTTTAAGTGAAGCATATGCCTTAGCATATAAGTAATCTCTAAATTTATTCTCTAATAAAATGAGTACGAAGGAAAATAATAAGATAATTGTAAAGGTTTAATTGAAAGCAAAAACAACCCTGTTTGTTCGTAGTCAGGTAATTCTTGTCATCCCTAAGCCCCTAGGGAAACACCAACCTTTAACCAAGCTGGTCTTTTAATTATCTCACAAAATAACTTGTTTTTAGCGAATTCCACTATAGGGATGTAGCTATTGCCGTAGGTGGCACGGTAAGACACAATACCGATTTAGTGGTAGTTTTATAAAATACTAGCTGCTGTACCTAGGTATCTATATTCTGTGGTTGTCACGCTGGTGACGTAATAACAATGCATATAAACAGAAAATAAGACCAATGGAAGAAATTCCAATCACATGTTTTATTTACAGCGTAGGATGAAAATATAAAAAGGTGGTCTGTACATTACATATTTTTGGTAGGGTTTTCGTTCACTGTACGACCTCTTAGTTCATATATTTTGTTAGCCGTTTTAACTACACAAGCTGATTTTATGATATTCAATAGCATTAAAAATCTATAAGGTTTACCGACAGGGCGCAGCACTATTTTTTGCATTTATGACAAGCAGCATCAAAAAGCTGTGATACACAATGAGAACTATACTTTTTTCAATTGTTTAGAAGCAGTGGAAGAACATTATGGCTATGGTAGATGAGCTATACTATAGTATACCGTAAATTAAAATAACCACATATTCTTAAACCGTATGTCCTCTCCCATTGCAAACGCAGAGCACGAGTATAACTTGCCTGATAATGTCTCTGCTAGTACTGTCATGTTTGCTGATGATGCGACCTTTTTTAGAAGCGAGAAAAATGTTAATGACCTTTGTTGCACCATGAATGAAGTAGTTCTTAAAGAGGCAGCTGAATGGTATGCAGCTAACAAATTTCTCCTTAACTTGAATAAGACACAGAATATAACTTTCTCTCTAGACGTAAGAGCACCGAAAGAGGCAGATGATGACAGTAGCGTTAAACTTTTAGGTGTCCATCTTGATCCTAAGTTAGTTTGGGATACTCATGTTACTAAGGTTTGTTCAAAGCTGTCCAAAGTTGTTCACATGTTGCGTCGCCTTAGATTTAGCCTACCTAGTCATTACTTAAGATCTTGTTATTTTGCTTTTTTTCATAGTGTTTTGCTCTATGCTATTTTGTACTGGGGCAATAGTTCAAAAATAAGTGAAGTTTTAGTGATCCAGAAAAAGGCTGTGAGGATTTTATTTAATGTAGACCCTGATGAGCACTGTAGGCCCTTGTTCAAACAAGCCAAGATTTTAACTGTGATAAATGTATATATTTTTGTGTGTTTATGTTATGTTAAGAAGAATTTAGATAACCTCACTTTGTCAAACCAAATCCACAACCATTTCACAAGATCTAGTCATCATATTTATAGGCAACATTGTAGGTTAAGTAAAACCCTCAAGTCTTTCAATGTTCTTAGTATTAATTTGTTTAACAAACTGCCTCATAGCGCAAAAGAAGTTAGTAATAGTAAATTTGAGAGAGTTTTGTCAGATTGGTTAGTGGAAAACCCCATGTATAGTGTTAACGAGTTCTTGAAAATGACTTTCAACGATTCAATGTTACCATTCAGTGTTAAGGTCTAGGCCTATACATCTGTTTATTTTTAAGTAGGCTAAGATATTGTAAAAATGTGACTTTGCCCATTGCATGTACATGTTTAACGGCAATAAACGATTCTTATTCTTATTCTTATTCTTATTCAATAAGCATTTTATACTTATACGCCAACCCCGTACGAAGGACGAAGGACGGGTACTCTGTTGGTCGATATATATATAACAAACAAAGTCGTGTTAGTTACACCAAAGATTACAAATGCTTTTGGTTACACCACTTTTAACTCAAGAACGGCCGGACCTATTTTATTGATCTTTGATTTGTTTTATTCGTCTTTGTCTCGATTAAAATATAGGCATATTCAATTATGTATTTAACCTTAGGGCTTAGCCAGTGGCTTAGCCCCACTGGCCTGTAAAGTTTTTATGTCATGCTTATGGAGCTATTGGAAGAATTTAAATAAACAAATATATTCATTGAAGTCAACTGTAAATACTTTAATTTGACAGTTCAAAGAGTGGAGGTTAAGAGGTACAGGTTCTGCTCCCGAGATTAAGCAGGCAGCTCGATGCTGGAACGACAAAATTCATTCCTTTCTCGAATCACAGAACTACTGTTGTCAATCTCTAAGTATGATCCATGTATATATTAAGAAGTCAGAAGTCTAATGATTTTCTTATTGTTATATTGGTTTACATGTTGATGATTTTTTTTTTCAACTCGGTCGATGGAACGAGTAAACTTAAGTTGCAATTGCTATTTCAAGATGAGAGATCTTGGCGCTATTAAAGAGTGCCTTGGAATGAGGGTAACTAGAAATAGAAAGGAAGGTTAAATTAAATTAGACCAAAAATCGTATGTCAAAGATATTATTGATAAACTAAAAATGAGCTAATGTAATTCTTTAGCCACCCCTGTTTGTGAGTCACACAAATTGTCCAAATCCGAGACACCTAATGAAAATAGTCTTCATAAAAAATTAATTGGTGCTTAATGTATGTATCGGTATGTACACGTCCTGATATAAGTTACGCTGTAAGCGATTTAAGCCAGTTTAACAGCTGTAATGACGACAAGCATTTAGTTGCTGCTAAAAGAGCAATTAGACATTCCATCCCAATGTTAAAGTTGTAGCCAAGTTTTTAATAAAATTTGTCTTAATGATGTGAGCCACCTACAGATTGCGCTGATCTAAATTACTCGGCTGGCAAATTCCTCGAGAGGTTGATCCGTTCCCAGCTGAATTCAACCGTGGTCGCTGCGAGGGACCTGTCCCCTCGTCAGGATGGATTCAGGATGTGGCGATCTACGGTTGACGCTATTGAGGAGGTGAGGCAAGCCGTGGTGAGATCTGAGGATTTTAACCACTACTCTCGTAGGGTTCAGGGTTGTGCTGCTCGTACACTCGATGTGCGAAACGCATTTAATTCTGTGAGATGGTGTGGTATGCTGGACGCTCTGAAGAACACCTTCCACGTTCCGGCATAAGTTTATGTGCATCATAGAGGATTATCTCCGGTTCTGCCTCCTCATGTATGACACTACGGAAGGCCCGCGGACGATGAGTGTCACTTCTTGTGCCGCCCAAGGTTGCATACTCGGCCGAGACCTCTGGTAAGTTTCTTATGACAGCCTTCTGATGTCTGAAATGCCTGAGGAAACTGGTTTGGTTGGGTACGCAGACGACGTTGCTGCACGAAGCATTGAGCTGACTCAGCTAAAGCTGAACCGAGTTATGCGTACCATAAACGCATGGATGTCAGACCAAGCTAACACTCGCTCGCTATGAGCAAAACCGAGATCGCGATTTTGACAAAAAAAGGATTGACACCATTGTGCCTTTGAGGGTGGGGGCCATCAAAGTCCAAACCGTTCGTACTGCCAAGTATCTTGGGGTCATGGTGGACAGCATGCTTAGCTTGCGGGCTCAGATCTTCCGTACGATGGACTAGGCCGCTAGGGTTGTTTCTTCTCTTAGCCGGTTGATGAGCAATGCCGGAAGGAGGGCCTCGGTCCAGTCGTAGAAGGCTTTATAATGTCTTCGGTCCAGCCCGTACTCTTGTACGGTGCAGAGGTGTGGGTAGACGCTCTCAATAAAGGAAGTATATAGGATAAGCGGCTCGCCCGAGTGCAGCGTCAGGCAGCACTAAGGGTAGCATCTGCATACCGAACAGTGTCCGAACTCGCCGACCTGGTTATGTTTGCTGGAGTCATCTCCGTCAAAATTTTGGCGGCGGAGAGAAAGGCAACTTATCAGCGCCGTGGGAAGGACCATCAGACACGAACAGAGGAACGTACTCGCACCTACCAGCTGTGTCAGGAGAGCAGGGAACAGGAGACACGGGGACGCTGGACCAGGGCGACTGATACGAGTACAGTCCAACCTTGGGTTAATCTGTGGTGCGGAGCGGTGAACTCCTACCTCACCCATTTTTTGACGGGTCACGGCTTTTTCCGGTCGTCTATTCAGGATGGGCAAAGTCGTGTCACCCGATTGCATATACTGCCCATGGATTCCCGATGACGTGGAACATATACTTTTTCACTGCCAGCGTTGGGAAAGGCCCCGCCTGGAGGCTCGAAGGTTCGTAGGACTGCTGTCGGTAGACACAGTCATGCCGATGATGATGGAGGGTGAGGACAATTGGACCTGTGTGTCACATTACATATCCAGGGTATATTCTCCACACCAAGAAGCTCGACCTTGAGTGTAGGTCATAAATAATCTAAATACCAGGAGACGGTACGAGTCCTGGCCCTGAGGTCTTAGGTCACATGTTGGACTGACTTGAAGTAATGTGACAAACAATTAAACTGGGACGGGTGGCGTCGTCCTGTAATCCAGCTACTGAGTTTGCGAATTGTGGATATTTATAGGCATGCACTGTGGATGTGATACTCCCTGGTGTGGATTAACGTCCGCACGAGTGAGTACTACGAATATCCGCAGTACTATCCTGATAATTAGACAAATTTGTATATACCAAGGCAGAAATGTGGTTATGAGTCCACTATAAACTGTAGGTCCCTTAGTTGCCATTAGCTGTATGGGCTATTAATTATCAGCTGTTTCTAAGGATATGTCGGCCTTAGTCACTAACAAGACAATAAGATCGCGCCACTCATCCTACACTCATCTCCATTCACTCTGTATGGTCGCCATTTCAAAGAAAAGTATTAAAGTATTAAATTCCAGGTCTGTGTCTAACAGAGTAGAGGGGGGTTTTAGTGAGTAGTCTGATAAATTCAGGAGTCTCACACTCACACTACAGGCTAGCTACCTGTGTGCGTAAAAGCATTTTCCCTCCTCTCCCCTAAAAAAGGAGAGTATGTTTAATCCATGATACTAAGTGTGGAAATACAGCTGTCAAAATCACTTTCTCCCTTGCACTGTGTTGCATTAGGTATGTCAATCTGTTAGTTGGACATGACAAGCAATATTTTTTTACTTGTCATTTCCTTGGCCTTGACAGCTGTTTTAATGAAAGCTTGAGTTGAGTGAGAAATGTCTGTGATTGAGCAAAATTTCGTTATTAATATGTTTACGTACTCATTTTTGTGGTGTTAAACAAAGATTTCCACTGCTTTGCCTCCAAGTTAAGAATTTTGTAAGTACAAATAAAATAATCATATTACATAACCTATAAATTTTATCTTGTAAAATCGCACTAGGACTAGGCCCTATTTCATTCAGATGACCCTGATGATTTGATTTAAAAGTTCCATTATTTGTGGATTTTGTAATAACTTAATCAAAACTTTATTGGATAATGAATGGTTTTTACCATTTTTTTCTCTTTTAGAAAGATTAGTTTTATCAGGGTATTAATTCTTCTGTTATTAAGTTACCTACCCTAATGCAACAAACACATAGCCTAAATTTAGGCATATGGGCTGTTAAGTTATAGATTTTCAATATAGAATGGAAAAAATAGGCTATTTTTAAATATTTGTTACACTTAACTTAATTCATAAGCTTGTTACGTTGCCAGGGTTATAAAAAATCCTTGATGCTCTTGGAAATATGACTCATGATTTATTTATCCCACATCAATGCTATTTACAATAAGAACATAATTACAGTTTAACTTATTCATAGATATGCCTTTTAAAAATAAAGGGTAGACTTTAATAAGTGGGGCCAAAAACAATCCAATGAATAGGCCTATCATACACATATCGATTTAGCCTATCGATTATTTCATTCGATAGGCCCTATATCAAGTTTGGTTAATTAGGTTAACCTAACCTAACTAACCGAATGAAATAATCGATATACCAAATTAATCGATACAATATTTTCATTCCATTGTTTTTGGCTTTAACTTACTTATGAAATTCTACCCAAAACAAAAATCTATCTAGGTAGGCCTGCAACCTATGACCACTCTTAAAAGTTTATTTTAAAACTTATCTGCCTAGTCCGATCTATCAATGGTTAGAGCATCAATTTGCGCATTAAGGAAGTTGAACTGCATTAATAACAACTTGAATAATAAAGAAAGGGTTTGTTTAGTCAGTTATTTTTTCTTTCAAAAATCTAACTTAAAGGAGTAATTTTTGAGACTAAAACATAACTTTATTCTGTAAATTATTTAGGTAAATGATTTTAATGACTGTAATGTGGCTGTAATATCAGATTTCAAGAATACTCCACATAGGCCTAATCCAATTGGGTACAGTTTCTTAACTAGGATACGCTAATATTGATTAAAACTATTGATTAAAAAAATCAATATTTTAACTAACTTATCAATTATAAAATGAAACTGTCATGACCAAACTTGCTGATAATGAAAAAATTGAATGAAGTTTTACTAATTGAATTAATAGTTTGAATCAATATCAGCGTAGTCCAGTTAAGAAACTGTGCCCATACAATCAATTTGCTCTGGAATGATTTAATTAAAGCTACCAGTTAACAAGTTAACTTAGTTTAAATTAAAAACTCTCAGTTTCAATATGATCTTCCAGCTTGAGCTCAGCCTTCGCTAGGAAATCTTGTATCTTCCCCTACCACTTCCATTATGACGGTTCAATGAAAGGTCAGGAAATGTATTTCTTGCTTCCTAAGCCTAGAGTGGGTTTTATTTGAGTGCTTTGTAAATAGATCCAGCAATTCCTGTCACTTTTGATATTTGCTGACAAAGGTTTTTTTTGCTCAGTTCTAGCCTTTTTATTACCCTAGTTAAGTTAGCACGGTAATATTCAATTAGAGTGTGGGTTAAAAATTAATCACCCTTTAGTTATATTTTATCATCTTAAAGCTGGTTGAAATTATGTAAGCCTATGTCTGTGTTATTTTGTATGTTTGATCTTCAAAATTGTGTGTGTTATCTTCAAAATTGTGTGTGTTTTATTTAAATTAGTTAGGCTAACTTACTTTCTCCTTTCATTAACTTACTGATGACAAGAATTAATTTAAAGACAGTGTTCAATTATTAAATAATCTAGGCCTATTTGATTGTAAATAACTATTAGAGTTGCATCACAACATTTGATCAGATAATTTTAACATAGAAGCAGCAAATTGACAGATAGTAAGGGACGGCTTAGCAATTTTGTAGCCTTGCCACAAGGCAGGTTAGGAAATTGGACTTTGAGTGTGCTTAGCTTACAGTAAGATAGACTTTAGATTAAAGGGGTAGGCCCTAGACAGTTCCCAGCCGGCTGAGTTGGCCGGTCGACTGACTAAGTTGCACGACATGCCAACCGCGGTTAGTCGGTTTTGAGACCAGCGCCGCCTAGGATCTAGTCTGTTTTAGACCAAAAATTGTTAACACATATTAGCATTGCGTGGGGTATCTATTGTCGGGACCACGTAAGTTTGCAGTTGGTGGCAGCCAATCACAAGACAAGGCTAGTGCGACGTTGCCACATCGCCCATTGACAACACTAATTAAAATATAAAAGCAATATTTTCAAATCAGCTGGTATTATTAGATTTGGCAACACCGCACCGTTCTCATTGGTTCATTCAAAACCATATGGTAAATAGGCTCCTCCCTCAACTGCAAACTTATGTGGTCCCGACAATAGGTGTCTATAACTCCTTTTATCTATGGATAGACTTAGGTATGTCTAAAAAATAATGGTTTAGCCTATTGTATTATACTTGTACATTACTCTGTGTCTCCCCTCGGACATAAAAGTGAAATTGTAGGCCTACGTTTAGTTCTTGTACATTGCAGCGAAAAGTACATTAATCGATACAGACGGTTTGGGGTTTGAGCTGAGCAAGCAGGAAAGTAAAGTTAACCTTGTAAAGTTAGGTGCCGAAATGTGCTTGTTCTAGTTCATCTCATTTATATTTCTCAGAAGAACCGCACTTAAAAATAACAGCTTATCTTCCTTGTAAAGAGATTAGCCTGTTTGTTGAGTCTTTTTTTATAAAATGCATTTTGTTAGATATTATTCCCTGTTTTCTCCGTGCAAGTTCGTTTACTTAAATGTCTGTATTTTTAGCCTAAACCGTTAAAGACAGTGCAGCTAACACATTTATTAATAATATATTTATTGATCATAGTGGTTGTTAATATAAATATCCCCGCTGCAGTAAACCTGCAGACTAAGCGAATTTCCATTTGTCTGATTTGATTTAGGCCTATGTTGAAATGTCTCCTTGAAAATATCACATTTATTCCCTATTTAAATAGCATTTAAATGCAACCTAGTACTTAGGTTTGCTGCAACCGAAAAGTAATGAAGTGTATTTTGTAAAATGTTAATAGGCCCTAGTTTAGTATGAAATAAATGCATTTTCCAAATGTGATCAAAATATGTTCATAAACAAGTAAACTACAACAGTTTACTTCTTCTGCATAAGAATAGCATGGGAATTTTAAATTTACAACATTTTGGAATTTTCTCTGTAAACATTAGGCGCATTGTAAAGTTTCAATAGGCTATACTAAATTATATGTTTTTTTTATGGTTTGGTAATAATTTGCTATATTTTTTGTTTTTAGGGTCAAAAATCTGAAAAACCAATTTTTACCCCATAAAACCCCCCATAAACACCCGTTCCCGTAGTCCGATCATGCTGGTTTGCGAACTCGTTCGAATAAATGTAGGTTTACACGTTCATACCAAATTTCATCAAAATCGGATCATTTTTGCTCGAGTTATCATACTAACGGACACATATCTAAATAAATATATACCTATACAGGGTGATCAACTCAAGGAGGCCACCATTGGGATATCGGAAACGGTAAGAGTTAGAGAAAACTTTAAATGGGGGACATTCCTTTATTTTTTGTGGCAGTTAAAAATATGATTTTAGTTTTTCAAAATTCAGCCGCCATTTTCCAAAATGGCGGCCAACTTTGAAATTTCTTATGGAACACCCTGTATTTTATCATGTTTTCGGATAGAACGTGCAATTTAAAAACTCTTTTACTCTTGACATTTTTTCGATAAACCCACTCGTTTAGGAGTTAGAGCCTATGGAAAAATTACTTCCGGTGTACATTTTACATCATGTAGCTCCAAAAAAAGTAGGTTTATAGCGAAAATGCGAAGAGTAAATAAGTCAAATAAGTCTTAAAATTGCATCCACATTCCATTAAGACCATAAAATACACAGTTTTCCACTTTTCAAGTTTGCCGCCATTTTGGAAAATGGCCGCCATTTTTAAATAATAGAATTAATATTTTTAACGAATTTTATGGACTTTTTGGAGTGTGGATGCAATTTTAAGACTTATTTGACTTATTTACTCTTCGCATTTTAGCTATAAACCTACTTTTTTTGGAGCTACATGATGTAAAATGTACACCGTAAGTCATTTTTCCATAGGCTCTAACTCCTAAACGAGTGGGTTTATCGAAAAAATGTCAAGAATAAAAAAGTTTTTAAATTGCACGTTCTATCCGAAAACATGATAAAATACAGGGTGTTCTATAAGAAATTTCAAAGTTGGCCGCCATTTTGGAAAATGGCGGCTGAATTTTGAAAAACTAAAATCATATTTTTAACTGCCACAAAAAATAAAGGAATGTCTCCCATTTAAAGTTTTCTCTAACTCTTACCGTTTCCGATATCCCAATGGTGGCCTCCTTGAGTTGATCACCCTGTATATGAATTTGAATGGATGGTGTTTTTGGCCTCTAGGGACCTCAAAAGGAAAAAGTAAATCCGTCCTGGGTCAAGGTCTTACCATGAGTATACTAGGGTAATAGCTTATTCTCTATATGGGAAATTCGTTAAAAACATAAATTTGCGTTAGTTCATAAAAGATTACAGTAAGCATTTATACTGTAACTGAAACACTTCTGAACTAATTGGTATACAAATTTCCCCATGTTCCTAACATATACGAGAGAACCTTCAGAACAAATCTATTGTGGGGATTATTAAATACGACTTGTTTTCAAGGTTGACTTAGGTTTTGGAAAGTCATTCATCCTATTTGTTCTTGCACCTTATAACATAACACCAGATGCATAGTAACAAGGTGCATAAATGAAGAGAAATGACCCAAGTGCATAGTTTAACTTTACCATGTCTTGTTGAAGTACGATACATAAGTTCTTATTTATGTTGTTTTATTGACTTCTTTTCTCTCTGTGTGTTATGCTAATGAACTACTGTACTGATTCTTATATTTATTTTGTATTCATTGTATTAAATTTGTCAAAGCTTAAATTAAGTTTAAATAAATAACACTTCTTTCATTGCCTGTTACTGTAGGCCTAAGCGTTACAAAGTTCACCGGGTCAGCTAGATTGTTTGTATAAGATCACTGATCTAAAAGCCAACATTGTTTATGGAAGTGTAAGATGATGACTTTCATAGATAAATTAAATTAACTTTTATTTTTACAATATTGCTTTTCAAGATGATTTAGTTGATATTTTAAATTTCAGTATTTCTGCATAAATATTTTGATTGACTACAACCACTGATTTTAAAAAACAAAGTTAATTGGCTTTCAATGGAATTGAACTGAAATGTTTTTAAGTTAATCACCAATACTATTTTTTTAAATTATTTTATATGAAAATGATTAGCCTAATTGATTAACACAGTTTATAAATATATTTAACGTGAGAATATATATTAAACAAACAATAATCAGAGTCGTAATAGATTTCTGTTTACGGTTTGTATCACCTTTGATAACCTTGTTATTACTCAGACAACAGTTCCCTTTGAAACAATCACTCAGTTTCTAATCAGTTAGACTTAGACAAAAGTACGAGTTTGGCTGTACTTTAAAAGCATATCACAAAGCTGTGGTACATTTGCAAATAGTATCTACTTTCAAACCATTTTAACCCCGGCATTTGATTTGCTCTTATTATATTTTTATTTCCCTAACAACACAGTAGTTACAGTTTTACAAAAATGTTTGTAAACTTAAATAATTAATTACTAGTGGCTTGTAGGGACAGAAGTAACGTTAAAAAAAGCTCAAACGTAAAACAAATTATTGTAATATTTAAACTAATAATCACATTTTCTATGTGTCAGAATAGATGTCCCTGTACACCATATCTTTTTTGTGAACAACAGACCCTTTTTTGCTTTGGTTGTTGTTGTTTTCAATAATAATTTGATTTTAACTTACTTGCAGAGTTTTAAGTCTGCTAAAGTCAATAAACCTATAGGCCTAATTGTTCATTAGTAATATATGCTGGTTTACTAAGGTAGTTTTGGTCTTGGGGTTAATGAAAATAAAAAATTCTTCCCTTATTGGAATTTTGGAAATTGTCTTCTTGAAGAATGAAAAAAATGCAAATAAGGGTCTATCAAGATAAACTTTTTTCTTGGTATAACCATTACATTTGCACCCTGATACAGTCATTATTTCTAATTTTATAACCCTTTAATAAAGTCCCAACAAATTATTGTAAAGGCACACCATTGACCAAACCTAACCCTAGATTTAGGGGTTTCTGATCAACATCAAAATAGATAAGTTACTGCTTTTAGTGTAAGTTTACATAGTTGTATTCCTCCTGATGGTGTGATTGAGTTTACATATTCAATCAGAATAGGACTATTTAAACGTTCAGCGTTTTCATCGATGATAGTAGTGATAGTTTTGAAAACATTGAAGTATTCATTTGCTTCTCCATCCACATCTTCAAGTGTTTCATTGTTAATAGTATTGCATTTTTTATTCAATTGGTACATTATCATTTTGTTAGAAAAATTGTAACATTTTTTATAAGTTATTATTATTTACGTTTAAAAAAACCAATCATTCATTGATTTCTAAATCCTTTGTCATTGGTTTGGGTCCCATTCCCCAATTGTTGAAGCCAATCACAAAATTAATTTCATCAGCTTTGGCACAGATATTTTTTGTTATATTAAGAAACGTAAATAGACAGCTAGTGAGTTAGATATATTTAGTAAGTTAGTGAAAATCCAATTGGAAAATTAAAATGATAGTTAAGTCATACATTCTTAACAATCTACTATTCTAAATAGGCATATTTTCTGCTCAGGGTTATTTCATTTTGCTTTAGTAAATGATTAAAGTGTAATCTGGTTCTATCACAGTGGTTGATTGTGTCTTATTGCCTACTATCATACTAAAACAGGAAATAAGAATTGTTAGAAATTGTAATCAACAGTCATTAATGCAGTTCATTCATGCCAGTTTTCCTTAATCAATAACAATATATTGTTCTTTAATAAGTTTGGTCCTGATTGTGTTAATTTTGGACCCAGTTGCTGTTTCCCATCGGGCTTTACAAAACTGTCAATGTACTGTCTTGTTAATCTTGTTAAATAGTAACATTTAATAATTTTAACAATATTTAACAATTTAATAGATCAGCGTTTGGACTATTTCCTCACAAAAAAAAACTATGATAAAACACTATGCTTTATATTAAAATAATAACTCAGTAACTCACCTTCTCAATACGTCGTATTATATTAGGTACAAGGTACATTGACCTATCTATTCTTATCATTATTACTTTTAACTTTGAGCCACAATTGCATTGACTGCCGGAAGAAATCTCTTTGGGTTGGTTTTCGTAGACAAGCTCTCCTTTTCTACTTTTTTGTGTGAATTTTGTAGTGATTATTTATGAAACTGAAAAAGACTTTATAAATCAGGTGGTTAACTACTAAATAGTGTTTTCATCACTCCTTAACGAAAGTAACTATTTTCGATAACAGCTGATATAAATGAAAGTAGTCGTTTCCCAAGCTCTAATTTAGGGCGAGGGAAAATCGATCAGCTGATTTTCCCTCGCTCTAAATTTACTTTCCCTCGCTCTCAATTAGTTCTCCATTTATTTACTACGCGCGCCAGTGTTTTGTTACGGTTTAATTTAATGATTTTAATCAGCTGTATGTATTTTTAAAAGATGTGTTATTCTTTTATTTTGATGTTTAAACAAAATTTATTGAGAAATATACGTAGGTTTCTTTTTAGAAGATTTTATTATATTTTGATGTTCAATCAAATTAATTGAGAAATCAAATTGTTTTAATATACTGAGGTCTGCTATTCTGTGTTTGTGTATTTTTGCGTCGTGATGAAAAGTATCGTTCATAACTCGTACCGAAAGTTATTATCCGGCACTTGCTCCATTATTCCCGTCCTCGGCTTCGCCTCGTACGTGAAAATAGCTCTCACATACTCGGCTTGGCCTCGCACGTGAAATTGGGGTTCCCTGTGTTCGGCTTGGCCCACACAAAAACTTGGGCGGGCGACGGAAAATGCCACTTTCGGTCCTCGTAATGAAATATACTATTTCGTCCATTGTAAAAGCACAAAAAAACCTTTTTCCTGTTTTAATTTTAAAACCTTAGAATGAAGGGTATTTTTAAACTTATTGAATCCAAAGTGTGTGTAGCCAGAAGTCTGTGTCCATTTCCCAAAATCCTATAAAAACCTATTGTAATTTGTAGAAAGATGCGTCTTGCCTTTACTAATGACAATCTATGTTTGTCCTAAAATGGTTAAAAATAGTACAAGGAAATACTTGAAGTTTTGTAATAATAAGTTGTTTACCAAAATTAGCTAGCATATTTTTAAGTTATTATTATTCATAAAAGGGAATAGTCTTTTGAAATATTAATTTTCACCATTACATTTGCATCAGGCATTTTGAGAAAATCTTATATTACTAAAAAAACATTTGCAAAACTCATGACAGCTAGCCTGACTATACTTCTGGACCGAATTACACGCGGTTGGTACCAAATGAAAGATATTTTCCTGTAGATGTGCAGAATCCCCTGTAAATTAAAATAGGCTCAAAAATAAGCACAAACAATGAGTTTTAAATTTTAAAAAACTAGTAAAACCCCGTCGAAATCGACGGTCAATCTTGAGGTTTTATGTAAATTCAGCTAACTGCGATAGATAGAGTGAAGTCATTAAAATCTTAGTTAAATGAAGGGAGGATAAGCATAATAATAAGTATGACAATTGTATTCCCTAAAAACGTTATTGATGAATTCATTTAACACAATATTTCTTACCTTTTTATCGGCTTTAGGTTGCCCAAAAGGTTTTTTAGGAGTCTTATAATTGTTTGTTCATGAGTTTGTTTCTTGTCAAAGCCACTTTCACTATATGGGAGAATGAGTTCATATAATTAGTCTATCATGTTACGGAAAGAGTCAATATTTATTACTAACAACTAATTCCATCTGCTTTAGGAAAATCATTCAGATTGTATCCGGATTTATAAGTAAATCTTCATCTTTGGTCATAAAAATACAGAATTTTATCAGCATATTAAATTAGTTTTTTTGTATTTGATAAAAATATCTGATTCTCCAGAAAGCAGTAACATTATTACTTCTATCCAAGCAATTTCAATTCCTTCTCTTGCCACATCGACCCATGTATTTAATCATCCTGTTCTTACTTGATAATTCATTAACTTATGGGGTAGTTTTGCCTTGGCCATATCGATCACATAAAGCTGTGCATGTATTTCGTGGATGGAATGAACCATAATTGTAGGAAATTTGATCACAAATCTTGAACATTTGCGGAACCAAATCCATAACCTAGTCCAGCCTTGGTAACAAATTATGCAAATGCGATGAGATGTGATGACACTGTTGTGTTTCCAAATGCTTTGTATGTAGTGAGGTTTAGATGTGTTGTTCGACCTAGCTACATGTGTACATCAAAATAAAATCCCTGTACACATTTTTTTAAATACCTGAATTGACATTAGTTCAACTACTTCACCCAAACCATAGATGAAACATACTCCTTAGTTAGTCTATTCCAAAACTTGAACACAGCTCTCATTCTCAACGTACTCATCTATGAAACAATTTTCAACCCGATTATCGAAAACTTTTATACCAATAAATGAATTTCTGGTGTTCTTTCTTGAATTAAAAAATAAATGGTGATTGAAAGTAGGCAAAAAAAGGCAAGTGCCAACCTTACAATATATATAAGCTAACCCGATAAGGAATAATGATATATTCCTTCGAAATTGATATGTCACACTTATTTCATAATTTAAAATTTTCTAAGAGCAATAAAGCATAGATTTTTGAACAAAACATTTAAAACGTATAAAAAATTCATCATTTTGTTGAAACTATAAAAAAACTTGCCATGCAGTGGAGAATCAATTTAAAATCATAAATAATAATTTAAACATTTATTTTTGACAGTTTCAGTAGACCTTTGAATACAATTTAAATATTAACAGCTGGTTCATTAAAAGTAGTGTAAAATTATCCATATGGTCGTAATGTAAACAAAATTGCAGAGTGAACTTTAAAGGCCTCTGGGGCAGAGCCCCAAGGAAATTTACCTCGTTTCTCTTTTGAGGGCTCACCTACAGACCAATACCTTTCTTTAGACACCCCTACCAAGTTTTTACGCACAGCCGTTCTCTCAAATTAGCTGTGACAAAAACCCCGTTTTCCTCCATAAGAATAACATGGGATGGGAATTTAAAAGCCACTGGGGCAGAGCCCCGAGGGAATTCACCATGTTTCTCTTTTGATGGCTCATCTACAGACCAAGACCTTTCTTTGGACACCTCTACCGAGTTTCTACACCCACCCGTTCTCTCAAAATAGCTGTCACAAAGAAAAACATTTTCAAATTAATATATAGATTAACATGGGCCTTATGGGTTGTCATGTTATGTTGTTGACGAAATAACAACAAAATATAAACAGAAAATCAAAACAAATTAAAGAAATTACAATCACATGTTTTCTTTACAGCGTGGGTTTAAAATAGAGAGGTTTGCACAATACATACTTTTGGTAGAGTTTTTGGTTCAGTCTCCAAAAATTTAAAGGTTCAGTCTCCCCTTAAACTATGTGTACCTACAGATTCAAAAAACAAACATTCGGAAAAACACATTTAAGTATTTAGTCGCCTTGCATTAGTTATTCTCCTATGTCTATTTCAGTGATGTTTTGTTATTTTTTAGTTGATTTAAGTCTTAACTAAAATAAAATTACCTTTTTAGTACCGGTACTAATTATTTTACTTTCTATTTAAGTTCAGTAGGCTTAAACAAATCCCATTTGATTAAATGTTTGCAGAGAGGTAGTATTTAAAATATAAATGCCTGTCGTCAGCCATGTTTACTTTACCGCCTGAGATGACTGTGTTGTCGTCCGCTGTAACAGCTGTCTCATCGTTATGTCTACCTCATTTCGTTTATCTGTTATCTTCTATTAATCTGTAAGCCAATAATCCCAACGCTGATCATTTTTCTATCAGTAATTAAAATGCCACTCTGTATGTGCAATTAGACATGGCGCAGGTTAGAAAAACTGCTTGGAAAAGATTTAAGAAAGGTAAAATAATATTTTTATGCATTGCTTTTTTAACTTATTCCTCATTCCTATCTTGATTATATTATAGTTATTTATACACATAATATACTTTCTTTAATATGCTTATATAAAATTTTCCTGTTCTTGAATGAGTCAACAAATTTAAAGTATACATTTTAATTGATTATGCTTGACAACCCTCAATGATTACAGTATGGTAAGGTTTATTAAGCTAAGTATATTGAGTATTTTCCTACCACAATATGCTTAAGCCAAAGTTAGCATAACTTCCCAAAGCCAACTCATTTTGCCACATATTTACTGATTAATTCATCAGTTACAAATAAATCTCTCAGTTCAATAAAATGTACATTCATAATAGAGCCTACATGTTATAGAAATATTTTTTCCCAAACCAATACATATTTAGTTTTTACTCCAAACACCCTTAGGAATTTGAATGCAGTAGATGTGTTCACATGCACGTTCAAGAGTGATTGTCAAAGAAAAGAGCGGAAGGAGTAATGAAAAGATTGGCCTTTTGATCCTTAAAACAACTATGCTGGAGTTTAGTTTTGCCAGACAAAATTGACCCCGGGTGATAGTTAATAAGCTGGCACGCTGACTCCGTTGCTTAAATTGATGCGATGCTGCTTATTATGATGTAATATAAGCCAATACAACACGTTTAACTCTCTCAACCATTGACAATTTTGTTACTGTAATTGTGTTACTCTTGAGTATGTAGTTGGTTTTATTAGGTTTTACAATCCTATTTATTTTTAGCAAATTTTCCATATATGTAATAAGCAATTTTTATACCCCTTTTAATTTATTAAAAGGTATGTCCTACTATTTTCTACTTAAGCCTACATGTGAATAGAGAGTTGGTGTATCGAATTGAACAAAGTAGAATAAATTCCACTACTTTACTTGTATCATCAACAAATTTTTGCATAGTAGTTTATTTTGTGTACTTAGTCCTTTGGTTTAGTAATGGTCAAAACCAGAAATTTCAAATCTCAAACCGAAACCAAAACTTTGAAAAATTGAATTCCCGATTCTCAAATATCAAAACCTAAACGCAAAACTTTTTTACTTAGCTGGTTAAAAATGTCAAAGTTACAAAAAAATACAGCTAATAATTAAATATTAAGTATGCAATCAAAACTGAAAGAGATCTCGACTCCTCCCCCTGACATAAGTTAATAACATAAAAATGTGACTGATAAACTTGAAAATTGAAGTTGAGAATACAATTTACTTGTTTCATCACTGTTAATGGTGATCTGTTTGCTCTATTGCTACCAGCTTCTGTGAAAACAGTGTTACAAACAATAATAATGATGCAAAAAAATATCAGTAGTTTCAAAAATAAAACTGCTAAATTCGTTAATTTCGAAACATTTGAATCTCGATACTCTGTGATCAAATACCAAAATAAAAACTTTTCCAAAGTTTTGATGGTTTTAAAATTCGGTTTTGACACATCACTACTTTGGTTAGATCGCATCATTAATTAATCAATAGCTCAATGAAAAATTGCATTTGGGTCTAGCAGTGGCAGTCGGAAAAAATTTGGAATTTAAAGCTAATAAAATATTTCAGGGGCTTCAATGTGTAGGGCGGGATAAACTTGAATGAGTTCGCAAACCAACATGATCGGGGTTTTATGGGGTAAAAATTTATTTTTTCTAGTGTTTGATCCTCAAAACATACAGTTTCTTAATTTCTCTTTAAACCTTTTTAAAGAGCTAAAAAAAACAAATAATTTAATATATTGAAGTGTTTTTTTATGGTTATTGGTTACAGAGAAATATCAATAATAAATTATTTTAAATTTAAAATACTCGTGTTATGTTTATGGAGAATAAGTAAACTGTTGTAGTTTGCTTGTTTATAAATATATTTCTATCAAACTTGACAAAACATATTTATTTTATACTAAGCTATTCATATTTTACTAAAAATCACACTTTATTGCCCTCCCTGTAAGATTAAACTTAGGTACTTGTTAAACATGGTTTTATTATATTTAATTGAAAGTCTGATCAGGTAGATGGAAATTCACTTAGTCTGCAGGTTTGCTGCGGCGGGGGTATATTAAAATCAAAGACTTCCATGAAGAGATAATATTGTATTTTTTATATTCCCTACAATAAAATACTCTTACGGGTTAGGCTAACTGATTAAAACCATTATGAGTTTAAAATTTTTCCTTGCATCTTTTATGTAAGGAAATACACTCTTCTTAAGTTTTGTTCTAGGAAGTTTCCAGTGCAATTTCAAATTTAGGGAGATTTAACAAATAAACTATAGGCTACTACATTTTTATTAATCAAGGTATAGAATTTATTTTATTTTGTTTATTTTAATTTAATCTTTTATAATAAGGAAATAAACTCTTTATTAAGCTTTGTGCTGGACTGTTTACAATGTAAATACAAGATACAAGTTTATGGAGATTTTGCAAATAAAAGACAGCCGAATGTTATTAGTAGCCTACAAAAAATAATAAAATATGTTTTTCTTATTATTTAGCAAATTTTGGATTCAGCGGGCTTAATGATTTGTGGTGGTATAGCTCTTTTTCCCTTAAAGCTGCTTCGACCACAAGTGACCAACCAATCAATTGATCAATATAGAAGAAAAATAATTTAATTCACAATGAGTTAAGTTACGTTTTTAATCAAGCAATTGTTCATTTGGATTTGAAAATATGTTACTTTTACTTTTATTACTGGTGATAGTAATTGTGTTTTTTTTATTCTTCTTAATGCTTACAAGGATTAGGATGGTGTGACTAAACTCAAAATGGAGACAGGTAACATTGTATTAATGAATTAATTTATCTTCATCTATTTTGATAAGTACATCTGCACAAGCCTGTTTACCCTGTACAGCCATTATGTTAAAAGATTTTATAAATTAATTTAAAACAAAAATTTTGAAACAAATTATTTTTTTATCCTCTCCGTTATGCTGATTTAACATAGGCTTTGTCATTTTTTCTAACTTTTCCTCTATAAAAAATATCACACACCTTTACTCTTCTTATTTTTATTTTGTGAAAAATGTATTTATAAATTACCGTGGCCAAATTTGCTCAAAATTGAACGGCTGAGTATTTTCTATAAGTTATTTTATTTTTACTAAGAACTCCCGACATACGTTATCCTGTCCTAACGTGGTTTCATGTCAAATGCTCGTTTATTTTGAAGATGAGCTTGTTCGCTATGCTCACTCACCTCTTGGTTCAAAATTAAAGCATGTTTTTTTAACACATGTTATTGTATCCCACAGTTTAATTCAATCATTTTCATCCAATGCTAATGTAAAAGCAATATTTTTGAATTTTTAAAATCCAATTACTAAATAACAGTTAGTAGATGGATTATAAATTTCCTTAAATTAAATCCTTCCCCTGGCACTAAGGAACAGAACAAAAAAATAATCATCCAATATGGTGCACTCGTTCTTGAGTTATGAAATACAATCAAATAAGGGGATTCATTTTTATTTATATAGGTAGATAGATAGATAGATTATAAAACTGTTACAATATAAAAGTCAAATTTTACATTAGGATATATCAAAACTCATAGCATAGTTTGCGAATGTATGCACAAAGTATATTTTAAGTGTCCAGTATGTTTACCTTGTAACCTCAATGTTTTTATGAACTAGTGGGCTAGAATTGTGGTTGAAGGACTTCAGTCTAAAGGTGGGGAAAAGCTTAGCGTTAAGAGTACAGAAAAAGTGAAAATCTTTTTTTTTCCAACAATTGGGTCTATAAATTCAAGATATTATCTCAATTTTTCAGGAACAAGTGGGCTACAGCTGCGGGTGAGAGACTTTGTGCGCAAGTTGCGGCCTGAGCGAGTGCGGTGGCAGTGGAGACATCTATTGGCATCTGTAGACAATCACTGGCCTGCGTCCACAACCACTGACTCCTCCGTTTCATGTGACTCTCGCTCCGATACTCAGGTAATACTCACTCGTGGTCCTAAATGAAAGTGAGTAAGCAGCTTCCCTTACACCATGAGTCTTGGTCAGTATCAAAGCTACACAAGGAATCTCATTCCATTATAGATGTATCCTTTAGTTATCTTGGGGTTAAGATACATCAGTGCTGTGTCTTATAATGACTGTGCAGTTCATTCTTGAACTGTTGTACTGACTCACCCCTCGGTTTGTTTGAGGCTCATGTGGACGGGCCAGTTCAACGTTTAAAGAGGTCACATATACCTTTAAAAAAATCAACACTTTTTGCATTAAACTTAATAAAAGGCAAGGATTTAACACCATCGATTGTTCCTAATCACATATTTTGTTAACACTATTGAAAATATTTTAGTAAGATTAAGATTTTTTGAAGATTAGTTAGCTACCTACTTATACTGTAACGATACAATACGACGTTCATGTCAAAATTTAACATAATTTTATTGGCACAGAGAGAAGGGAGAGCCGAGTTTGAGCCTGTGCCCTCATCGGACTGTGACCTTGAGGTAGCCGAGATAACGGCTGCCACACAGACGAGATGCAAACCCTCCGCTGCTGACCAGCTCATGTCCTCGCTGAGCCAACTGCCTGTGAGTACATTCCGAGAGGTGTACACGTATCTATAATACTATAACATACTACTTGTAATGCATTCAAGAAAATGTAACCAGATAGTTAAAATCAGAATTAGCACACTTGTTGATAGGCCTACTGAAAAAAATATATGAGTGCGTTGCTAGCCTAAAGGTTAGTGTCTCAAACTTTAGTGTTAGAGGAACAAGATTGATCCCTTACATATTCACAACATTCTGAGAGATCTAACTGCTTTCCCAAGCGTTTGAGTTACTTTCTTGCAAAATGCCACTGGCAAAGGAAACAAAAGAGTGTTTCAGCTCAGCTAGATTTTTATTTTATTTATTTAACATATTTTAATGTAGTATTTAAGTTTATTGTTGTCTTACAAGTATCCTAATATTAAATATATTTTCAATATTCTCAAAATATACAACACTAGGACTTGCAAAACTGGATTTTTAAGTTCCTGACAGAAATATAACTATTTGACAATCTGAAAAGAAATAATAAAAGATTAGCCAGAACTAATGAATCCATTTTTTAAGCTTACAAGTTTTAATAAATTGAGGGAAGTATCTCAGGGCTACAAAACCTTATTTATGTAAAACATCTGGTACGTTAAAACATTAAATTAGTTTTAGCTAAGACTATCTTTTCTGTTTAGTACCGTCTTGTATTTGAGTATCAGCAACAAACTCAAAGTCATCTGACTATTTAGGTTTGAAAACACAAGTTAAAACTAGGTCTTTCTAGATTTTTTTTAGTATGTCTGATATCTTTGACTATCAATACAACATCCTATCATATTCATTACATCTCATCCCCATGTTAAATTTTTTGCCAGATTTTAAATAAAAATCTAAGTAGTTGATTCATTTTATTGTATGGACTTGGTAACAAAGCTAAGCTGATCAGTTCTATCTGAGTAGTTAGCATTGGTATTAAGAGCTATTATTAATAATTAGACCACATTATGAATAATTAATTAGTACTCAATAGAAATGTGGCGTGAGTTAAATTTACTCTTTCAGTTCAAAGTGAATCAAAGTGTTTCTTAAACAACCAAGCAAGTAAATATTTTTTGTTTATTCAATCAATTATGTGTGCGTTTATTTATAAATATTACTGATGGACCGATTACAGATTTGCTCAATACCGATTCCAAATCCAGAACTTTGGTTTCGATTTTCAATTATGCACTCGATACTGATACCTGTTATAAATGAATTTAATAACACATATATGTGTGCTTCGCTATCCCTATAAATAAAGGGGCATGTTATTTTTATTTAATCTTTGTAGAATAAGATAACTACTATATTGCTATTGATCAAGCAATATATATTATGGTTACATATTATGTAACCTTAATCAATAGCAATACAGTTATCTTATTAGATCTTATTAAGGTTATATAATATGTAGGTAACCTTAATCAATAATAATAATAATAATAATAATATATCTTTATTGCCGTGAAACAAATATAAAATTGCATGGCATCCGTCAACATTTAATACAGGTATAACAAGTGACAGCAAAACAAATAAATACAACAGCATAAAACAGTTAATAATACGAATGATTAAAAAATTACACAGAACTTGTCATTTGATTGATTTAGAACCTCAGAGCAGCCGAACACCATCTACTCATTTGGCAATAGCAATACATTTATCTTATTCTACAAAGATTAAATAAAAATAACTTGCTCCTTAATTTATTTTAGGTCATATTTTATTAGGTTAGCCTATAAGGAAAATACGATACTTCAAGAAGACATACATTTTAATGTATTTCATTAAATTTAATTTAAACAACCAACACCAGTTTATGTAGGCCTAAAGTTTTACTGATTTTTATTTTTCATTGACTACTATGAAGCGAAGTTTCAAGTATCAGTGATTCTTCAATACCGCTGGTATCGAGAATCGGAATCGGCCCATCCCTAATAAATCAAGTATTAGAGTCGGCAGGAGTAAATAGTTTTGTATTGTTGTTGACCGTAAAATGCCAGGCTAAACAGTGGTTGTCCTAGTGTCGATCAGCAAAATATGCGCTCACGTTAAAGCATATTAATCATACCCCATAAGCTTGATTACCAAGCAGAAAACTTAATGTGATTCTTAAATATGTTTTCCGTGTGAATTGCTTTTCCGATTTTTTAAACTTTTGTTTTAGAGGTTGAAAAAAATTAAATTTTATTTTAAGTCAATATATCTATGTAGTTAGACAAAATAAATAACGATTCAAATTAAAAAGTAGATAGCAAATCACATCCGCGGTTTCAATAGCTTTAAAATGAGATATTATGCAATTATTTGTCTTAATAAACAATGCCGTAATACGCTTCAACCATTAACATTGCCATTATGGGCAGAAAATCCAAGATGGCCGGCGGTCCTGCCAAATCTTAATAATGAGTGTGGTAAAACCTAAACTTTGAGTTTGTTTTTCTAACAATATATTTCTATTTTCAAAAGTTAAATGTTCTGTATATAGATGAGACCGATAATCTTTCTAAGGCACAGTTGATTGGTACAGGTAACTTACATACAATTCATACAGGAAAACTTACATACTTTCATCGATACTTATGTATTGTACATTTTACAAGTAAACATTGTACATTTAAGTACTGATATATAAATAGCAGAATTTCATTCACCTAATTACAGCTACTTCTACAATATTTTACCTGTTTACATTATCATCTTTTTTAATTCAATTTTTAGGCTATCAGATCTAGGGCCAGTCTATGAGGATCGGATATAAGAGGATGTAATAGTCATGTACAGACTAAACAATTGTAGTAATGGATGAAATTTGATTTACAGGTGACATCAACAGATGAGGAGCTCAGCAAGTCGGCAGCCATTGCGGGGAATGGCGGGGGGAGTGTGCGGCCCTGCGAGCTGTCACTGGGCGGGGGCGGTCTGGTACCCCCCGCGTCCACGCCCCGTAACAAGTCCCCCGTCACAGTGCAGGAGTGGGTCGACTCACTGCCACTCACTCCTACTGACACTGACGGCCAAGTGAACAGGTCAGCAAATGCTGTGGAATCGGTACTTTTAAAAGAACTTAAACTTTACCCAGGGAGAGATTCCACAAGATACAATCTTTGATTATTGATAGAAGTAGATATTCCATTTCCATATTGAAACTGTTGCCAATTTTAAAATACAAATAAACATAATTGAACTAAGGCACCAACAGTACCTTATGTCAGTAACCAATTTTGTTTTTAATACGCCACCTTTTTAAGTAATACAAACTGAGAGTATAGCTTGCTGTTAGCTATATAATCTTCTTGTCATAACCAAGTATCACATGTTAAGAAAGGAAATATAATTTAAACAGTACCGCTAGCGCACTTTATAAGTAGCTATTCAACTCTGTTCTTTTTCTTATAAAAAATTGGCTACAGATGGTCTATATAAGCACACATATTTTGGTATCCAATGATCAATGATACAATGCTTGTATTGGATTGTAAATATTTCAAACAAAACTCTGAAACTCAATTATATTTTCACATAATTTTATATAAACTCTTTTTTTTACTCTCATTACTATTACATTACATTCTTTAACATGTTTGTCTGGTGTTGTAGGGCAGAAGAAGAAACAGAACCCCGTATTGTTCTCACTCAGGACTCTGACGACAATCTCACGCTAGGAGCTGAAGGTAACGGCTGAATCAATAGAATACATATACAACATACAATTATACAATATACAGCTGTATAACACAAAACCATGCAACTTAAACCAACATCATACAACGTACAATTAAGGCTCACAATCTATTTTGATTTTTGTATCGATAACAGTACACTCTCGATTTTCCAAACCCCGGTTATCCGAGCCTTCAGGTTGGTACGAGGTTGTTTTAGGCCTATATGTATTTTTATTTTCGGAAAACAATAATTATGTTATTACAAATGTCTCTGTTAACAGTACAGTAAAAATAGCTAGTAATTTGTTATTTGTTAAAATAAATATAGCATAAGAAAATTAAAATTGTGGAGCAAGTTTGAGTCACTGTTTTTTTTTTTTGTTTTTTTTTATAACACTAGTTAACACAGCTTTCATAACACACATTATTAAAAAAAAAAATTGTAGGCTATTAAAATACCAATTGTATATATTTTACAAGTATTTTACTTCTTAATGATATACCGTAGCCCCTAAAGCCGGGTTTTCCTAGGCGCGGAAGTGTAGAGCGGACTCCACTTGTTTTAGGTAATTTAATGTTACTGTTTTCCTAGGAGCGGAGCGGAACACTGTGTTAAGTTCTCTTCTGCTCTCTACGTTCCTCTCTCCGCTCTCCGCTTCCGCGCCTAGGAAAACCCAGCTTAACCTCAAAATCCAAGAGATCTCAGTGTTATCCGAGATTCTCAGTAACCGAGGTTGTCGGTTGTTTCGGTTCCAACAACCTTGGTTAATCAAGAGTGTACTGTAAAACAGTAACTTGTATAAAATACCCCTGCCGCAGCAAACCTGCAGACTAAGCGAATTTCCATTTGCCTGATTGGATTTACACAAAAATGTCTCCATAAAAAAACACATTTATTCGCTATTTAAACAGAATTAGTTTAACTAGTACATAGTAGGCTACATAGTTTGCTGCAACTGGGAGGGTAAAACAGTTTTTTTTAATGTTAATAGTTTGGTAAGAAATAAATGCATTTTCCAAATTTGATCAAAATATGTTCATAAACAAGCAAACTACACCAGTTTACTTATTCTCCATAAGAATAACATGGGAATTTTAAATTTAAGATTTTTTTGGAATTTTCTCCATAGCCATTATGCGCATAATAACACTTTAATATACCGGTACTAAATTATTTGTTTTTTAAGCTCTACAAAATTGTTTGGAATGAATTTGCTAAATTTTATGGTTTTCTTTTGTCAAAAAATGAGTAAAACAAATTTTTACCCCATAAAACCCCGTTCCCATAGTCCAATCATGCTAATTTGCGAACTCGTTCGAATAAATGTAGGGCTTATTCCTTATATGGGAAATTCGCTAAAAGTAGTTAATCTCTGTTTAGCTATTTGTTTGGTATGTATAGTTCAGCTAGCTTTCGTCAAACAATGTTGAGTTTTGGGATGATTTGTAGATACCTACATAATAAAAGTCACAAAACATTACTCTAGTATTTTGTCCTGGTCTTCTTCTGGTAGTAAATTAAAGAGAACCAAAATGTTAATGCATTTGCATGCATGTATTTATCCCCTATTAGACAAAGAATAGAAAGAAGAATCTTATAAATATGTAAGTTTTATTATACCATTCATTTATACATGTATTGTGTACGTTGCAGCGGGTTTAATGTGTGGTCCACTGCCTCCAGCCGTCCAAGTCACCAGGTATGAATAGATAAATATTATGTTGGTTTGAAGTAACTTTGGTAAGAATTAAATTAAAACAATTTCATGCTTATCAAAATAAATGTCACCAATACAGGGTCTATGTCTATACATTTTTCTGATGTAAGTTTAAAAACTGAGGGACAATATTTACTTGTATGGTAATTGTTTTATCTTCCGAATTATAAAGCGCTTTGCTTGTTAGTTAAATAATGTTGACCTATTTTATATCATTTATCATTGGTATATACCTTAGTGAAGTAGTAGGCCCTCTAATCTTGACCAATTGGAACTAAAATGTTTTTGGACCATTAGTAAAATTGTTTCGTTATGAAACACCCCCCATTTTTGATACCACAAAGCTGTGTGATAATGTTTCTGATTCACAACATTGTTCTGTAGCCACCAAGAGCCCAGTGAGAGTGACAGCCATTGTAGCAGCGTAGAGTCGTTGCTGGAGGCTCGACGCCCTGACCCTGAGGAGGTTCTGTTTTCACTGGGGTTTGGAGGTGCAGCCTCGTCTGAGTGTCGGATACCCCAGCGGTTCCTGCAGCCTAGCAAACTGAAGGGGGTCGCCATCGACGACTTTCTCAGGCACCAGCAGGAGGTGGTCACCAATTTTGAGACTGGCTTCTACGGTTATAGAGGACTATCTGGTGAGTCATAAATGTTTTTTTTTTATTTTATGTTTCTTAAAAGTGAAACAAAAACTCATCTATCCTTTACAATACAGTAGGTGTGTCTCGTACTGTTCTGTGCATTAAGACAGCAAAGCACTGTCACAGTATAAGTGTAAGTCGCATGATCTAGTCAGCGGTGACAACAGGGATCAAATAGTCCATGACTGTGGTCTTGAGCCAGCAATATCACTAAACTAACGCAGATCACGTTAAGACGTGTATCACTGAGCTAACATTTTTGGTGAATAAGTTTGGCCGTACAATTTATGTAGTTTCTCGTTTGCTCTATTCGATTAGTTTTGGTTTCTGTTTTTCAATTGATCTGGATTCTCCTATTGATTTTGGTCATGTCCCAAAGCCCCAGAAAAGTCTAGAGGGCAGCATAACTATATGAAACCATGATTTTCTACTTAGCTGCGTCATAATACAAACCATAAGATTCATCTATAAAAGATAAAGACCAGTCAAAGGTTATTTTTTTTTTACTTTATCTCACTAGTTTTGGTTTCTGTACTCCAACTGATTACTGTAAGTCATGTCCCAATAATGTTTTACCAAAATCATGTTTCTATCAAATGTTTGGTGAGTTGGTGGCTTGGTCGGTAGCGCCACAAACTTTGAGCGCAAGGCAGCAATGTCTTGGGATCGGATCCTGGTTTTGTCACTACTTTTTATCAGTACCGGCTCACCCATTGCTTTGCTGGATATGTTTCACGCACAGGCCTATGTGGTCAGGAAAATTCAAGGTTATAAAAAACTTAGAACAAGCAAAGGATAGTGTTAAGTAGTAAATTTTGAAATTTCTGCTGGTGTAATCGAGTAATAGAAAACTCCTAACCCTAACTTAACTGAAAGAAGGGAGTCGTTGGCTTAGGCCAAGTTAAGAACCAAATTTAGTCCTCCCGTCCTGCTGTCGTTCTTGGGATCGTAGTATCTTTAAGTGTTGCCAACTTAGTTTAAAGATTACTCGTATTACGTTTTGTGTTATTTGGTTGGAATACTAAAGTGCTGCAAAAAAATAAGTGCGGCAATTAGCTACTTTGCGTGCTATAATCAGTGCAAGAAGCCCACTTTGTCAGGTAACTGTAGGAAATAATATATTTCGTACCTACGGCCAAAAATGAAGTTTTGCTGACTCGAGATCATTTTTAAGTTCGAGCCGGGGGTTCAAAATGTGTTGCTGAGGTAAAATAAATAATAATAATGCAATACAGTTTAAATTTTCAAACATGTTTATTTAAGACAGTTATTAGGTAAACACAATTACTAATTTACAATACATTAAATTTGTTGATTTGAGATCTACATCATAATTTGATTCGTTCAATCATCAAAAAGTAGCCTATTCAACATACATAAAAAAATGACACCTCAATTATAATAATTGGTTATGTTGGACAGCTGGAAAAAGGATGTAACAGAAAAAACCCTTATTGTATTAAATATACATATATTTAGGAAAATATTACTGTAAGTGATATCAATATTAATACATAGTTTTAAAAAGTTGTTAAATAACCAAAATGGCTGTGAAAGTTTAGATATCTAATATTACACTGAGTAAACCACAAGAGTTGAGACCAACTGTTAACCAAGAATACATACATTGTGAATATTGTGATGTGACAGCTTATGTAATACAGACTGTAATCTATTTATCTAATATAGACTGCAAACTGCAATATAAGTGTGATCCTGTTTCCAGGAGCTAACAGTTTGATCCTTCCTACCACAAGCCGCAGGACGTGAGTCAGCATGACTCGTAGTTTTTGTGTGTTTTTTTTTATATTTTTAAGTGTAATTTTTTCTCCTATAGGCCTACAAATTTATTCAAATATTGAAACTATCGGTAACTACACTCATTTGTTTTTTATTTTTTGGTCTGTTGAAACTACGTTTTACATGTTTTTCTTTTGTGACTTTAACCACTGGTTTTCGTTACCATACACTGAGATTTTTTTCATTTCTTATTCTTATTTTTAAACTTATTTGACGCTTAAACATATCAGACATTCTATATTTTAATTTTCAATTGTCATTTGCACTCGCAATAGAGAATGTGAAAATGCATGTATGTTTTGTTTTAGTCTGTATCACTTTTAGTTTATTTTTATTATAAATTAATACATTTACTTAAATATTGTTTGTTTTGTATGTTTACAGAATGTTACTCAAATAAAAACAAAAACCAGTGTCTTCTTGTGACCTACTTAGTAAACGTTTAAATTATAGTCTTGAGATTGATTTACATCCTTCATCTCATACATTAGTTAATCTTTGCATTCTTTACAAAATAGATTTTCTTATGCATTCAAATGGAAAGTAATAATTAATTTGTACATAATTACAATAACCCATAAGAGTCCAGTCGCAAAATGTAGGCAAGTAGAACTACACTTAGGCCCTATTCAATATCTCCTTTCATGAAACACACCACAAAATTTTGAGCCAAAATATTACCAACTTTTGTTGTTCCTGTTGAGCTTAATGCTTTTTTCATCTCCTATCAATGAAAGGTTGTTGGTTTGATGCTGAGAAAATCTAGTAGCTCTTTGATGGTTTTAAACTGAAGAAGCTGTGCTTGATCATTGGGCTCTTCAATGGTCCTGGTTTAAAGAACCTCCTAATTTTAGTCATTTACAAAGCTAGTATCTTATGCATTTAACATTAATCCTCCAATCATCTTAGCTTTAAAATACACACCCAAATATAGAAATATAATCTATAAAAAGTTCATCCTGTTCGGTTCGCAGGTCCTTCTCATACGATGCCTTCAGTGATCGTTGCCAAGATTATGGAGAAGCTGCGCGAGCACGAGAGAGAGAACTGCTCGGTCGCATCGCCCCCGCACGTTTCTACAAACACTGACCGCAACAATCGCTTCACCCGGGCGGCGCGCAACGTCATCACCAACCTCAAGTGAGTGCTGCATACACCTACAATACCTAATCCTTGGACGATTAACTGACTATCTAGACAACTGTGCTAAAAGAAATAGTCCCAAACAATTAAATGATGTGCAAGGCCATGATTCTCATACTGGGTAGCTTATTATGGAAAAAAACACATGGTAGTCAACTGTGAAAAAAGGATTAAGGACTTTTTAATGCATTAAAGATGGGAATTTCCTTTACTTTGAAGTAATAGTCATAAGTTTTGTAGCTTTTCCTACAGTATGAATACAGGATCAGTGTTTTTTTTTCACTCCCTAGTTCTAACAGTTCAGACGAAGCTACAAAAATAATTGTATTACCATATTATAAGGTACCACAATGATGCTCACCGTTAATAGGAAGACACGATCAGCGTTATTTCACTCGCTCATTCTAACAGTTTAGACCTCTGTCGTTAGTAAAATAATAATCTATTACCATGGTACTATTATTTTATGATGCTCGCTGTTAATAGCAATATGCAATCAGTGTGATAGTTACTGTATTTCATTCATTCTTTTAAACCGTTCAGAATGGTTTCCAAAGTAATACGGGTATTCTCAATACCTAATACCCATGTTTTCAGGCTAGAGATGGTGACAGTTCAGTAATAGGCTAGTATCCTAGTATGTTAAATGACACCTACTCTTAGCTTAAGGTATGTTTTATGCAAAGTTAATTTTTAACATCCTTTGTTTTATAGGAGCCCAGGGAATTCGGTTCTGACACCGGACAATCGAGCATGGCTGGACAGTCAAAACCAAAGGTAAGAAATGCAAAAACAAAATTATGTATTCCCATTCCAATAATCTATATTCTATAACATCATATTTTTTTTTATTTTCAGTTATCTTGCTGAATCTTATGTAAATATTATAAACTGTGAACAATAGTACATGTAAACAAAGGAGGGTGAATCAAAAACAAGCTGTACCTAGATTGCAAAGTTTGAAAAGAGGAAAATTTAGTAATTACCCAACAAAATGGTTGTTTCCTGTGTTATTATTGTGCAGTAAAAAAAAATAAGAGTTTGTCAACATTTGTTTACATTAGGTGTAGGTTTAGGTAGTAAAACTGGCCAGGCACTATAAATCAGTGGATGCTAATTGAATAAATGATTTTATTTCCATTAAAAAATTACAAAGTAAAAAACAAACATATCATTGGAAATATAACTGGCCACTTGATCAAGTTGTGTGGTCAGTAGAGAAAATTATTTAACAATCTAAAAATAAACATTAACCAACTAGCTCATATATAAAATGACACATGCTCACTCACTCACTCACTCTTTATTACATGTCTTACTGCTATCTATCCTAGCATCATGTCTAAACGGCTATGCTACCAACTCTCTGCGTGACCAACGGGTGGCTGGTAGCCCCGGGTTGTCCCAGGACTGTCAATGCATCTGTTCCCGTGGTACGGCATGGAGTCGGCTGCATAGCTAACTCACTCCTGTGGTACGGCATGGAGTCGGCTGCATAGCTAACTCACTCACGCTAAGCATTTATTTACACAGTCACACTTCTCATTCACACTTACACCTAAATGAGTACTACGCACTTGAATGATCGAACACAAAGTCAGAAAATTGAGCTTGAGCCTAGCTTTTACTAATTCTATGCTATTGCCACTGCAGAACAAGAAGATTGTACAGTTTAAAAATTCATGCTTTTCCTGTGATCGCAGGGTACAATAATATATCCCCACGAACTCAAAGGATGTTTGTGATTTCTCAGCTATAGACAAAAAAATTTTTTTTAATAAAATTTATTTTGCCGCAAAATACAATGAATGATAAATGTAAAAGCACAACTTGAACAAAAATCTCATGCTTTCACACCTTTATCATTTACTCATTCACATAATGCACGGAAAGCTCAGAAGTTGTCCAAGTAATCTGATGTAGTGTACAGCTACCATTAAAAACAGATTTGTAATTATAAGAACGGTGAGAATCATTTTATTTTTTGGTTTATTCTCATAACAAGTCAAGAGTCTGGGTGACATTAAGATACAACATGACCAAAGTTTGCACCTTTCAAAACATTACACAATTCTGAACCCGTGTGGAAATACATGTAAATAAACTAAACTAGCCAAACCACTGTATGATATTGCAGTATTCAGTAGTTTTTGTCTCATAGCAGTCTTGATAACATAGCATCTGTAATGTGATTGTTGTTGTAGATCACCAGAAGTGAGTCGGAAGAGAATCATCATCGGACAGCAGTCGTTCACTTTCAGTCGGGACGGAGATCTCATAGAAAGCCCTCCCTCCAGTCTTACTGACAGCGACAGGTACTAATTCAATACTTTCAATAATTAACTATTGTTTGTGTTAGTTAATGAGATATTCATTGTCATCTTTTTAGAGAGCAAAAACACATTTTGAACTTGCTTGCTTGGTCGTATATTGCAGTATGAAGTTTTGTTTTAACTGTTTCAAACAGTAAACTATCGTGTAATGAATTGGCCCCTGGATTAATGGTTTATTCAAGAATAGTTTTTTTATAAATTTACTAGTGTTACATTACTACCCATGGTTTCAGACTTCTTGAGTCTATCTTGAGGTGTCACAGGAACATCTTAATGAATGTGTCATCTAGCCAATGTATCCAGATCTGTTGAAATCATCGAAAATTCACACCTAAAACATGTACATACGACAAATAAACATAGAACGTATAGCAACTAGCCAGTTAGAGTATAAGGTTACAAGCAACAATGGAAGATGAGCAATTCAAAATGTTAGTGCTACTCGAGAAAGAATTCCATTTATGAACACTGGTAGATTGAAATATATTTTTAAGTGTCAACAAATATTCCAAAATCTTTAATTTAAAATTTACAACTCTGTTAGCAATGCATTTGATATGTATTTAAAACTCAGTTCTGTTAAATGTTAAACAGCAGATGGACGAGTAGCACCGGCACCCCAGGGCTTCAAAAGAACGATCTCTCATTGGACAAACCAAGCTTCCCCTCCATACAGGAGGCGGGAGAACCAGCTCCCCCCTCCCCTCCAACCACTGTTCCCCGCCATGCCTTTGCCAACATAGTCACAACTTTGCTGGCAGAGAAGAATCAGGTATTGTTAGGTTTTTATTTCAACATAATTTTGTTTATGTAAACAAGTCTTTTTTATGACAACAACCATTGATCATAAACCTACTAGGTAGCAGTTTAATTGATTCATTAACAATGTTTTTAGGAATACAAGACATTTGATTTTAAAGCGGTTGAGTTTAATAGTAAAATAAATTGTAAATAGCAAGTCAGTAAATAAAGAAAATGAACAAACATGTTTGAGTATCTCACATGTTGGTTGGGAGACACACTTCTTGAATCCAACAGCAACAGAACTACTTCCTTTAAATTGAAAAGGTGAAAGAAAATTGCAGGATGTTTAAAACTGGTTTTGTGGATAAGCCAATGATTCATTGGTCAAAGAAGTAAAACAAAATGGATTTAGTATGTTGTCAGTAGAAATTCCTCTTTTTATCCTCTAGTAGTACATTATGTGTAATTAGTTGCCATTTTGAATTTGATCTAATTTATACTTAGCATTTTTACACAAACCAATAGTAATAGTTACACCAGAAACATTACAAAAAATGTACTTTCTTCCTTCAGGAATCAAAGTTGTCAAGCTCTTCAATGGAAGCCCGCTCTTTGGGTGACAGTGGTGTTGGATTGCCGTCAAGCGGTCGATCGTCACGTGGAGTTGATGAGTTTGACAGTCCTGACTACGGCACGAGAACAGGAGCTGTCACCGTCGAACAACCTCTTCCAGAGACCCCCTCATCCCTCGAGGTTTTTCCATCACCAGATTCCTCCGGATCAACTGAAACTGCAAATGCACCTAGTGAATCTCAGGAAACTGTGTTGAATGAATCTTTTTTACCATCCATATCAGTGGATGAAACTTTGGCCAGCGAGTTTAGAGAAATTGATAGTAGTTTAGACTCAAAAAATGATCAACCAAATTCCAGTAGCATAGCACATATTAGTCAAGTTGAACTATTAAGTGAAGCTTGTAACGATGAAGAAACTTCTATTAGGTTAGGATCGGATTTTTATTCTAATACCAATTTACCGACGGGTAATCCTAGTATAAGTGATAAACATAGTGAAAAAAGTGTCAGTGTGACAGATTCAAACGTTTTAGAAAAAGCTTCTGTCGCGTCTAACTCATCAAGTATCCTGGAACGGCCTAAGGTTTATACTAGTCTTCAATCTTTTGACACATCAACTTCTTGTACTAGTCCGTTTCCTAGCCTCGCGAGTGAGTTAGAACAAGCACAATTGAAAGAGCAAGAAAAACCACCTGTAGTTAACAGGGAGACAGAATCGCAAGATGAGGAAGAATCTCACCCATCAACCTCAGCTCCAGTTCGAGTCATTGAGAGTCTAGACAAGGTAATAGAATCATTAGAGAAAATCATGGAGCCCCTGGAAGTCATCACGGAAAGCAGTCTTCAGTTCAACTCAGCCATTAGATCTCAATCAGATAAGGTACATCTCTCTAAGGTTAAGGTGCTTTCTTTTGTACCTATTATTGCTCATACAGAGTAGGCTATACGTTTGTATAGAATGTTGGTTGGTTAAGCTACTTTAGTTAATGTGGTATTCTAAATATATATCTGCAGCCTGATTTCCTAGATTTCCATTTTTACATTTCTAGACTTAAAATAAATATCCTGTAATTAAATTGAGGTCAGTCAGGTAGCAGTTTGAGTAGTCTAATGTTTTGATCAACTGATATCTTTATCTAAATGTTATTGGGTTGAGTTGAATTAGTTTATCTATTCTACCCTGACTAACCTAACCTGTTAACCATTGTGTCTGGTTTATGCTTTGCTGTACTAGTATCAATGTCCGGTTGATAAGAATGTTTTCCTGAAGAATCTTCTTCAAGGAAGAAACAGGGTTGTGACAGAATGTGGTTTTATGTACAACTGTAGAAATTTAATTTAATTATCAGTAGAGGCTCGATTATCCTACCTAAAACGGCCACGGCAAGGTCGGATAACACAGAAAATGATAAAAACAGTGTTTGCGCTGGCGCTGTGACCTCGCAATGAGTTGACGATCGCGCTGCGATTGTGGGACATGTTCACAATTGTGTCGGGATCGCGGTAGATGTTCAAGATGACACCGTGACTTTGATTGGGGAATTCGTACTTTTTAATGGAAAATGTTGATGCCTTGTTCACTTTTGGTTTTACTTTTTATAACTACTGATTCTGTAACAAGGGTTACCAATGAAAAGCTCAATGATAAATATAAGTTGAGTACAATTTGTTTTTACTCAGGTAGTAATTTCTGTTTAGGAAAAACTTGTACATAGCTTCGAAGATCTCAGATCACTTGCAAAACAACTTGTGGTAAGTATTTTGATATTACTTAAGATGTATTGTTTTTAATCACTAATAGATTGCTTAAAGTTTTTTTAATATGATGGAGGGTTTACCTTTTATAAATAAATATTATAAGAATAGGCTGAATCCGCTGCACTAAATACTACTGTAGTTAACCCACTGGCATATTTCCGTCCTGCCGCTAATGTGTTCTGGCATTCCTAGACGGAACTGTTCCATCCATGGACATTGCCACTAGCTCTACATTATTCCAAGGGATCACAGCACTTGTCGGATCAATAATTTTGTTCTATCTATTTGTAATTGTGACACTGTATATTGTCTGTATTTTTAAATTATTTGGTTGACTTGTTCTGTTTTGGAAAACAAAAATATTAGTTAACAAGTGGGAGTTATAAGGTTATGTTTTGTGTCAAAATGTCGCGACTGTCTGTTTACGATTGAGTGAAATAGACCGATATATAGATAATTTGCAAAAGTCTCCCAATATTTCTGAAGAGGAAGATATAGTCATTTTAAACATAATCCAGCATAATCAATAAGAAAGTTATAGTTGTATTTGTAAGTCACTAAAAGAGCCAATCAATTGAAACTAGAGGCCGCCCCATGGTTGAAAACTCTAAACATCTGATTGGAATTTCTTCCATCTGTTTTGATTTTATTTTTCTGTTAATATTTCATTGTTATTTCCTCATCAGCATGGCAACACATAAGGCCATGTTATTTTTGTATATTAAATTCATTTTTTGAGCCATTTTTTAGCCTATTTTAATTTATAAAGAGATTCTGCACATCTACAGGTAAATATCTTTTTAACAGTATGCGTATATTTTCCCTGTGATGCACACGAGCTGAGGAAAAAGGTTTTTAAGAAACATGGTTGCCTATTGGGTTCTTCTATAGCATGGGATATAGGATTCTTGTGTGTAGGTAGTGCATTTTTTGTATGCAAATGGGTTAACAAACTGTAATTGGTAAGATGTGTCTATAGTCCTATTTATGTATTATATTGTGTTATATTTATTTATATTGTTATATTTGATATTGTGTTGTTGTATTTTCTCTTCTATTTATCATATATTTGACTAAAGTTGGCTGTTAAACGCTTTCAAAACTGTTCCTTATTTAACTACTTTTATGTTATACATGTTGACCGTTAAAATGAATAAATAAAGTAACAGAAACATCTTACTTATTAGAAAATGACAGGTCATGTTACAATTTATTTTACTTTTGTTGTTTTTTATCAAGTAGACACTGATTTTCACACATTTCTTTTAATTGTGTATAGAAAAAAAAAACACTTGTAATATTCTTTTCTTGGACAAAAAATCTATACCAGAAAGTTTTGATTTTGTTTATATTTAGAGCAGGCTTTCCTCTACAGTGTACCTACACTCTAAAGTGTTAACCTACACTCTTTGCCCTCTTGTCTCTTTGCTCTTGACCCTCTTCTTTGCTATTGAGAAGACTCACCCACTGTACAGGCAAGCCTGCTCTTCTTATCGGAAACAAAATCAAATCTCACTTCTAACATAAGTTAGTAATTTCCATTTTCTTTCTCCTGAATAACAATAATTTTAAATTTCCTTATGCGCTTACTCCCTTATACTCTCTTGTTCATAAAAAAATACATTTTATGTTTTATGTATGGAAATCATTACCTGTTGTAGGATATCAACTTGTTCATTTCTGCCAATGCTTGTGATGAAAGGATTAAGAATTAGTTATTTAGTAGTCATTAAGTCCAAATTCATGCATCAAGTTTTACATTATTTTTTGTTACAATTTCACAGGAGGCTAAAGTACCAGTTGAAATCGGCAGTTGTGAACACTTTCTGAACTTGACCATCAATGAGGTATGAACTATTTTGTCATTCACGAATATTATAATGACGCTATTTATTGTATTGCTGTACATGAAACAAATAAAGAAGATTTGAATTTGATTGGTAAAAAGAAAAAGTAATTTTATGCATAAATTAGAAAAATAGGGATGGCAGCTAGCCTACCTTAGAAAAAGTGTTATTATTGTTATTATTGTCTATAACATTATTGATTGAAAGAGTAGCCTAAAATAAGATCAATTATCATATTATAAGGCTAAATTTATAGAAGTTAGTAAAAATTTTAATGTTTACTATTTGTCATTTGGATATAGTCACCAAAACCAGTATAAAAAACTAAATAGTGCATCCTTCAATTGAGAGAGAGAGTGGATTGAGTCATTGATGAGAACTCAGAAATACACAACATTATGATGCAGATTAAGCTGTTTGGGAATGTTAGAGTTTTACTTGATGAACACTCACCAAGTTTACTGACTTTAACAGAATTTTGAAAAATCATCCTATTGACAGAAACTTTACCATCGCCATTGGACTTAACTGGCATTCCTCTGCTTTCATACATGATTTGCCAGCGTTTTGCTACTGACCAATACAACATGTGTACAAAGTTGTTCAGATCTAAATTAGACCCTCCCCTTTTACCCCAATTACCAAACAATTCTCCCATTGCAGACAAAATTGTGTTACAAAACATGAAAGTAGAGTAAAAAAAATATTTTTTTTTTTTTCAAAAACAGAAAACTGTTACAGATTATTTTCAAAAAAATTATTTCACGGTAGTTTATGTCTTGTAAATATTTTATTTGATCTTGGAGACTAGATCTTCTTTGTGCGAGTGTCATTGTGTTCAAATACGTGTGTTATTCATTTTAATTCCTGTCAAATAACTCATTCAGTAATCAGTAATGTTTTGATTCAATATAAACATGTTAATTACCATAATTTAATACTGTATTGTAATTTAATACACTTTCCTATTCAATAGTATTTTGCGGATTAACCACGATTTTACGTATCCAGGAAGCCTCAACACTACTTTATCCCGGTTAATCGGGAGTTGAGTATCACAGGTTGAGGTTGCTACCTCTTTAAAAATGACTTCACACCTGTCAGAGAATGGACATCAACTGAAAACAATGTTTTGAGATGGCAAATCACCAAACAAACATTCACCCTTCCCAACTTGCGGTGCCACCTTCACATTGGTGCTTGTGGTGTTATTGGCTGACTGATTGTCATCAAATGATTTCAGAGATGTGAGCTGCAGTGTAGGGTTGTGAGGCTGGCACTGTCTAGTTATCAGTCTCACCTGGCTCAAGATACATCTCACTACGAGCTGAAGTGTTGTCTCAGCGTAGAGGTCTCCAGATTGTCTGACTTGCTGGACACAGCCTCTGATCCCGACATGCTCAACACTCTAGTCAAGCAGGTTTGTGCTGCATCATAGTGTGTTTACGTTTACATTCTTTGAATTTACATTAAAACATCATTTTTCGGCAGTAATGGATTTTACTTACTGTAACTTTTATTTAGCTATAGGCGCTACTATACCTCCTTAAGTAGTGTATAGTTTAATTTTTCTCAATACAAAGAAATGTACTTTTTTACCAGGATTTAGGCAATGGAATGAAAGAATTCTCGGTGGATCAGCATAGATTTTTTTAACTGAGTCATGTTGGTGCATCGTGGTACAGAAAAAATATACAATCTTTTGTTTTGGGCGGAAACCTGGTTAGGCTAAAATTGCAGCATTGATTGCTTTGAAAAAGTACAGACTTGGAAAAAAATTTAATATTACTATCGATCAATACAAAATATTTTACATGATCTCCCTCATATCACAGTAAAATTGTGAACATCTTCCGTGGTCTTGGCGGAATCGTGATGGTCTTCCACAGTCACAGAAAGATTAATTGGGAATGCCTTCCGCAGTTATAGTGAAATCGCGAACATCTTCCACATTTATCAAGACATGTTTATTGACGTTTGTAATGCAATGTACTTTGTCGACTGCAATAAAAGAATTATTATTATTATTATTATTATTTATGACAAAATCAAGGACATCTTCTGCAGTCTCTGTGAAATCGTAAATGTGTCCTTTGGGCTCGACAAAATCATGAAAATCTTTTGCTGTCACAGTGAAATTGTGAATTTCTGCCGTCAAGGCAAAATTGTGAACATCTTCTGTTGACACGGCGACATTATCATCATCCCCCACAATTAATTGCAGCAAAACTGTGAACTGCATACTCGATTGTGGCAAAATTGTCAATCTTCACAGACACTTTCTGTGATCGTAAAAATTAGAAGCTTGGCTCAACCCTATCTGATTTTGACCAAATGCAATGTATTAATTTTCCCTCACCCATCCCACAGGCCAACTGTTAGCCCGACCTGCCCAAAATATTGGGAACCACTAGAATCCTGTTTTCTTACCATTTTAAGGTGACTAAGCAATCATTGGAATTATTTAATTTTTATCTTATGAAACCAAACTTACCTGCTGTCTATATGTATAGTTGATTATATAATTTGTATTAATGTATTATGCTAATTTAGAAATTTCAAATTTTTAGATGACTGAACTTTTGAAACATCAAGCAGAGTTGAGCAAAGAACTTGATCAGTGGATGAGTCAATCAGCTGAGGAGGCACCAGGGTGTCATCAGCTGTGCGAGGTGGTGTTGCGTCGTCTGCGAGCTCTGGAGCTGCTTGTCCACCGCAACACACAGGCACTCTCTGACCTGCGAAACCAGGTGTCTCACTGACCAAGTGACGTACACTAGACAAACCAATCAGCTGAGGAGGTGCCAGGGTGCCATCAGCTGTGCGAGGTGATGTTGCGTCGTCTGCGAGCTCTGGAGCTGATTGTCCACTGCAACACACAGGCACTCTCTGACCTGCGAAACCAGGTGTCTCACTGACCAAGTGACGTACACTAGACAAACCAATCAGCTGAGGAGGTGCCAGGGTGCCATCAGCTGTGCGAGGTGATGTTGCGTCGTCTGCGAGCTCTGGAGCTGCTTGTCCACCGCAACACACAGGCACTCTCTGACCTGCGAAACCAGGTGTCTCACTGACCAAGTGACGTACACTAGACAAACCAATCAGCTGAGGAGGTGCCAGGGTGCCATCAGCTGTGCGAGGTGATGTTGTGTCGTCTGCGAGCTCTGGAGCTGATTGTCCACTGCAACACACAGGCACTCTCTGACCTGCGAAACCAGGTGTCTCACTGACCAAGTGACGTACACTAGACAAACCAATCAGCTGAGGAGGTGCCAGGGTGCCATCAGCTGTGCGAGGTGATGTTGTGTCGTCTGCGAGCTCTGGAGCTGATTGTCCACTGCAACACACAGGCACTCTCTGACCTGCGAAACCAGGTGTCTCACTGACCAAGTGACGTACACTAGACGAGCCAATCAGCTGAGGGGGTGCCAGTGTGTCATAAGCTGTGCTAGATGGTGTTGCGTCGTCTGCGAGCAAGGTGTCACTCTGACCTAAGTAGATTTAGCAAACCCTCTCGACATTCTGATTCTACTACAATTTTAAATTACTCTTTTATTTAACTAAAAGAAGTTCTTTTAGATCTTTGCACACACTGAGTTGAAATTTCCCATATTTTTATGAAATTCCTACAATTACGGTTGTAGATATATTTAATATCACTCACAAATCACACAAATGAAACTTTGATTTGGTAAATTTTTGAGCTTATTACCTTCTTTGCCCTGAATCTTTTTCCTTTTGTGAGTAACAATGGAACTTTTAGTTTGAATAAGATATGTATATGTATGTTTTGTACAACTGTTTGTATGGCATTATGCTGTTTTTTAACTTGTACAATGACAAAATGCAATTAGCTTAAGCATTGCACGTTTAGAAAATTTAGACTTTGGTCAGGAAAAACTCTTTCAACTAAAATGGTTTCTTCACCAAGCTGGATGTAATATTGAAGCTTTTTAAAATCTATCTCAGTTTGGAACAACTTTGAGAGGTTATTTTTTAAATAGCTTAAATGACAATTTTTATCATAAAAATTCTTATACACCAGTTATATCTCACAATGAATTCTGAAACTCATAAAGCTGACTTGTCAACAACTTTTTGCTGAGTTTTACATGCCTTGTACTTAAATTAAGTGATTACTCAACTTAAAATAACCATTTTTATATCCTAAAAAAGAATTCCCAATCTTATTTTAAGGCTTTATGTAGGCTAAATATTTCAACTTAAGTTTATGATGGATATTTAAATCCTCAGGAAAACGTTTTGTTGTGCAGCTAAAGTAACCAAAAAAGTTAATTTCATAGCTCGACTAGACAATATGAAAATGCTACATACAAATTATAGTACTGCAAAATAATTTGTGGTAATCTAGATTAGGCAGTGTGTTTATAAGTCTGAATAGGGCACAACATTATTTAATGTGATAGCATTTAAAGTTGAAAACTTTTAGGTATTGTTTGCTCTTTTTTTCTGATTTCCCTTAAAAGAAAGTTATATTGCAAAAGTAATTACTTGGGACCATTTTGACAGGGTTTTTGATAATTTTTTCTAAGAAGCTAAATAGTATTTTTTTTTTATAATACACCTTGTAAAAAACGTTTTAAGGGTCTTTGCAGTGTGTACAGCCTACCTGAATACTGGGAATATCATGTGAATTTTCATGACCGAGAAGGAATCCATGAACTGCTGGTCAATTTTGCATAGAAGAAAGGTTTGAAATTTGGAATGAATGCAAATAAAATCTGCCACTAAGCACTGTTTGTTGTCGTTTGGCTTCCTTTTGTCAGGAAAAATGATCTTGATCTCATCACAAAATCACAATGTTGCCCATGATCTTGCAAGTCGCTGCGATTGTAAGAAATTATTTGTACATCGCTGCTATTCCTGTATATCATCACAGATAGGGCCCTATTTTTGAAATGGTTGACTGTTGAGTTGAGTGTTGAGTCACTCACTTTCCAATTGTTATGTATTTTTCATTTTTCAAACGATTGACAGTTGACTAATCCAACTAAAACTACTCACCACCAATTGAGCTGTTGAGTGAGCAGTTGACTGCACTTTCTTTTATCTCCCTCAGCAAAAATTGTTATTTTTTTTATATCAACGCCATATTGTAATTGCTTTGTTTACTACTACTATTACTAACTGAGATTATAGGTTAGGTATTTGTTGTCAATTATTGCCATAGTGCCCAATATTTTATTCTATTGTTTTCTGTATAATAAATTACATTTTTATTTACTGTGTCAATAATAGACTATCAAATCAAGGGTTGTATCCTTGTTGGTATGTTGCAATACTTTGAAAAAGACGGCCTACTAATTAAACTTATTATAAGATAATTATTATTATGATTTATTAACTTAAACATCAAACACAATTAAAAATAACAAGAAAAAAAAACTATGAAGGGAACTAAGGTGATTTGTTCTTAAATAGAGACGAAGAAAGCAAATAACTTATCAAACGGGTATAATTATAATGAGGTATAGCCTAAAACAAGGCTCCGTGGTTAATTTATTTCGAAAACTTATAAAAAAGGTACTTTTGCAATCACTAAGATTAAGACATAACCTTAATCTGGCAAGTGACAATCTCTACGGACTGAGCTGACAGTTTACCTCAGTTTCTCGAAATATGGCAGATTGAGTTGAGATTCAGATTAGCTGAGAAAAGGATCCATCCAGAATTTAGAGTGAGAGGTTAGCTTGAAGCTCGCAAGCCAATCTGCACCTGTGCTATTGGTTCAAAATGATGTCATCTGTTTTTCGTGCGGTGTTGCCGCTTTCATTTCTAAACGAGTCACTTAACTAGTGATCACCAACTCACTTCTCAACTGTTGGATTTCAAAAAAACAAAATCCTCTTGTTGGTTGAGTTGAGTGTTGACGATTGACTCAACTCTCAACCATTACAACAATAGGGCCCATAATGTGAGAGATGATCACTAACGTGCTGGGATTCAAACAAACATCACAGTTTATTGTTATGTCAGCGGGCAATTATCACGGATGTTGCCAAAATCGCAAGAAATCATATATGTTGCTGTAGATTTTTTATCATGGAGTTAACTTGAATCTCTTTGTCATGGTAGCTGGACACCCTGCTTTGTTAAAAAAAATCTTGTTTTTCTGGGATGATTTTGATTTTGTTTTAAGAATTAAAGCAGATGGTAGGCTGCAGATAAACTATAGAGTTATCAGCAATGTCCTAATTTAGACTTCTCCGTCCAGTTTACAAGAAAGAGCTGCAAATAATTATATGGCATTACTAAGTAGAAAAAATCTGATCTGATTATCATAAAAATTAGATAAACCACAATGTCTCAGTCAATGCTAACATTAAATATTGAAAATACAATTGAAATAATAATAAAATAACAATGAAAGGCTAATTTTGATGTGTTTATACCCGTTTTATCTAAAACATGCTTCATAAAAACGTATAAGAAGAAGGTTTTTAAGAGAAGTTTATTCGTGTGTCAAAAGAAAAATTAACGGAACAGTAAGTTGTTAATTAAAATGTTGCATCTGTTTTTAAAATAATAATTACAAAGAGTATTTTTCAAATGTCTTAAGCTTGTGTACCTATTGTAAATAAGTCCTAGTAATTATTTGAAAAATTTATTGTCACCATAGTTGTATTCCATTGGTTGTGAATGTTGCACAAAATCTAGTTTAACATAATATTACGGTTGTTATTGTAAATTTAGTGCCTTCATTTAGTGTCGAGAAAAACCTTATACTTTATTGAAAAATGTTAAATAATATAAAGTCATTAAAACTAGTTGAACTTCAGCACTCCTTTAAGGACTGCTAAAAACTGACAATGAGATGCAGCTTTAATTTGTTGAACTATGCATCATTGTATAAGGATAGTTTATGAAATTAAGTAGTTCTAAAAAATAAAGTTATATTTTAGTTATTACTATCAAGAAACTTTATACATCCTCTAAGATAAATTCTGTATCGGTAATATCATTATTAGATAAAGTAATTGTGAAATCCAACTAGGCAATGTATAAGATGTGTACATAACTATTTCCTGTAATGTACTTATATGAAAGTTACTTAACTTGTACATAACGTGTTTACATATTAAATATTTTATTAATAATATATATATATGACGTACCAAATCTAATTAATATACTAGATTAAACTTCTTCCTTTCATTTGGCCATTGGAAATATATATAAAATATATACTGATGTTATACAAGGTTAAATTCAACTGCTTCAGACACAGTTGTTTATTTTCAAATTTAAAAGAAAACATGAAAAGGTGAGCCAAAATAGAAACAATAATCTGGTTGAGAATTAAACAATTTTTAGTGAGTCGGTGGCTCAGTCGGTAGCGTCGCGGACTCCGGGCCCAAGGCAGCGATGTCGTGGGTTCGGATCCTGGTCACTGCGGATAACATTTTATCAGTAGGCCTACAGTTCACCTTTGTACTGTACCGGCTCACTCCTTGCCTTGCTGTTAACAATCCACGCTTTATGGCTTAGTCTATGTGGACGGGCAAATGCAACGTTAAAAGAGGCCACCAACCTCTTTAAAAAAATAAGAAAATGTGTAAACAAAAAATATTAAATAACCTTGACATACATAAAACATTTAAACTTGAAATAATTTCAAGTAATTCTTGACACAGTTGTTATTGCTGATTCAATGCACTGAGATTACAGTTGTTGATGGTCTGTGATGCTGTCTTTGACATGAAAACCCAAATGATTATCAACAAAGATTAAACTTTAAATATGTAATTCAATTCAGTGAGTCAACTTCCCTATAAGTTGTGTTACAAATATCAACATGGTTTACAAGATTACAGCATGTAAGTAAAAACTATATTTCAACCAATATTTGCTCTACATAGTTTTTTAAGTGAATAACCACTATGTTTTTTACTTATTACTTCAAGGTTGGTCATATTTTACTACTAAATTGACTAGAACTTCTTTAAAACAGCCACAAACTAGCTAGTGTTACCAATTATTGTTGAAGTTATGAAATTACATATTTTCTGTAATAAACAGCATCACCATAGAATAGAGATATTAAACATAATACACAGTTAGAGTACAATTTCATAATTCCCATAAGTTTATCATGGTATCATTGAAACTAGCCCATATTCAAATTGAGTAGACAGTTTCTTCTCTAGGTACTGAACAATATAATAGGCTGTTATATACTATAGCGCTTGTAATGCATAAAGGAAAAATCAAACAGGCGGACATCATTTGGATGTTATTTGCATAAAGATTGCTCAAATTTGATGTAATTTCCAATGGCCAGATAATCAAACATCTTATTCCAATTTGACCAGGGTGTAAGTCTTACTTAGCATTTCCAACTATCTAAAACTTGACTAATCCAACAAGAAACTGAATAAGGACAATCTAAGTCGAGCTTTAAGGAAATATTGTATTTTAATATCCAGTTATATCATGGTTAAACACTCAAAATATTTTTATATCGTATTAAAGGCTGATTGATAATAAATGTGAAGAAATGAGATTGAGTACTTAATATGGAAACTGTTTTAATATGTTCCTTGTTAAACCTATTATTATACAATTTGTCTTAATTTAATCGTCTTCGTATTTTTTAACACATGCCTTCTAGTAAAGTTATGATTGTATAACAAATTTGTCTACTTTTTCTAAGAGAATTGTTTTTTTTTTCAAAAGTAGTTTAGTTAATTTTCCAATCCATTTCAGTAAAATGCATATTCTTAATTATATGACAATTCAGCTCGGTTGTTATTTTTAACTACTGATTAACTATTTTTACATTGTTAATGCCTAGTTACAAATTTGTCTTCTTGGTAATTTTTTTTTATTTTTAAGGTTTTAATTCATAAGTAAGTGTTACAAACCTGAAATACCATGAAATCACCATGGATGTGTAGGCCTATGGGTTATATCAAACATGACCAAAATATATTTTATACATAGAACGATAGAACTTATATATTTTACATAAAACTATTTTAACAAAGGAAGAAAGCTAAGCTTAAAAATTAAGCATACCTATATTTATAGGCCTATTGTTATTTTATTTTAAATCAATATGTTAACTAACTAATGTTAAGTAAAATGTGTTTCAAAGTATTCATTATCAAATCATTGATACTAACATAAACCATCCTTTATTTTAATCAGGTAGATGATAGAGTCAAGCTAAAAACTGCAAAAAGCTTTTTCATTTCTTTGCAAACAAAACCTTAACAAAAATCCATTACTTTTTACTAAACCACCTCTGTACACATTCCCAAATGTATTTTAACTTGTTTTATATCGATTCTATTTTCTTTGAAAATGGGTTTTAATGAAGATATTATAAACTTAACATTTTGTCTTGCCTTATAACAATCTTATAATGCAACTCCTTATTGATCCTTTAATCAAACCTTTAACGTCTTTCATCAAAGATTTGTTTTGGAACCTAACATTTTTTCTATTTTATTAACTAGTATGCACTGGAATAAATATTGTTATTCTTCTACATCACTAATTCTTTTCACCTTAATGATTTTCAAACAAATAATTTTTTCGATGAAGAAAATGATATTAAAACGCTTTGTATATTTAGCGGTTTGGAGCAAACTATATGATTCGTGTCTATTTTATTATGAACTTGTAGATAGTTGATAGCCTAATATTGCGCAATATTTACATTGTACAAGCATTCCCTAGGTTATTGGATAATTTCCACTTTTAAATAATAATTTTGTATTTTTTCTAACATTTTGTTGTTATATTGAACTTGTTATGTTGAGGTTAGTTCAGATAAGGTAATTGTTAAGTATTGTTATTGTTCATGCCAGGTTATTTATTAATATATTTTATCATCTTAGCAATGTTATATTTAATGCATTTTGCACAAAGTTAAAAATAAAATTTTTGTTTTCTTAGGTTGTTTTTAGTCTCTGGTTACCTTTAAATAACTTGCAACACAATTTGACAAACAGAACCTTGTATCATGTAACATATGATATGGTTCTTGTAGGGGTGTGCGATGCATCGAAAATGCATCGAAATTTCGATTCGATGCATCGAATCGCGATTCGATTCAGTGGTGGTCAAAAAACGATTCGATTCACGAGGGAGTCAGTATCCATATACGAAAAACGCCTGCAGAAAGTCAATGCAATACCCGCAATACAGGAGCGCGTTGCTGTTGCGTTTCCTTTACGAAGGCGTTCTTATTTAATACATTCTTTGCATTAAATATAGCTTTAATTGTTTTATATTTTTTTGTTTTGACATTGCAAATGATTAGAGGTTTGTTTTTTGTCTTGATGTAAGCAGTGTGTGAAATATTTTACTACTGTGAACCTAGCCAAAACAAGGTAGGTTACTCCAAAATCATTTTAAAAATAAGTCTGAAAAATTGTTACTTAATACTTAACTAGTAAAATTAATGTTATAGACTGATTCATTTGGTATTTTTGTTAGGTGTCTGCCGGTCCCCGTCCCCGAATTTTTGTTGGGGCAAAAGAAAAAAAAAAGAATAATTTATTTCCAAAGAAACACTCTTATATTATTATATATATTATTACAGAGGAATTAAAATGTTCAAATGAGAATTTAAAATTAAGTTGGCTCACGACCTTTAAGAATAAAGACACAACAGAGCAATTGCCGCACTGCCACTAGCCAGAGCCAGGTCTAGTCGTCTACTGATAAGAGTAACAAGACAAAAGCCGTGACGCAACACTAACAGTGCAAAGAAAACAAAGTCAAAAGAATAGAAAGACTATTTATCCAGACATACTAGTATAATCATTTATTGTTTATTCAAGACCTAATTAAAAATATATTTTATTATTTTACATAATAAATTATAAACAAAAGAAATATCTGATATAGTGAACAGATCTGTATCTTGGTTAGATGGGGTTAAAAAAATATATTTCTAAGATCCAATACAATATTTACAACTCACAAATTACATTGAACTAATTTCTTTGAAAATAATCTCTAACAGTTTTGTGTTTTTGAATAAAGAAATATATTTCTTTGTCTCTACTCCCTTGTTTCATCACTTGCATTTTGTCAGCAATTGAAGCAACTGGGTAGCAACCGGGTGGTGTAAGAGGGGAGGGGGAGGGTCTATGACCTTGAATTCACACATCGTTGCCCGGGCCTGGCTGGTGAGACTGATTCATTGTTTTTGTTGACATACTACTACCCTTCCTTAAGAGAAAAAGGCCCTGCTGTTCCAAAAACATTGAGGGTAGTTTAAAAACATTGACCTGTGTTGCCAAGGGCACTAGGCTAGAAGATAGCATTTAACTTTCTTGTCTCTTGATTTAATATTATTTTAATCTTCTATATATTATTTAAGAGTTACTTTTCGGGTACCTAATTAGTTGTGATATTGTTTGGCTTTATTTTATGGATTTTTAATTCTTTTCATTCATTAGCTATCAAAATCAGTTGTTTTAGGATTTTAATCTCTTGCAGTAGGTCTATACTACTGTATGACATGATATGCATTTTTTAGTCCTTATTAATTATACCATAAACAATGTTTGTATGTTATTTACTGTTTTTGAGTTTTATAGGAAATTAGTTTACACAATATCTTTTCTTCAATGAGTTCTCCACTTGACATGTTGCTTCTAGCCTATTACTATTTTAGGCCCTATAAAAATAATGCCTAGGTAAAGCTGTAGGCCTACTGATGCCAATAATAATTCTTTATTTATGATGATGTAACAAATAATGTAAGTGTGAGGTTATTATACTAAGGAGGTTAGGAGGCAGGGAATGAATGATACATATTGCATGGTGGAAACATATTATTTTTATTTTCTTCTTGCTTGCAGTCCTGAAGCCGGTCCACAGGCCCTAAACTTGTGATATGTAAATTTATTTCTTAATGGTCTTTTTATATTAAGTTCCATTCAAATTTGTTGTAATTTAGCTACCGGCACCTATTTAGTTATTTAAACAGTTATTAAAATGAGAATGAATGTCTTGATAAAAAAAATATTTTCTTCTTTCTTGCAGTTGAGCCAATTCAAGTAAAAATTATGAAATAGGCAAGTAAAGCAGCTCACTGGTATTTCCAGCAGTTATTCTAATACATATGATTGAAAATAAATATTTTTTCACCTAAAATTCATATGTAAAGTATGAAATAGGCCTAATACCACATCAACAAAAATTTGTATTACACAAATGTGATACATTTTAATTATTGTTAATCCACTCAATTGACAATTATGAATAGAAAAATACCGTATTGCTTCGAATCGAGTTGCATCGAATCGAATCGAAAATCTTTTGAATCGAATCGTTGCTTCGAATCGAAAATTTTTTGCTGCTTCGCACACCCCTAGTTCTTAGCAATGATTATTTTATCTCTATCTTTTGTTCAGAGAATCATGTCTGTAGTCTGTACAAATTCTGGGTGTATGTCTGTTCTCTAATAAAATTAGGAATATTTTTAGCACCCAATGCTAACTTCATATTTTTTAATTTTTCTTTGGATTTAAATTTCCATGTCATTTGATTTTTATGGACGGGTGTATATTTTAAGTGGTTGACACAAATGCTTTTTCGCTGTGTCAAAGGTTTACTCACTGTGAGGATAATTAAATGGCATTAAAGGAAAGTCTCTCTTAAGTTCAGCTTCACTAAACATTTTACTATTCACAGCTACACTGTCACTACTAAGGACAGTTTAAAATTAAATTGTTATCTGTTATGATTTTTCTTAGAAACAGATGCCACCCAAAAATACTAATCACTTAAATTATTAGTTATGTTAATATTAACTGTTTAATTATCTTAGACAAATTGATCTGAACAACATTTCCAAAGAATTATTTCGGGTTTTAACTGTTTTTTGTAAAACATAAGTCCTTAGACACCCATTATCACTCTCATCATACAAACACTCAGGCTAGAAGGACAATTTTCCTTAGAGCAGTCTAAAAATCTAACTCTGGGACTATTTATCAGAGAAAGGCTGTACAGAATGTTATAGCCTACTGGTACCCACATAAGGTTTTATATTTAGCATGGGCTGGTGGTAAGCAATCTCATTTGTTCAGTTGTTAAAATAATGTCTGCAGGATTGATAACAATGCAAATATTTGATCACTGAACTCCTGAACATAAATAGGTAATATTTAAATTACTACATCTCGTATCTTTTCAGGCTGCAGCTTTAATAATCACTGGGGGAAAACAAATTTCATTTTAGGAATGATTTTCTGGGCGATACTGATGTCTGTTACATTATGTCTTTTCCGTGAGTAAAAAAAAATAGTATTAAAACATGGAATTGATTTCTTACTTTTTCATTTTTTATTTGTAAAATTGTCATTGAATATTTTGTATAGAGTAGGCTATAGTCCATATTCAAAAACATCATGTAGTGGTGTATAACCAATTCTTTGATTCAGTTGTGTCGTAGATTTAAGCGGTTTCTGTGATTCTGTGTCTTTAATTTATGTTAGAATCAACAGTAAATAAATATTTTCATGACATGTCAATATAACTGCCCATGGTTGTATAAACAACCATGATGTATATTTTTATTATCTTAGTCTAGTCATATTTGAGAAACTACCTAAAAAAACTCTTATAAGTATAAAACTTGGTACGTTTATTCAATTTTACTTCCGAAATAACATACTAAAAGTCCTCGGAAAAAAATTTGTGCTACAGCCGCCTCTTGGAAAATGGCGTCCAAAAACCAGTTTTTGCCGGATTACTCAACAACTATTCATCCTATAAAAGAACATTAAATGCAAAAAATATTCGCCAAAGAAAGAGCTACAACTTTTGTATTAAGAATATTTCGATATAATTAACCGTTTAGCCATAAAATGCAATATTCAGACAATAAATTGGAAAATTCTAAAAAAAAAAACATTAATTGCCATTAAAAATGTTTAAATAAATTAATAAAAAACTATTTTACTATTTTAATTCAAAAATTGGAATGTTTTGAACATTTTCATACCAGTAACATAACTTCTCCTTTCAATTTATATTTTCTGTGAAATTTTAAATGCCGTTGCTAGACTACCATAATAAACTAGCATAATAAAAATAACGCGGAAACTCTTGGCAAGCAGTAGTACTTCAGTCTGATGATGAATAAGGTTGGGACAATTATGTAACTGGATACAATGATAATTGTTTGAATTAAAAAATATTTAATTGTATAAAATGGGTTTGTTTTTAACTACATACAATATTAACCTATTTCCACTGATTTAAAGGGTGTTTTTAAAAGAATGCCGGGATTTTAAATGATAATTTTTGGGTACTATTCAAGGTAACTAATCGTTTTATACGTCGAATTGAAGCTAAAATAACTAAGTTTTATTTCCCTTGTAGCAATGGAGAAAACTTTGGCCTTAAGCGTGCGCATAACAGGTGCGCAGTGGTAGGCCGCTATTGTGACTCATAGGCTTGACGCCAGTCGCCAGTAAATAAATAAATAAATAAATAAGGTCTTTATTTGCAAGCGTTCATCAAAGTACAAACTCTGTTTTTCATGACAACTTTTGTCAAATTAAGTAAATAAAACAATACAATAATCTATTAATAAAATCAAAAGTATAAGTATCTATACAGTTTAGGTAAACATTTCTTTTACACATTTCTTAAACCTATTATAACTGTACTCTTTTTAAGTGTGTGGCAAAGCATTGTGCTTTTTGGGACCAAAGTAACTAAACCCCTTCTTCCCCGTTTCCAGTTTTGTCTTTGGCAAGTGCAGCAGGCTGTCCTGTCGAGTACTGTGATCATTGACTTCATGCCTAAACACCAACTTTTTCCCAAGGTACTCAGGTTTTCCCGTCTGAAGAACTTTGTGGGCCAGATTTACAGTTTGTATGTCGGAGTTCCCCATGATTCGATTGTCAACACCTTGGCACTCAATCTGGACTCGCTAGTGTGATCAATGTTTTCAGATTGTAGACCTTGAAAGAATCATCAAATTTTCCCCAGTAAGGCAACAGGCAAAAGCAGGAAGAGCATAGTATATAACAGGAAAAATGGTTGAACGGACAATTTCCTACTTAGAAAGTTCTGGCAAAATTGAACTTAGTCTGCAAAGTTGTACGACGGTTTACGGCACAACAGAAGAGACACAGATTGCAATCATATATATCTATTGCTATATAGATATGCCAGATGGCATTTATATCTATCGCTAAATTAAACTAAATTTGGTACTTGGTACCACTTGGTCTTATGTGATCGTTGGGTGCCACGAAACTCATTAAACCAGCTTCAAGTTTCTTTATATCATCATAAAGAAACTTGAAGCTGGTTTAATGAGTTTCGTGGCACCCAACGATCACATAAGACCAAGTGGTACCACATGGTATCACATGGACCAGATTGGTCTTATGTGATCGTTGGTGGCACCGAAGTGTTTTGAAAAGACATTCACCTGGCCGGCTAAAAACAAGCGATGACATAGTCAAAGAAATCCAACAATTCTGCATCAGAAGCCCGAAAAAATCTATTGCCCGACAAAATCTTCAGTTGAACAAACCTAAATTGGTCACTTGATGATGTTATCTATAAAAGATAGAGTCGTTGTGTCGAAAAGGATTGACTTAAGACATCAGATAAACCCGCCGATCGCCTTAAGCGTACAGACTTTGCCAGTTTTACGCTCATATAAGATTGATGAAGATCTGAATTTTATTAAATCATTCCGATTTGTATCAAATAATGAGAAAAAAAACATTATTCTTTTCCCTTCAATTTTACGTTTAAATCATTTAATTATCTTGAATAGATCCCGAAGAACGACCTTTGAAATCCCGACATTCTTTTAAATACACCCTGAATCTTAATCCTTTGGTAAATATCAATATCCGTTTACTAAGATAATTGACAGTGCATAGGTGTTTTTGCGAGGGATTTTGTTTTGTTATTCCAGTAGGTAAATAAAACATATATACCAAATCCCATCCTTGTACCATAATGAACTCAGTATGGGATTAGTATATGGTAGTCTATCACAAAAGCACCAGCAGTGTACCATTTAAAATGTCACAGCAAATATAAAAGGAAAGGAAAAGTTATGTTATGGTATGAAACTGTTCAGAAAATTCCAATTTTTAAATTAAAATAATAAAATCTTTTTTAAGAATATATTTAAAACTTTTTAATGGCAATTAATGTTATTTTTAAGAATTTTCCTTCTAAATATTGAATTTTATGGCTAAACCGTTAATTATATTGAAATATTCTTAATACAAAAGTTGTATTTGGCGAACGTTTTTTGCATTTAATGTTCTTTTATAGGATGAATAGTTTTTGAGTAATCGGGCAAAAACTGGTTTTTGGACGCCATTTTCCAAGATGGCGGCTGTAACACAAGTTTTTTTCCAAGGACTTTTTAGTATGTTATTCAGGAAGTAAAATTGAATATACGTACCAAGATTGACACTTATTGAGCGGAGCGCGCGAAGCGAAGCGAGCGAAGCTCTTATACGTCGACTCTTATGCATTTCGTAATACGCAAACTCCTCCTAGACGGCTGGATCAATCGTTTTCAAATTTTGCATGGTGATAAAGACCATATCGGTGAGTGCCAACATCTATATGGCGTTAAAAAAATCTCTCAGGAATCCACCCCACTGGGTCTCAAAGTTTCAATGTAATCCTTATGGAAGCAGTATTTGACACATAAACAAAAACATATGATCAGCTGTTGACTTTTGAATGCAGTACATATAAAGAAATAGCTGATAGCATTAATCCACAGATATTAGAATAGAAACGGTATGGATCATCATAAATATAGTCAAATGACGTCACTAGCTTGAGGTCCGTGACGTAGGAAGTGGTGAAGGAAGGTGAACAGTCTGGAGTGTGGAAACTGTTTATGACGATTAGATTTAGGTATCTGCAATCCTAAAATGCTATTGGAAGGAAAGGAAACAGGTCCGCAACGTAGGAAGTGGTGCAGGAAGTAGTAAAGTCGAGCTGTTCGGTGTATGGGATCTGTTTATGACCATTAGATTAACGTATTTGCAATCCTAAAATGCTATGGGAAGGGAGGAAAAAAGGCCCGCGACGTAGGAAGTGGTGAAGGAAGTAGTAAATGCAAGCTGTCCGGATGTGTGGGAACTGTTTATGACGATTAGATTAAGGTATCTGCAACCCTAAAATGCTATGGAAAGGGAGGGAAACAGGTTGGTGACTTGAGAAGTGGTGAAGGAAGTAGTAGAGGCGAGTTGTCCGGAGTGTGGAAACTGTTTATGACGATTAGATTAAGGTATCTGTAGTCCTAAAATGCTATGGAAAGGAAGGGAAACAGGTCCGTGACGTATAAAGTGGTGAAGGAAATAGTAAAGTCGAGTTGTCCGGAGTGTGTGGAACTGTTTATGACGATTAGATTAAGGTATCTGCAATCCTAAAATGCTATGGAAAGGGAGGGAAACAGGTCCGTGACGTAGGATGCGGTGAAGGAAGTAGTAAAGGCGAGCTGTCCGGAGTGTGGGAACTGTTTATGACGATTAGATTAAGGTATCTACAATCTTAGAATTCCATGGAAAGAAAGGGAAACAGGTCCGCGACGTAAGAAGAGGTGAAGGAAGTAGTAAGGTGAGCAGTGCGGAGTGTGGGAACTGAAACCGTTTGTAGCAGTTAGATTAATGTACCTGCAATCCTAAAATGCTATGGAAAGGGAGGGAAACAGGTCCGTGACGTAGGAAGTGGCGAAGGAAGTAGTAAAGGCGAGTTTTCCGGAGTGTGGGAACTTTTTATGACGATTAGATTAAGTTATCTGCAATCCTAAAATGCTACGGAAAGGGAGGGAAACAGGTCCGTGACGTAGGAAGTGGTGAAGGAAGTAGTCAAGGCGAGCTGTCTGGAGTGTGGAAACTGTTTATGACGATTAGATTAAGGTATCTATTCACAAAAAATACTATGGGAAGGGAGGAAAACAGGTCCGTGACGTAGAAAGTGGTGAAGGAAGTATTAAAGGCGAGTTGTCCGGGGTATGGGATCTGTTTATGACCATTAGATTAAGGTATTTGCAATCCTATGATGCAATGGCAATTGAGTAAAACAGGTCCTTGACGTAGGAAGTGGTGAAGGAAGTAGTAAAGGCAAGCAATCCAGACTGTGGGAACTGTTTATGACGATTATATTAAGGTATCTTCAATCTTTAAATGCTATAGAAAGGGAGGGAAAAGGGTAAAGGCGAGCTGTCCGGAGTGTGGGAATTGTTTATTACGATTAGATTAATTTATCTGCAACACTAAAATGCTACGGAAAGGGAGGGAAACAGGTCCGTGACGTAGGAAGTGGTGAAGGAAGTAGTAGAGGTGAGTTGTCTGGAGTGTGGGATCTGTTTATGACGATTAGATTAAGGTATCTGCAATCCTAAAATGCTATGGAAAGGGAGGGAAACAGGTCCGTGACGTAGGAAGTGGTGAAGGAAATAGTAAAGGCGAGTTGTCCGGAGTGTGGGAACTTTTTATGACGATTAGATTAAGTTATCTGCAATCCTAAAATGCTACGGAAAGGGAGGGAAACAGGTCCGTGACGTAGGAAGTGGTGAAGAAAGTAGTCAAGGCGAGCTGTCCGGGGTTGTGGGAACTGTTTATGACGCTTAGATTAAGGTATCTACAATCTCAAAATTCTATGGAAAGAGAGGGAAACAGGTCCGCGACGTAAGAAGAGGTGAAGGAAGTAGTAAGGTGAGCAGTGTGGAGTGTGGGAACTGGAAACCGTTTGTAGCAGTTAGAATAATGTACCTGCAATGCTAAAATGCTATGAGAAGGGGTGGAAACATGTCCACGACATAGAAAATGGTGAAAGAAGTAGTAAAGGCTAGCAGTGCGGAGTGTGGTCAATGTTTGTGACAATTATAATAACGTATCTAAAATACTAAAATGCTATGGAAAGTGATGAAAACAGGTACACGATGTAGGAAATGGCTTAGGAAATAGTAAAAAATGAGCATAGTGTGGGAACCGTCCGTGGCAGTTAGATTAATGTATCTTCAATCATAAAATGCTGTGAGAAGGCATGGAAAGAGGCTCCTCGACGTAGGAAGTGGTGAAAGAAGTAGTAAAGGCTGGCAGTGCAGAGTGGGGGAACCGTTTGGGCAGTTAGATATATTTAATGTATCTAATACTTAAATGTTATGAGAAGGGAAGGAAACAGGTCTATGATGTTGGAAATGGCGAATGAAGTAGTAAGGCTTGCAATGCAGAGTATGGGAAACTGTCTTTGACAATTAAATTAATGTATCTGCAATCCTTAAAGGCTATGGGAAGAGGGGAAAACAGGTCCACGTGTAGGGGGTGGTGAAGGAAGTAGTAAAGGTGAGCACTGTTCAGTGTGGGAATGGATTAATTTATCCACAATTAATTCTAAAATGCTATGGGAAGAGACTGTAGACTGTAGGTTAAAACTATTACGAAGCACGAATCGATACATATTTCGATACATGCAATAGTTTACAATAGACATTTACAAATAAGTTGAAAACAGCTGATTTTTACTTCATAGAGGCTAAAAACGATTTTTACTCCCTAAAGAGTAAAATTGCTACTTTTACTACTACATAGATTGTTTTTACTGCAGTATTACAAAAACAATATAATATGAACCCTTGATGACTCCGCTCAATTTTATGTGGATGCCTCTGCAAACGCCACCTAGTAAGAGTTTTTTTAGGTAATGGAGAAATTTTGATTTAAAATTACTACACGATCTAGGCTACTTACGATTATTTATAATATTGCATCATTTTTCTTATAAGAACTCTAGAAATTGACTTTTGCTATTGTTGAGAATAAATAAATAAAATAATATAATACCCCCCCCCCCCCTAGCAAACCTGCAGAATAAGCTATAATTTCCATTTACCTGAAACTGACTGGATTTCCGCTAAAATATTCCTTTAAGCATGTCAGCTTTATTCCCTATTGAAATAACTTAAGGTTAAACGAGTAGGCCTACTTATTTGATTTGCTGCTAGGGGGAAGATAAAAGTTTTTGATGAAATGTTAATAGCTTAGGAAAAAAAACCAACAACAGTTTTGCCAAAAACAGTTCGAAATTACAAAATACTGATTTTTTTGTTCTATGAGATCTAGAAAATGTTTAAGAGAAAAATTGAGGAATTCAAAGTTTTATATATGGGCCAAAAATGAGAAAACTAAATTTTTAGCCCCTAATAAAACCCCCCATAAATTCCCATAGTCCGATCATGCTGGTTCGCAAACACCCGTTCATATAAACAAACTACCATTTTCCAAGACATATCAACTTCGTTACAAAAGGATGCACAAAAGCCAAAATTCTAAATCCAGCCCTGGGTTTAATACTTTCCTATTAGGTTTTTCCTAACTAAACCAGGCATATTATTTGTGCATGAGAACGATCAAAGGTGTTAGTAGAAAATATAGCATTTTATCTATACCATTAGAAGATATTATATTGAAAGTATAGTACTATCGAAATGATAGCATTGACTAAGATTAAGACAAGAGTGCCGGTACCCTTAATAATAGATAAATAATATACTCTTAATCTAAGTACCTACTATGATTATATGTTACGGCTGCACACGCTCTCGAGCCAATCAGACCACTTGAAGGAGACTCAATATCAGCCAAAAATGAGATGAAAGATTAGAAAGAAGTTATCCTTAGCCCCAGTTTTATTTCCCCGTTTGTAATTTCGTTATTTGCGGTAGCTGCGCAATGGGCCGCAAGGAATCAGTAGAACACCTGATGATTGAATGCCCGGTACATGAATCCGCCAGGAATAGGGGTTTCAAATCAAAACAGAAGATGATACAGAAATGTAACAGCTCCGACATTTGAAGGAAATTTTCAGAACTAACGATACCAAATTTTTAAGTTTGTGTCAAATAACCTAGATTGCAATCATTAATTGAAAAATGGAAAATGGAATACCATACATAAAAGTGCAACCGGGACCAAATGTTGATAAAACGGGACAAATACGCGTCCCGAGAGAATTTGTCGGGACGGACCAGTCCCCCTAAAACGGGACGTCTGGTCACCTTAGCTATGGTACATAGTACATGTCAATTTTTCAATGCTTTACAAATTTTATTTTAACTTATAACTATAAGGATTCATTCTTGAAACTATCAGTTCAATTATAAAACCAAACTTTGTTTATTACGGGGAGAGTGAGGTAGGAGGGGCTAGGCGCCTGGCGGGAGGAAAGGGTAGAGGGAGTTTGTGGAGCCGGCCACTGGGGCCCGAGCTGGCTGTTCTGCTGTTGTATAGAACATACGCTCCTACGCAGCTATAGTATTTAAATATAAACTACCTTAGAATCTAGAATTAATGCATTTTAAATTATTAAACTTTGTTTTTTGTAAAATATATATATTATTTTTTATCTTCAATTTATGATCTGCTGTAAAGTGATCTTCAATGGGGAAAAAAATAAAAAAATATGGGTAGGCCCGGGCCCCCTGAGGCCCCGGGCCCTGTGACCAGAGTTGCACCAGCCCCACCCTTGTGGGGGCCATGAGTCAAGGCGAGCTGTCCGGAGTGTGGGAACTGCTTATAACCATTATATTAAGGTATTTTCAATCCTATGATGCTATGGAAAGTGAGGGAAACAGGTCCGTGGCGTTAAAAGTGGCGAAGGAAGTAGTAAAAGCGAGCAGTCGGGAGTGTGGGAACTGTTTATGACCATTAGATTAAGGCATTTGCAATCCTATGATGCTATGGGAAGGGAGGGAAAAAGGTCCGCTACGTAGGAAGTGGTGAAGGAAGTAGTAAATACGAGCAGTCCGGAGTGTGGGAACTGTTTATGACGATTAAATTAAGATATCTGCAATCATAAAATGGTATGGGAAGGGAGGTCAACGGGTCCGTGACGTAGGAAGTGGTGAAGGAAGTAGTAAATGCGAGCAGTCCAGAGTGTTGGAACTGTTAATGACCATTATAGATTAAGGCATTTGAAATCCTATGATGCTATGGGAAGGGAGGGAAACAGGTCCGCTACGTAGGAAGTGGTGAAAGAAGTAGTAAAGGCGAACAGTCCGGAGTGTGGGAACTGTTTATGATGATTAGATTAAGGTATCTGCAATCATAAAATGCTTTGGAAAGGAAGGAAAACGGGTCCATAACGTAGGAAGTGGTGAATGAAGTAGTCAAGGCGAGCTGTCCGGAGTGTGGGAACTGTTTATGACGAGTAGATCAAGGTATCTGCAATCCAAAAATGCTATGGAAAGGGAGGTAAACAGGGTTGTGGCGTAGGAAGTGGCGAAGGAAGTAGTAAAGGCGAGCAGTCCGGAGTGTTGGAACTGTTTATGACGATTAGATTAATGTATCTGCAATCATAAAATGCTATGGGAGCGGAGGAAAACGGGTCCGCGACGTAGGAAGTGATGAAGGAAGTAGTCAAGGCGAGCTGTCCGGAGTTTGGGAACTGTTTATGACGATTAGATTGAGGTATCTGCAATATTTAAATGCCATGGGAAGGGAGGAATACAGGTCCACGATGTAGGAAGTGGTGAAGGAAGTAGTCAAGGCAAGCTGTCCGGAGTGTGGGAACTGTTTATGACCATTGGATCAAGGTATCTGCAATCCTAAAATGCTATGGGAATGGAGGTAAACAGGTCCGTGACGTAGGAAGTGGTGAAGGAAGTAGTAAATGCGAGCAGTCCGGAGTGTGGGAACTGTTTATGACGATTAGATTAAGGAATCTGCAATCCTAAAATACTATGGGAAGGGAGATAAAAGGTCCGAGACATATGAAGTGGTGAAGGCAGTCGTCAAGGTGAGCTGTCCGGAGTGTGGGATCTGTTTATGACGATTAGATTAAGGTATCTACAATCTTAAAATTCTATGGGAAGAGAGGGAAACAGGTCCGCGACGTAAGAAGAGGTGAAGGAAGTAGTAAGGTGAGCAGTGTGGAGTGTGGGAACTGGAAACCGTTTGTAGCAGTTAGATTAACGTATCTGCAATGCTGAAATGCTATGAGAAGGGATGGAAGCATCCCCACAACATAGAAAATGGTGAAAGAAGTAGTAAAGGCTAGCAGTGCAGAGTGTGGGGAATGTTTGTGGCAATTAGATTAACGTATCTAAAATACTAAATTGCTATGAAAAGTGGTGAAAACAGGTCCACGATGTAGGAAATGGCTTAGAAAGTAGTAAAGTATGAGCATAGTGTGAAAACCGTCTGTGGTAGTTAGATTGATGTATCTTTAATCCAAAAATGCTATGAGAAGGGAAGGAAACAAGTCTCTGACGTAGGAAATGGTGAAGGAAGTAGTAAGGCTTACAGTGCAGAGTGTGGGAACTATCTTTGGCAATTACATTAATGTATCTGCAATCCTAAAATGCTGTGGGAAGAGAGGGAAACAGGTCCACGACGTTGGGGGTGGTGAAGGAAGTAGTAAAGGTGAGCGTGTTGAGTGTGGGAATGGATTAATGTATCTGCAATGCTAAAAGGCTATGGGAAGAGACTGTAGACTGTAGATTAAAATAATTACGAAGCACGAATCGATACATATTTCGATACATGCAATCGTTTACAATATAGAAATTTACAACTGAGTTGACAACAGCTGATTTTTACTCCATAGAGGATACAAACTAGGTATTTTTACTTCCTAAAGAGTAAAAATGCTACTTTAGACAGACCCGCAACGCATGCTTTAAAAACGACTGGTGTAACGGTGTAACTGTTACTGTAGTATGACCAAAACAATATAATATAAACTCTTGATGACTCCGCTCAATTTTGTGGATGCCTCTGCAAACGCCACCTAGTATGATTTATTGAGTATTTTATACCACTTGCCATCTTATATATATATATATTTATCGTCTTGTGGACTGTGGAGTAAACAGTATAAGTGTAACTATATTATAACAAGTGCTATAAGACGTTTTCAGGTATTTTGTATATGTATAACCAATGATTATAGGTTGTTGTGAAAAGGTAAAAGGTGTTCCTTTTTCTCTCTGTCAAAAACAATTAATTACATGTGCTGAACCAACCACAGCGAGCCGAGAGCGAAGTGCGAACCATTCCATAAGTCATAATCTAACTAAATCTAACCTTAAAAGTCTTAAGTTTTCCTTCATCATTTGGTCATTTTTGGGCTTTGGGCAATTCATTTGTTTTGTGTTTACCTAAACCTGGTAAACCAACAATACACTAATAGGCTAAGTACTACAGTAGTAAATAGTAATACCGGATCATCTCCGTGGATTGGCCTAATTTTGCTATTTGCGGTTTTCTACGATAAACTAAGCTATTAGGCCTACCTAGTTAATTTTGTTTGTTCGGAATATTGTGCATTGTTTTTTAGACTAAACCCCATTTTATCCGTGTGTGATATTAGCAACAGTGGAATATATTAGTGCTACCTGTTTATTACCGTAGGCCTACGCCTTGTTTTGTTTACAGTTAAGGTATGATAACACTCTCAAGTTCCTTTTTATTCCCTAGTCCACACCGTTTAATGAACTTAGTTAAAAGGGCGTTTAGATAAATATTGTTTAAAAAATCCCACTCCCCAGAGCCATACACCTACCTTCATCAAGTTAAAGATGGCTTTGAGTTACCTAAGTTATTAGGCCTACTTCAAGGTTCGGTAAGAATCTTGTTGGACAAAATTAGTTAAGTTATTTCACTGGATTTTATACTGTAGGACTCAGTTATGCTAAGATAAATTAATTATGTAGGCCTAACTTACTTCAGACTGTGATGCAGCTCAAAGCATCAAGCCGGATCATATTTGATGGCTATGGCTCTTTCAGATGAATCAATTGACAGGTGGTAATTATTTTGACCACAGATGTCAGGTTAAATGGTATTTTTACAATACCGGTACTATGATGCTAATTATCAAACTGTATTCAAAAATGATTTTCGTTTTCCCTGGAAAAGTCAATTAGCCAGTCCGCCTTATAACTTAAACACAGAAAAATTGGAAAAACCACGTCAAATCTTTTCATACCTACCTAAAACCACATTCAAGGTATTTTAAATGTGCGGAATTCTAGGCTGAATCAGGCTGTGTAACTTAATTAATTCTTTTCATGCGGTAAATATTAAACGCACTAAGTTTATTATTGAAAAGGTGGATTAAATGTCTGGTTATCTTCAAGGGTTAAGCATGACCGCTTTGGTTATTATTCACTTTCCCAACTCATCCAAAACGTTCTATAAGATGTTTCTAAACTGTTCCTAGACACCAACACTACAACTTTCACGAATGTTTTTTTTGTCCCCGAGACTTCCTGTAGACACCACATCTAGATTACTAGACCACCATCTCTGAAAAACTCGCTTAAGTTAAACATCGTGACAGGACAGTTTACAATACTCAGAGACATCTCACCAAGATTATTAGACACCACCCCCAGATTACTTGACATCAAGCCCAACTAACTAGACACCATTCATAGATTAACTTACTAGACACCACACCCAGATCCAAGACACCATAACCAAGATTACTAGACACCTTGCTCAGATTACGGTTAGGTTAGGTTAATCTAGGTAATGATGTCTAGTAATGGTAATGGTGTCTAGTAATATGGGCGTGGTGTCTAGTAATCTTGGTGAGGTATCTAGTAGACCTATAGGAAACTGTCCTGTCACGATGTTTAAGCGAGTTTTTCAGGCATGGTGTCTACAGGAAGCCTCGGCGACAATAAGACACACACATTCACATTTAAGAAGCTCTGTAGAGTCTGGAATCGGCGCTCGGCTTAATGTATCTGCTGTAGTAAACATTTCTTTTCCGGGAATGTGTTCAATGGAGTAGTCAAATACGGTATCATCAATCACATTTTGAATCTCTGAATCCTAGCTAGTATATGTCTAAGTCTTTGCTTCCTAGGAGCGAAACTAATGGTTTGTGGTCTGTTAGGATTCTAAATTTTTTTCCATCTAAAAGCTTAGAAAACTTTTCTGCGGCCCATGCACATGCAAGAGCCTCCTTTTCTATCTGAGCATATTGTCTTTCACAATCCTAATCCTGTAAGGTCCTTGAAGCAATATCACTACTTTGGGAGATTTATCTTCAACCAGAAGTAACATTGCACCCAATCCATTTGCTGATGAATCGGCTATAACAATAGCTTCAGCATTTACATCCGACTTTGTTAAAGATATTGATTCTTTAACGGCCTGTATAATGTCTGAAAGGGCTTCTTGATGTTTACTTGTCCATAAAAAAATTCTATTCTTTCTAGTGAGGTCACAGAATTAAGTTTTATCAGCAAGTTTGGAATGAACTTGTTCAGTTGATTCAACATACCATTTATACGTCGAACTCCCGCAATATCTTTAGGAAGGAGAAGTTCTTTGAGTGCTCTCATACGATCGATCTTGATACCATCGCAGTCTATCAGGTTTCCAAGAAACTTCACAGACGTTTGAGAAATAGAACATTTTTCTTTGTTCAGTACAATCTTTGTTTTTTTTCAAGCGATCTAATACTTAAGTGCCTGTAATCATGTTCCTCTTGCGTTTGGCCATGTATAAGTATGTCATCCATGTGACAATTACCCCATCGATTATCAGGACTACCATTTAAAATAAACATCTGTGTAGTGAAGAAATCTGGAGCGCGTGTAATGCCAAAGGGTAATCTTTTGAAAATAATCTTCCGAATGAAGTAATGAAAGAAGTTAGTTTAGCTGTGTCAGATGATATTATAATCAGCCAAAACCCTGACTGGGCATCTAATTTAGAAAATACTTTAGAGCGTCCAATTTGTCCTTGAGTGTTTCTTTTACATCTGTGTTGTAAAAAAAATCCTATTAAGTGCAGTATACATAATCATAATCGACACACAAACGTAAACTACCATTGGGCTTGAGTACTGGTACTATTGGTGCACGCCAGTCAGTTTGAGACTCTACTTTTTCTATTACTCCTAAGTCCAACATTCTGTTCAATTCTGTCTCCACTTTTGAACGTAGAATTGATATGTTTCTTGGAGCACCAACCGAGTACGGTTGAGCAATTTTTTCAATTCAGTTTTATATTCTCCTGGAATGCTACCCAAACCAATGAAAAGATCAGGGTGCCTAGTTAATACAGAGTCTAAGGTAATTGAGTTAAGACCTGCAGTATCAGGTTTTCTGAGAGTTATAAGATTTAAAGATTGAATCACAGGAATTCTAAGTAAAGGTTCATTTAAACCTGCAACAACGTAAAAACAAAGGTCTCTGATTTGATTCGGTCAACTTCTGCATGTTTTCCTTGGCTTATCATTCCTAGTTTGGCTGCTTGTTTGCTGCTTTTTGTTTGCATTTTTGAACTGTTTTTTTTTTTTTCAGTGTAATATTTGAATCTTCTTGCAATTGGACCGACAAACGTTTGTCTGTTATACCCACTACAATTCTATGACGTATTAGTTCTGCTTTAAGGCTCTATCTTGAATGAACAGTGTTCGGCCATTGAACTTATGTCCGCTATCTAGAAATGTATCAAATAATTCTTTTGGATGTTGTGATCTTGAATTAGACTTTGTTTGTATATGACGTTTCTTTTCCCAGTAAATATGTTATCAAAGGCTTCTTTTACAGGTTCATATGAGGCCTTGTCATCTTTTGAGAGGTGTGCTGTTGATAGTATGTCCTCAGAATCAGGCCCCATACAGTAAATCAAGTAACTTAGGCCTACTTGTTTTACTTCAAGTTCATTGTTTAGTCCTGATGCAATTCTATACCTTTCAAATCGCTTAAACCACTTTTCCCATAACTCTGAATGTTTGGAATCAAAAGGTTCAGGAGGCTGAAACATGACTTACGACGTCCTATTTTGCAGTCTTAGTTAGTGAGTCGGTGGCTCAGTCGGTAGTGTCGCGGACTTCGGGCCCAAGGCAGCGATGTCGTGGGTTCGGATCCTGGTCACTGCCGATAACATTTTATCAGTGGGCCTACAGTTTACCTTTGTACTGTACCGGCTCACTCCTTGCCTTGCTGTTAACGATCCACGCACGGGCGCTTAGTCTATGTGGACGGGCAAATGCAAGGTTAAAAGAGGCCGCCAACCTCTTTTAAAAAAAAAAAGAACATTTAGTGTTTCTGGTGATTGGTTTGACTTACTTATGGATGGTTTATAGTTTCTTGGCATTTTAAAAAACAAAACCGCTGCCACCATGTCAAATAATGAAGTTTTACAACGTATTACAGTAACAACTTTTATTTTAGGAATAAAGGTTAAACTGAATTCCAAGTACAGTATAAACAAAAAAACTAACTATAACAGATGATCTCAATAATTACAAAATCAATATTAAAGGACAATAACATAGGCTATAGGCTAACACAAATCTCCCTGTAGTAGCAAACCTTAAGTACTCGTTAAATGTAATGCTAGCCTATTCAAATGGACAATATGTCTTGTTTATGGAAATATTGTAGTAAATATCCATTCAGACAAATTGAAATTCACTTAGTTTGCAGGTTTGTTGAGCTGGGGGTATTTTTGTTTATAACCCTAGGCGTTTCACCCACTTTTTCGATGATAGCGTGTTTATATTAATATTAATAGTTTGAAAAAAAAATTACATATTCATATTCAGCATAAAATTCTGCACAATTTAATTACTGTAGGCCTACCTTAAATGTGTGTTTTGATACAAAAAGATTTAGCCTACATCTTTTTTTCTGATTTTCCATGTTTATTTGACTTTTCCGTTGAAAACCGCAGTCATTTTTGATTTCAGGACATTATTTAGCATCAAAATAGTATAAAAAATACTATTTTAACGTAACATCTGTGATCGATATAATTACCGCACTATCTAACGCAAGTAGGGATTAGACTGTCTGTCTGTTGTTTATGCATCGCTGATGGTTGAATAAAATTAAGCCAATAATTTACCTCTAGAACTATTTCATATTTATGTTAGGCCTACTGGGTTTTGTAGTTTATTTATTGTAGGAAAATTAAGTACTGCTAGCCTAGGCCTAATAGGCTACTATTTGCTTTTTATAAATTTTATGGTCTTGAAATTGAGCTTAAAAAAATTAGTAATGCTTAGGCCGTACAATAATTTTTTTATTACGTTCACGCGCAACATATCATAACGTGATCAAACTATCAGTTGAAGTGTAACATTCAGGATAAAAATTAATTGCGTTTAAAAATTTAGATTTTAAATTTATAAATCAAGCGCCTAAGACTAAGTTACTTGTTCTAAATTTCTTATGTTTTAGTAAACAATAACCAGGCCTAGGCCTCTTTATAGACTTACAACCTACTCAGTTTAAGTCCAGTTACTTTATTTATTCACGTACCTGATTAAACATTTAGAAAAATAATTTTTACCTAACCTAATGTTCTATTTATTCAACTCATCATCGTTTAAGTATCACGTCAGTTGAATAATCTGATAGCGACCGGCACTGTGCCATCCGTTCTGATGTTTACTTGATAATTTATTGTTTAAGCTAAATCTAAAAAATCATTTATCAGAAATAAAATGTTTTCAAATCAATAAATTTCTCTTAAAATCATAAAAAAGGGATTATCTAATCTGAAAGTTGATAGCTAGTTTCCGTCTTATTATTGTGCCTGAACTGTGTGTAGCTGAAACTAAAGTTAAAAAAATAATGAGGTAGGAATATGTTAGTCTTGGCCAACTTTTAGATTCATTAGTTTAATTTGTTATAGTTAGCTGTCTAGGTTTGTTTGTTTTTTTTACCTATTTTTTAATTAGTTGGTCTGAGCAATTCTTGCAGTAGGTATTGTTCTAGTGGCAAAAATGGTGAATCCGTGAATAAATAAATATATATAGGCCTATATGAATAGTATTTCATTTTTTTTAAGTATAACTTATCCGTAGTGTTAGTTTATTTACCATTTAGGTCTAGAACAGAATTAATCAAATACATATTTAGGCCTATTAGGTATATCAAAGAGAATATAATAGGCATATTATAAATTTTTTAAATAGGTTAAAAACCCAACACCTAAAGTTTGTTACTTGCTGGTAAGTTAGGCCCAATTTTTCATTTCTTTAAACAGCATCACATTAAATTAAGTCCTCAGTCTAGGGTAGCCTATATAAAAAAGTGTTGAAAGTTACAAAATTAGAGCCCCTAACTACGCAGTTATGTGCAAAAGAATTGTTTCTAATTTTTTGTATTGAACGCTGATAGTTAGTGAAACATACATTTATTTCAGGGATTTAATTATCAACGTGGGAGCAGAAATGTGTATTACTGCACTAAGACATTGTTCAACCATGGTTTTTTAAGTTGATACTGTTCAAACTGCTCCAAATGAATGGACCAAAGACATTAGTGAGGTGGAATTGTCTACTAACTGGGTACATTTTTTTCAATACTGGGCCTAATTATTCTCCTGTACTAAGCCGTCCTTATTTTGTTAAAATGGCAGAGCTTGTTCCCCCACCGTCAGTTAGAGGTATGACAAAACTCGATCGGTCTCTTTTTAACAGCACAATTACAGTTCCGAGCCTTCTAGTCAAGACCAAGTCGGTCGTACCCTTGAAAGATATTTTTAAACAATATTTGCTACGGTTGCGCGCTCTCGGGCCAATCAGACCATTCGAAGGAGACATAACAAATGAGATGAAAGAAGTAATTCTTAATCCCAAACTAGTATCTTGCTTTACTGACATACAACCGCCTCATCGAGAAAAGCTCGAACAATTTGAGGTTACTGAGTCAAATTTCAAGACATGTTCGTTGAATTTGTCATATGATAACTGGACTGCAGACGACATTCTTAAAGCAGTGTTGCCACTCTCAGAGGGAGTTGATAACAATTTCTCTGGATATTCCATGGTGGGACATATAGTCCATGTGAATCTCAAGGAACACCTTCTAGATTACAAGTATGTCATCGGAGAGGTTCTTCTTGACAAGCTCAAACGAGTACGAACAGTTGTAAACAAAGTAGACAATATTGAAAATACTTTCAGAGTCTTCAAAATGGAGGTTTTAGCTGGAGAACCAAATTTTGTCACTGAAGTCAAGGAAAATTATGTAACTTTTAAGTTTGATTTTTCATCTGTGTACTGGAACTCTCGACTGTCCACAGAGCATCAGAGGATAGTAAATAGGTTAGAGCCAGGAAGTGTACTCTATGATGTATTTGCAGGAGTAGGGCCATTTTCAATCCCAGCGGCTAAGAAAAAATGTACAGTTCTAGCTAATGATCTCAATCCGGAGTCTTTCAAGTGGCTGCAACACAATGCAAAAATCAACAAAGTTGGAAATAACTTTAAAGCTTTCAACAAAGACGGTGCAGATTTCATCAAAGAGGATATAAAGCAACACATTTTACAAGAGAAAGGAAATGTGAAATCTCACATAGTGATGAACTTGCCTGCTCTCGCTCACACTTTTCTTCCATGTTTCAGGAACTTATTTTCTGCAGATGATTTAGCCAGTGTGAAATACCTTCCCTTAACTCACGTATACTGTTTTGTCAAGGGAGTCGACAATTATAAAGAGATGGCAAAAGAACTAGTTGAAAGTGAGTTGAATTGCTCCATCACAGAGAGTCTGGATGAAATTACATTTGTACGAAATGTTGCTCCAAATAAAGAAATGATGAGGGTTTCTTTCCAACTGAATGAGAATATTTTACTTGACAAGAAAAGAATGTTAGATTCTGAAGAAACTGGCAAACTTTACAAGAGATCAAAATAAAATCAATGTTAGTTTCATTCATACATGCCATGTAAATTTGTACATAATACTTTATAATCATTTGTAAAGAATCAAAAAGAATTTTTTTTGCTGAAACTAAATTGTTATTGCTTAAATAACTTTCCTGGATTTCTGCCGTAGGTCCCTAAGTCAAAATGGGAAAAGGAGGAAAGCAGAAAGGAGGCAAAAATGTATTCAAAGTTGCTGGCGCAAGGAGCCTCAAAGCCAAGAACAAGGCAAAAGCTGTCTCCACACAGTTGAAAAAAGTAGGTATCTTATTCAACACCCCCGTATTTTTTTACTTCGGTTAATGAAGATGACCTTTCAAGACAAAATGTAATTGTTCACAGCTGACAGAAGTGACAAAACAAAAAACCGTTGAAATGGATCAGCTTCTCAATGAGCTTCAAGAGACAGTTAGACAAGCCCAGCCCCAGAAACAAGAAAATAAACCTTCCCTTCCACCCAAGGAAGACTTAAAGAGCAGAATCGAAAAGTTCAACAAAACTGAGGAAAGCTCAGCAGAAGCCTTGGACAAATTAGGCAAAATGGAAGTCTAAACCAAAATTGTACATTTGTCCGTAATAAATCTATTTTTATTTTTTATTGATTCTCATTTATTTGAAATACTTAGAATCTTATATAATAACAATAATTCCATTTGACAAAGGGGTTTTATGTCAATTACAGTTTAATTTGTTTTTAATTTGAATTTAATATCTCCTAATTTGATTGCTGTGTTTTAGTTGTGTGAGAGATGTAATATATATACACAAATGTATAGATTGCAATATAATTTGTAGGGCAATCTTAACCGAAAAAAAAAAAACTTTAAATTAACTAGATAAGTTATCATGGGTTATCAAATGAGGTATTTAACCATAATTGATGCTGTTTTGAGTTGATCAAGATTTTTTACTTTTTGCATTGTTTACCCGGAATATGCTCTCATTAAACATTTTTGCTAGTGTATGTAGGGAATTGGAGGAATTAGGAGTGTTTACTAATGCAGGTTCGAGCATGGCATCCGTAACAGGGAAAACTGCAGGAATAATCGTGGTGGGAGATGAAATTTTGAAAGGACAAGTTCATGATATAAATTCATTCTTTATGTGTAAACGCTTGCGAGCAATCGGGACAAAAGTGGCAAGAATATCAGTGGTGGAAGATAACATTGACGATATAGCTGAAACCGTAAAGGATTTTTCAAAAAGGTATGACATTGTGTTGACAACTGGTGGAATCGGACCGACCCATGATGACGTTACATATAGAGGAATCGCTGCGGGATTCCAAACTGATGTAGCGTGCAACAGCTTACTGGAAGCATTTTGGAACAGAATTTTAGATCAGAACTCCTCTGAAAGTGTTCGCGCACTGTCAACTGTACCAAAAACTGCTAAAATAGTCTGGGGGAAATCAGAAACTCCGTTTTTTATTGATAAGGAATCTCAACTTGTTACCCAATTCCCTGTCGTCAACATCGCAAATGTTTTTATCTTTCCCGGAGTCCCCCAGTACATGCAAAGTCTGTTTTCGTCACTGGAAAAAGAGCATTTCCAAAGTCAGGGCTGTTCGTTTTACACTGGTAGGATTTACTTGTCAGTCGAAGAAGAGATAGTTGTTAATGCTTTAAACAAAACGGTAACAGAGATGACAGATTGTGTGTTTGGTTCATACCCAGTGGTGGGGGATGGGACTAAGTACAAGACTCAGATTACGATAGAGGCGTTGTCCGTGGACAAAATCAAGGCGGCAGAGGATTACTTCAAAAGTCTCATCTCGCCCAAGTGGTTGGCTCCTTGTCTACAGAATCCTACCATGAGTCACCCAGTATACAAGTTCCTTCAGACCACCGCTGACACACGACTGGCTGCTACTCTCAACAAATCTATCAAGGTAATGTTCCGTGGCTGTAAGCTATTAACCAATTAATTTAAGTTACCTACTATATTTTACTTTATTCTAAATGGTGTGTGATTATATTCAGTTTGATTTTTATAATGCATTCTGAAAAGGTCACATAACTATTTAAAGTTTTAAAAATAATTTGGTAATAGATTTTTCAAAAAATGCCCAAGTACGATTTTTATGGGTAACTGTAGACTAACTGAACAGGTAATATTTATTTTTTCATTATCTACTTCATTTGACAATATGAATACGGCTATACGGCCTAGAATGACAATTAAAATGCAAATCAATATATTATGATAAATAAAATATTATTTTTTATTAAGTGATAAAGGTCAAAATGGCAAGAACGTGGCCTTGCATTTTTTTTAAGTAATTTAGAGTGAACTACATTTTTACTTTGAAATACAATAAAAAGTTCTGTTTTATTTTTCATCTGTCTACAGACTTAAAAGACAGTTTCAAACAATTTTACCAAAAGTTCGCTTTTATGGAAATTCTGCCACTAAAACCTCTGGCATTGTTAGACTCTTAAACAATCACTAGAATCCACCCTACATCTGCCGGGGCAGATTAGTACAACAGCGCAGCCATTTTCCATTTGCACTGCACTCCCATATGTGTGACTATATAAAGATTTTAAAAAATGACCAAAGTTAAATATTTATTTTATAAGTATGAAATAAAAAAAAAACTATTATGTTAGTAACTTCACAATCAAAAATTAAGTTTCAATGGCATAATTATTTTTAAATCCCTAAACAAATTACAAAAACAAAATGAAATAATTCAAAAAGTGTTTGAGAGGAGTCATAACATTGAGTTTTATTTATTGGTAAAATATTGGATTTACATTATAACATCAATAAAAATGTTGTTTTCACATAGCCATGGCAACATAACATTGTTTTCACGTAACCATGGTAACAATGACAGGTGGCCTGTAGTAGTTGCAGGTGTGATCAATATAACACCTGCCTGCTGCACTAGCCTTCCATCTGTGTTTTGAATTATCAAACAAAGAGAGATCCTCATACAGCTTATAACAGTATTTTCTCTTGTGACATTAACCTAGGTTGAATGAAGTATTTCTAATGTCAACAAGGTCTGTTGATTCCTTTTCTACTTTTTTGTCAAATCTATGTCAATAGCTAGAATTTGTGAAGTTCTATTCTAAAATATTGAATGACATATTTTGGTACAAAAGAGATACTGATTTGCAACAGTAAATTATTACAAACATTAGCCAGGCAAGTATTTTTTTGCTTTAATACTGTCTACTTACAAGCTGCCGGTCTAGTTTTGAAAACATTGCTGTTGATCATTTATGGTACCTATATGATTGTTGGCCTGAAACAAAGAGCCGTACAGTTAATGATTGCACTTTATGAACACTAATATGTTACATAGCTCGTCTCAACGACCAAAACAAATCAGCTCTACTGTGAATGACACCTAGAATTAGCTTCGTAGTGACAGGACTTATGTCTCTGCTACAATTTAAACTAGGCCAAAATTAATTAACAGAGACCACTTTTCTGTATATAATTTCAATAACCTATAGTTTGCAGCTGGTATCAAACGCTAAACAAATTTCCCCGATATATTGTCAGTTATTGAGAAAATTGTATACAACCGTACGATGATATTACAACACTGGTAATTAATTACAAATAAAGATACATACTTTTATATTTGCTCAAAGCTGGTGGAGGAAGCGTTCGACACCTACTCGCCCAGTGGAGTAAGCGTTAGTTTCAACGGAGGCAAAGATTGCACCGTGCTGCTGCACATTGTTTTGGCAGTCAAGGATTACAAGAACATCTCAGAACCTTTGGAAGCTGTCTACTTCCATCCCGCCAATCCCTTCCCAGAAGTGGAGCATTTCATTAAAGACACTGTTGACAGGTGAACAACTACGCAAAATAGTACTAAAGTAGATATTTCTAATCAATAAATAAACTCATTAACCCTTTCAGTGCTAGGCCAATAATTCATATTTTGTAAGACTTTTTTGTTTGCCTTTTAATTCCATTACCCGTTGTTGAATTTTAACTGTCATGTTGTCACTATCTATCTATATATTAATAGGCAAGCATGTTTCTTTAAAACCTTTTTTCTCAGCTCGTGTGCATCGTAGGGAAAATCTACGCATACTGTTAGAAAGCTATTTTCCTGTAGGTGTGCAGAATCCCTTTATAAATTAAAATAGGCTCAAAAATAAGCACAAAAAATGAATTTAAAATTTTGAAAAATTTAACATGGATATTATGAGTTGCCATGCTGGTGACGAAATAACAACGAAATATAAACAGAAAATCAAAACAAATGGAAGAAACTCCAATCACATGTTCTATTCAAAGTGTGGAATGAAAATAAAGAAGTCTGTACATTAAATATTTTTGGTCGAGTTTCGACCACTGGACGACCTCTCGTTTTATTAATTAGGCTAATTTTGAATAATAACACAATAAGAAAATATATAAGAAAGATAAATCCCGGTATTTGTAGTAAACATAAAATAAAACTTAGTTTTTGTTGTAATTTTCCTGGTTTTCCTATAAATTTTTATGTTCTGATAGCATTATTTGAAACCGAAATCTCACAAAATCAAAAGACATATAGTTTACAATGTAATATTGAATTTAACCCTGATTTAGTTGGACGAGGTTATTGTAATATAGCAATTTTAGGGAAACTAATGTTTTGCAGCAAAGTCTCAGGAATACATTTACTACTACTAAAACTAAAAGATTGCATCTAAATAGTCCGTGACTAGCTGGTGCTGCTACCTAGTAACGCATTGAACAACCATCTGCAGCGCCATCTGTTCGCAATCGGTGGCGACAGCTTAAATACCGGGTTTTGACTCCCCAGTCTTCAAGCACAGATAGCCGAGAAGGCTAGGGCGTGTGTCACTTGGCCAGTGGCATTCGTCTGCTCGGGTTCGAATCCCGTCCTGTGTGGCAAATAATTGGTGACCTGTGTGTTTGTAGCGATATACTACAACCACTGGGGCATAGTGAGGTGTTCATAATCCTTGGTTTAGACATACACCTCAAAATCATCGGAATGGGCGAATCTTTTAGCTTAGTGGTTGGTAGTGTATCATATGAACATGCAGGTCACCAATGACCGTTTTGCTATTTTTTTTTTTTTTAAATAACCTTCCTCTCTATATCCCTTAGGGTTTTTTTAAAACAACGATATATCGTTTCATAGCACTGAAAGGGTTAAATAACATTTTACATAAACAATATGTTTATGTAGGTTTATGCACAGAGAATTAAGGTACAGATTAAACATTAAATAAGATTTGATCCTACGCACAACAAATGACAGTATAATTTAATATCAGTTTCAAACGCTTTTGCTATTTTTGTCTATTCATTTTGGTGTGGTCTAGGCCTATTTTAGTAAATCAGAAAACATCAACCAGTAATATATGTATTTTTTTGCTAGACATTTTTCCATAGTATTTAGTTTACTGTTTCTTTTATGTTAAAATATTTTTTTTTAGTCATCAATTGAAGTAAGGAAGCTAGAATTTTCCTTCCTCAGCGCTATTATTAAGAACACTGAAATCTGTTCTAATATAGTTGGTTTCAAAGGCTACTTAATATTTCAAATTCAATAAATTGTATACATAATTCAACAATAAATCATATTTTTGAGCCATTAACTAAATTTCAGCCTACCAATTTCCTTTGAGTTTTTTTTAGTATTAGTGAGGTTTCATTTTTAAAATTGAGCTGTGAACTTTAAATCTTATCCTTTGTGAGGGGAGTTTAGGAAACAACATTAAATAATATTTTTAAATCAATGAACAATAGGCCTATACTATGGTATTTAACTTACCTGCTAAACTATTTGCTGTTGGTTTGTCGAGCATAAGCTTTTTAATAATTAGATTCTTTGTTTGATGTGTAACAGGTATCAAATCAGATTAACTACACTACCTGGACCCATCAAGTCAGCTTTAAAAGTACTAGTGAAAGAAAAAAATTCCCTTAAAGCAATTTTCCTTGGAACTAGACGCACTGACCCTTACTCCAAAGACCTAAATGATTTTCAGGTAAGCCTATGAATAAATGTAGGTTTTTTAGGATACTACAAAAAGAATGTGGCCTACTTTTCTCTGGATTTTAAAGAATCGCAGCAATCCTACTGTGAAAACACAGCAATCATAAAATTGCATCAACAATTAAAATTTATCTTTCAAATCTCACTCTCATTTTTCATTCATACTTATCTCAGAGTATGCTTCAGTCGCTTTATCCACTCTTTAACATACATCATCAATGACTGTATGATCCATATGCACATGAACAATCAGGCCACTCAAGATTCATAACTAAAACACTTAAAAAACATATTTTCATCCAATACAAAACCAATTTTTGATAGCTAAAGGAAGAATGTTACTTGTGTTGCCAAATTGAAGGATTTAGTCATAGAGGTCAAGTACTTTTTCAGTGTGATAAATGACTACCGGTACTGTATAATTGAAAATTTAGAAGATATATAAACTTTTCTCCTAATTTCAGTAAAGTTATAATAAAATGTGTGTTTAAGTATGCAAACAACTTCATTTGTAGGCTTAAGCGGCCAAAGTCAACAATACATTCTAGGTCTTACAGTGAGAGTTGTGTCAAATAGGAAACTATTTACATGATTTACAGTACAGTTGAACCTCTATAAGACGAATTTCAAGGGGTATGGGAAAAATTTGTGTTATCGATGTATTCTTAATAAAAGGTTCGTCTTATTGAGGTTTAATACAGCCTTTATTCCACTTATGGAGGTTTTTGGCACGTGCCAAACAATGACTGTGAAAGGAAGAGGGAATGTGGGGGTTTCATGTTGAGACAAGCTTCTGTTTGTTTTGAAAACTATGTACTATGAAGGTTAAGATCATGAGAAATTTGTCTTATAGAGGTTGATTCCGTCTTGTAGAGGTAGAATATTCGTTGTATAGAGGTTAATCAGTCTTAGCCCATGTCACAAACAAATGTGTCTTATGGAGGTTTTTAACCTAATTACTATGTTGCATAGAGATGTTTTTAGCGTTGACCATTATGACAGTTTCAAGGGGATTAAAAAAAATGTTCTCATCGAGGAATTAATTTTACTGAGGTTCTTACTAAAAAGGTTCAACTGTACAAGACATTTTGCCCATACTACAACATAGTAACTTTTTCACTATGAGATGACGTACTTTCAGATGACAGACCCTGACTGGACCCAGGTGATGAGAGTCAACCCTCTGTTGGATTGGAGCTACCAGGATATCTGGACCTTCCTACGGGGCATCGCAGCACCTTACTGCTCTCTCTATGACCAAGGGTGAGTAGAAGCATTGTCTATTTAGTGATCCGTGATTTTCACAATTCCTAAAATTAAAAAATCGCAGGAAAAGTTGTTACTAAAAATAGGCTTTACCTTCGTCACTGCAGCTCAAATTCTTGTGGTGTAACTATGTTACGGCCGTTTCGGTATTACAATGCCATCGTCAGACTACGGCTGAAGTAGCGTCGTTGAAGTTTAAACACGTAACACATACGAACAATAATATACATTAAAAATATTAACAAAAACCGAACAGGCCTGTCGTACTAACGGGTGACATGTTCCCGTTCCGAGCAAAAACCGACTGGAAGATTTCTATGTCGAGCCCGGTGTGGTGGCGTTATCAGTTGAACTTTGTACTCCTGGCTTCTTGTTCCTTTTCTGATTTAAAATGCTATTGAATATGAAGTGTGACTTGTACTGTAGTTTGTCGTTTAAAATTATATCGTCCAAATTATTTTCGGTGTAAGCTTTGTAAATTTCATACTCTTCTAGGGTGTCCAGTCTATTGCCTTTCTTACTTGTGTGGAGTATTTCTAAGCCAGTGTTCAGATCGTTCATGTCGTGGTTTTTGTCAACCAAGTGTTGTGCAAACGATGACTTTTGTTTGTCGGCTCTAGGAAATGGACGGTGCTCTTTGTATCTGGTTTTGAATGAACGTCCAGTCTTTCCTATGTAGTAGCTCGGGCAACTTGCACAATTAATCTTATACACACCTGACTTTTTACTAGGGATGGACGGGTCCCAAAATTTCGGGAATTTTTCGGGAAAAAAATATTCCCGATTATCGGGACGGGATAACATTTTATTCGGGAATTTTTCGGGACGGGATTTGGTCTGATCGTCGGCGATTTTGCCGCTTCGCGAGTGCCGATGACGCCGCTATTGCGAGCGATAGGTCCGTGAAAGCAGGAGACAAAGTCATTTCGACGATTGCGCCGTGATCGCGGAGTCATAACGACTATCGTGTCGTGACCGCGATTATTGGACCGACGATCCCACCGCCGTGACCGCGAGTCATACCAACGATCGCGCCGTGACCGCGGAGTCATGCCGACGATCGCGCTGTGACCGCGGAGTCATGCCGACAATCGTGCCGTGATCGCGAGTCATACCGACGATCACGCCGTGACCGCGAGTCATACCGACGATCACGCCGTGACCGCGAGTCATACCGACGATCACGCCGTGACCGCGAGTCATACCGACGATCGCGCCGTGACCGCGGAGTCATGCCGACGATCGCGCTGTGACCGCGGAGTCATGCCGACGATCGTGCCGTGATCGTGAGTCATACCGACGATCACGCCGTGACCGCGGAGTCATACCGACGATCACGCCGTGACCGCGGAGTCATACCGACGATCACGACGTGACCGCGGAGTCATACCGACGATCGCGCCATGACCGCGGAGTCATGCCGACGATCGTGCCGTGATCACGAGTCATACCGATGATCACCCCGTGACCACGAGTCATACCGACGATCACCCCGTGACCGCGAGTCATTTCGACCACGAGTCACAAGTTTCTATAGGTACCTGTAAATTGTTACCCATTTTTTGGTTTTTATAGATCAGTGCCACAAACGGTAAAAATTGATTTCTTATGTCTTTTTTGGTAACTGCAATACTCAAGACTTTCTTTTTATGCATAGAAAAAAAATCCCGTCCTGTCCCGTCCCGAAAATCAGGAAGGAAATAAACATCCCGTCCCGTCCCGTCCCGAACCAAAAATTCAATCCCGTCCATCCCTACTTTTTACCTTTATCAATTACGCCACTTGAAACATTCAATTTGTTAATTTGTTTTGTTGTTAGTCCTAAAAGTCAATTGAATGTCGAGTTTCTTCAGCTCCTTCGTGAGCGTGTGTTGAATGGAATGGGAGTATTCCCCACATACATACTTTTTCTTTTCCTTTTGTAGATTATTATCTCCTGGCCTTTTGTTTTTCTTTTTAGCTATCAGTCTATCAACTAATCTGTTATTATACAGTTAATACTATATAATAATAATAATAATAATAATAATAATAATAGTTATTATACAGCTCAGGGGCTAAAACATGGATTTTAATAAAAGTTGTTACTCTCACATATTTTGTAGATGCTAAGCTACAGTACAGTAGAATCTCGCTATTCCGGCCTCAGATGGTCCGACTCCTATCTTGGTCTGACCGTGCTGTGACACAATAGTCTTCCACTAGTCCAACCTTGGAGGGGTTTCCTCCTCGCCTAGTCCAACCATTCTAGCGGAAATTTATCTCTGTTTACATTTCCTGTGAATCATTCCGTTCAGGTTGGTTCCTGTCAATGACGCATTGTATATTGTCAGTGCGTATTTCAGTCAGTAGAACAATGACCCTTGGTGTAGTAGTGTGAGTTTGCATTTACTTTTTTTAAGTAGAACCTAGATTAACCTGGGGCGAATCAACCGTGGTCAATATATGGCTCTAAAATTACGTAACATAACCTCATTGTAAAAAAAAAAATTTTAACTTTGCAAATGAAAAGATAATAATCTTATTCTGTGCTTACTGGTAGCCGCTTACCGTACTGATTTTGTACCAAAAACTAAATTACAATATATGAATTTAAGAATTTTTTTTTAAAAGTAGAGAACTTAACGTTGTGCTAGGGTGAATCATGCTAAATTAATTTGCCTAGATTGGATATGATATGATAATGTTTTTCTGACCGATGGAGATATTCAGGATTTTGTCGCTGTCGCGGAAGACGATGATTGCGTTTCTCTGTTACACCATAACAAAGCTTTACCTAAAGTATATGTTGTTTTACTTTCAATAAATTTATATTTTGAAATTTAACTCTTGACTATTATTATTTACTTTTCTGTCTGGTACAACTTCAGTGAAGAACAAAATTAATACAGTTTGACTAATCAGGAAAGTATATTCGGTAATCGCACAACACAGGTTACGACAAAGTGTCCTTAAATGTACCGGAATTGTCCATGAATGTTTTATCCAGAATGTAGTAAACACTCTGATATATTATTTTTGTGATTTACAGTAGACTCCCTCTAGTTCGGCCACCTCGGGACTGGACCACTGGCCGGACTACAAAACGGCCGGACTAACCGGATGTAGTAGAACCTCAATTATCGAGGGTAATGCGGGGGGGGGGGGGGGGGGAGACTACAGATAACTGAAAACCACGGTTAATCCAACATGGCGTAAACATATATTACATATCCATAAAACACCTAATGTCCTAATACTGTTTAAAATGGATGTTAATGTGATCATTAAATTGCATTTTACATAATCAAAATACAAATAGTAGTATTGCGCAATCGTGATATGTTAAGTCATTAACCTTGGTTCAGAAATAAAAACTGTAACGTTTAAATAAATCACTCTTACTCAAGCAAAACAAAAATTACACAACACTGTACGTACAGCAATAAATCACGTAAAGAACAGAACCATAGAAAGTCTACTGTAAGCTCATGTTTGCGCGTGGCCCTTCCACCAGGAGGGGCCCCCACCACAGCCGGGCGATTGGCGATCTGCTACTAGTCGCCCTAAAAATATTGTCTATACTACTTCTACTCCCAGCGGATGCGTAACACCAACACACGGCACCTGTTGGTCTTATAATATTTCCATCGCTTCTCTGTGAATGGTTTGCCCTTTTTTACGGGCGGTTTGCATGATATTAATCTATGTTAGCCTAGCCTGACACTTTTTTAACCCACGGCTTAACAATCACTCAATAATTACTCAACCGCACTACTCATCTAAACAGCACAGTCCAATAAACTGACAGTCGATAGAACACGATAGAATACAATACTCTTCCGGTCATAAAATACTTTACGTATGACATTAACATTAAGAGACTGACTTTCATTTTATCAAGTTTAAAAAAGTAGTAAGTATAAAGTATAGCAAGTATAAAATAAATAACTGCAAGCCATTAACCGTTTTAAAGGGTGTTCGGAAAACCCGTCCGATATTTTAAGGTGTTATTTATTGTACATAATATGAAAATAAGCAAAAGTTTCCATAATGACTACTAAGCCTTAAATGTACTAAGCCTTATGGTTTTCTGTTCATAGGTATATCTGTATGTGTTTTTACATAAAATACTATATCTTAAGATATCGTCTATAAACTCTAACTATTAAAGTTAATAATTTGCACCTAAAAAGTCAAACTTAACAATTAAATTGGAATATAGGCGTAATATGATTTTACCGTTTGGTGTACATTTAAATAAGTAAAAAAAAATGTTATATCAAAATAAAATACTCTACTGCAGTACCAAAACAATATTATAGAACCCTTAGTAATTACATTGTATGGTACTTGAATTAAATTCAAATTTAAATTCTATAAAAATGTACGCAAAAAAGGAAAACAACGCGATCAGCGCTGGTCGAATGTTTTTAGAAAGCGTAGTCTGACCAATGCTATGGAAACTTTGGCTGCGTGGTGGGAGATTGGTACCGCTCTCCCCCCGCGCACCCGGCTCGCAAAGATAAATAATAACGACAGTCGTAAAATAGGATTAAGATAACAAACTGGCCTAAAACACCACTTATTCTTTCTTCTTTGTTCTTCTATTCATTCTTTGGTTTCTCTTCATTTACACATTCAACAAGTTGCCATGCTTACTAATACCCCAATCACAAACTGTTGTGAGATAGCAAGCGCAGCAGACAGTTGTGTAAAGAGCAGATGATTGTCAGTGCAAGCGGATAGCTTGACCTTGAAGCTAACAATGGCTATTTCTTTGTTTTGCTTTAATTTATTTTTGTCAAATAAACCGTGGTGTTTCAAAAACAATAATGGGGGAACCTACTGCATAAAAAAATGGTCCGAAATATTTAATAACAACCACTGCATTTAAACATATTAGACTGAAGAAAAACTATTTATAAAATGTTCTTGGTATTTTTGAGGTTATGTAACATAGTTTTACATGGGTAATATGCAACAATTCACCCATAGAAGCACCCGTCAACTAAACTGACATGAATTGTTTACTTCTATGGCCAGAAACTAAACATTTAAGTTGAATCCTGTCGAAGGTCATTCGCCCGTGACGATATGACTTATACCCCTGAACCGGGCAGGACCATCCGGCTGCCGATCCAACCGTAGCCGAACTAGAGGGAGTCTACTGTACTGTGATAAATTAGGCCTAATAATATTTTCAATTATTTAGGCCCTTCTTTAGTTTTCTAGATTGCTGAACAATTTTAGTACAATATTGAATATTCCTCGTTCAAAATACAGTTTTACTATGTTTTTATGTCAATAAACACTTTCCTCTGATAATATGATGTTTTGCTGTTCCGACCATGCTATGCTTGTGGTCCCGTAGGTAATGGATTAGCGAGGTTCTGCTGTACAGTAGAACCTCGATTTTGTTGTACAGGGGGAGAAAGTAAAATTTATGTTTATTAAATTGAATTTTTGTAGCAAATACTAGAATAAAAATGTACATCAATTATTACAACATTTAAATTTGGTCAATTTGATAATTAAAGGCAGAAAACACAAATAAAATATTCTCGCCATTCTGTGACAAGAGACATTTAGTGAATATTTAACATGCTAATTCAGCTGATGTTAGCTTGTAATTAATGAGTGTACGTGAGTGAATTGCCTCATTGTGAATGAATAGAATCGTGAAAAATTGATAACCTGGAGTAAGGCTTTAGAATGCCTCTCAGAGTGTTAGCACAAGTTGAAGTTTGAGTTAATGTGAGTTTGTTTCAAAGTGTAAAAATCTACTGTCTTCCTTAAGGTATTTAGTGAACTTATGTTTTTTCTATATCGGTGTGAGGAATAAGTAAATTAGCAGATTGCATTTTATATTAATGTGTTCAAAATAGAACTCAGGAAATGAGAGCTAAACTGGAAGCTATGGAGAGTCAGCTTTGTGGAATTTTAGTGGTTTTGTTGACGATTGTTATGTTGGTTTGCCTGCTTGTGGTGTCACAGCCTCTCTTTCTCAGTCTTAGTTTACCGTTTGATCCAGCTGTTTGTCAAGTACATAGCACAGTGACTGTTTTGGGCATTACCAACTGTTCATCCACATGGACATCTTGCCAGGCCAGTTGTACCAACCCGAGGCCTAATTGTACTCAAGTCTTAGTGCAGTATCAGTCTTATAATGTTACTTCTGTTGTGCCGCTGTTTGCAAATATTCTCGGATGTGGCTTTAATTTTGAGTTAACTTGTCCACAATTTTTTGAGAGGTTTACAAAGGTTGGCAAACACTTTGACTGTAATGTGTATCACGATCCCAACTTTGCTGTGGCAGTCGGTCACGATTCTCAGGTTGAGTTGATTCGTTACTTTGCAATCTCTTTGATTCCATCGGTCGCTTTGATTGCCTCTTTAATTTACATGTGGAAGAGAAAGTTGTTTCTTAGAGGGTATAAAAAGGCAAAGAAGTTGGTAAAAAAAAAATCAAATGACCCGAGATCGTTCTATCAGAAAAAAATTATGGAACTTGAGTTCAAGAAGAATTTGAGGGAGTTGAAGATGAAAAACACTCAAAATGATGTTAAAGTCTTCAATTTGGGTAAATCTCAGACTACTGGAGCACTGATTCTAAAACCTAGCTTCAATCTTGGTTATTCTATGCCACCCAAGATTATCATCTAAGCAGTAATTTTACGTCAAAACTGCTCTTTGGGTTTGCATCAAACACAAATTGTCATACAGCATTAGACTATCTAATTGAGTAAGTATAAGTATCTTCAAATTTAATTCATTGTTTCCATTAGGTTCTAGTTCAAGCCAAATAATTCCAATCAGTAAAAAGTGGACTAAATACATTAAAACGATATCTCCGTAGAAAACAAAAGATTTCATAAGGTTTATGATTTCCATTTTCAACACCCTCCCCCTCTTACATTAAGCAATACATATAACCTGATATGTGGTTTCCAGGTACACTTCTTTAGGCAACAAAGACAACACACGGCCAAATCCCAGCCTCTTGTACACAGACTCAGATGGTTCACAGAAGTATCAACCTGCGTGGATGTTGTCAGATGACTCAGTCGAGCGAAATGGCAGGTTATAGTCAGGTAAGTGAACTGCATAATTCATCTATCTTAGTTACAGGTACTCTAACATTTTTGTCTTATCCAACGCAAAAATGGGTCAATGTGTGTGTGGGTTTGGGATCAATGTAGGTCTACTTCATTGCAGTTTCTGTTATCCAGGACGAGGTGATTGTGAAGGCTGTGGAAGCCAGCGAGGAGATGTGGACAGCTCTTTACTCCTCGTTTGGCCCAGATGGACGAGCAGTCCTCGCACAGTCGCCCACTCGACTCACTATCACTCGCTCCGGAAGCCTGATCTTGAACCTGGTGTTCCTGAGACCAAACCCCGTCCTATCTCTACTATTGGACTCTGCCAACAACCTACACGACGTTGCCGGTGATGGTGTCAAGAGTTTTGTGATACTCGTTAAAGCTTTATTGAAAAAAGTTGCATTCAATGCTTCCTTTGTATATAAACTGTTAGTTTTACAGACTCAGCTGTCTCTAAGTTTTCCGACCACTTGCAGTTGTGTTTTAACAAATGACAAGTTGAACAATGTGATTAAAACGTTTTTTTCCACTCGCTTTTCACCTGTTGTTTCTAAAACGCTTGCCTCTTTGGTGAGTAATTTAGTTTCAAAACTCGATTCGATTAGTGATATAGATCGTTATGTGGAATATTTCTCACTACTTTGCCCTAAATTCAGTCCTTTTCCAGTCAGTTTGTCTTGTGTACAAGATGGTTTACTTATTAAAGGACATTGGGTTAAAAGGTTTCCCCAGACTAAAGTGCAGAGTATACTCAAAGTTTACTACCACTCTTTAGAAACATCTCCTGAAGATGGGGAAGTTGAAATGGACATTACAGAAATACTTAAAGACGAATCCAAAAATGTTCTATTTGTGACCAACATTTTCCTTCAAGATCGAGCACAGTATCTGCTAAACATTAAGAATGTTTTTTTCATCCACGCTACTTGTTCAGACACTGCTAAATTTTTATTTGAACTTTCGTTACAAGATAATATTATTGTAGAATGCAAACCTGATAATGATTTCTTATGGATTTCTTTGCCAATTCATCAACTTTTGTTGAAAGCACCCAGTGAATCTCTTGCCTCTGAATATGCTGAAGGAATTTTGGACTGTTTAAAAATGTTGAAGTTTAGTTTTAAAAAATCTAATTGTACTGTTTCTGCTGGTGGACTTTTTGAACTTGCCTTGGCTAAAAAACTTTTTAATTTGTCTGACGATAGTAAAAGACTTCCTCCAGTAAAATCTAGGGACCAGCTTATGGCTTGGAGGAAACCTTTTCCTGAAGAGGCCAATTTACTGAAGCATTTGAACCTTAAATGCTTAGAAGGTATGGATGCTGAAGTTGTCGATGTTGTTTGTCAAAGTCTGTTTGCATTACAATCTCAGAAGTCTGATTCCCTCGACGCTTTTGAACCGGTGGTATTAAGGATGGAGATTTTATGTAAAGCTATCAACTTGATTGCAAGCATTTGTAGAATAGATGGGGCTATATTGAAACCAAAAAAAGGGCGCTTAAGCTAAACTATTTGTGAATGTCCTTGAATTTGTATAAAAATATTTAAGTAAATATCATTGTGATACCAAATTCAATTATTTTTGTAAACTTTTTGTCATACAAGAACAGTTATAAAAAGTCCTACTTAAAATTCTCACCTCACCCACCCTTTTATTATATTCAGAGGTTTAACGTTTATTACTATTTATTGGTATTTTATTTCATCATTATCGGACCACAAAGTGTTGTTTTTTACTAATTACTGAATATTAAATTCTCTCTCTTTAGAATTTATTGCATTTTACGTTGCAGGCTTTTCTTTTTAAGAACAGTACTTAATGTATATCAACTGAATTTGATGATAAATTAGACGTTGCCTATTAGTTAAGTTGTTGTGAGTTAAAATATGAAATTAATTTAGGGTGCGTTTGGCAGCTTGTACTTTATGTAGAAGTAGGTGTGCTGAAAGTATCACATTCTTTGTCTCTTAAAGAAATCCAGGAAGGGTTGTACTTAAGTACCTTGTTGTACTCAGTATCTTTTTATTATTTTTAAGTGTTACAAAATCTAATTATTTAGATTAGATGTCATTCTTAATGTGAATAGTAGCCTACTCTGGCTAATTTGTTTACCATGGTTTGTGGTTTCATTGATTTTCACTCTCAGTAAAATTTTGATTGCACTGTTTGAAAATACTTAGGCTGTGGAAGTTTCTAACTGAATGCTGTTAATATTAATATATTTTCACTGTTTAGAAATGGTATTTTCCTGATTTTGCTACAGATTAAAGTAGTTGTTGATTAGTTATATTAAAATGTCAAAATGCCAAACTTTTGTTATTTTGTTTTTCTCCCCCCCCCCCACACACCATTTCAGTGAATTTCCTCAATTTCCTGTATAGTGAATAAGCTACTACCATAGGTCTAAATACCTCTGGTGTATTTTTTTATACAGCTGATTCAATCATTTGTTTTTGTTATTTATAAGTATACTTTGTTGTTTGTTATAAGTAAAGAATCTTCCTCATTGTAAGTAAAGGAGGCCTCTTGTAGATAAAGAAGTACTATAAGGTATTGTCCAATTAATTGAATTTAATAATTACAAAAAATGTTAACATTATCAACGCTTTAAAATTTAAAATTTATTTAAAGAAAGATTAATGTTACTTAGAACAAAGAACAAGATATATTTATAAATAACAAAAACAAATGATTGAATAAGCTGTTATGTTTTAAAACACCTGATTGACGTATAACAGATTAGTGTAAAGATATTTAGACAATGTAAATGGAGTATTTTAGCATTGTTTAAATGGAGAAAAGTGGTCATGCATTTGGGAAAGAATACATTTCTCTGTTATTATTTATCCATCCCTAACAAAAAAGGTATCATTGAAAACTGCATAAAATTTACTAACTTTTTTGTCTCTTGCAATTTTTTTTTAAAGTTAACGGTTTTCGTGAATTTGCATCAAATATTTTAAATGGCTGCCATTTTGAAACGGTTAATGATTTTTTAGTATAATTTTAAATAACTTCTTGATCAGCATTGTACGTGTTATTAAATTTACGGAAAGTAAATAAAAACTTTTTATTTACTTACTTAGCATTTACAACTTTTTATTTAGCATAGGATAGGCGGAATTCGCCTATTGGGTCTGATGATGATTGGAGTGTCCAATCGAAATCGAGCACCACTTACCACCTTTTTTGTATATTTACCGTCTTGTGAGTAACAGTATAAGCGTAAATATATGTTTAAGTGTTATAAGACGTTTCTTTTATTTACTTTCCGTATAATTTTAAACAAAGATAGGTCTTAATAAAATACACATTTCTGAAAAATCTCAACGCTTTATCTCAAACCGTGTAGGAGTTATTAATTTTTTTGTAAAAAACACATAAATACAGACAGATAGAAAGCTAGGCACCACAGACCCATGTTCCTATGGTGAAATGTGTTTGTCTTGACCTAAGCAATAACACTATATACATGTGTCCAGAGAGTTACGGGACACCCTGTGTTTACATATACATATGCACTTGTACTCTCAACATATACTTCTAAATGTGCTTTTGAAGGGTTTCTATCAACTGTGGATGTAAGGCTTCATGGATGTCAGATTGAAGGTTTTACTGGTTGAGGAGATCATTGTGGATTAAGGTCAATCCAACCTGTGCTCTCTCTCAATAACGTAATGGTTATGAAAGTGAAACACAGGCTGGTTGAATTATGTAACAAAAATGTAGTACAGTAGAACCGCAATTAACCGAAATGGTTCCATAAATGAATGAACACAGGGCTAAAATATAAGTACAGTACGTAATATCTAAACTCTAGAAAGGGGCTTTTTAAACACATTGTAACATTTTTGTCGCTGAAATAAAACACCTAGACATTGTTTTACATTCAATATTCCTACACACCGTGGTAATACATTGGCTATTTTTAGCATAGGATAGGTTATCTGAAACGGCATTCCCCCCTTTATTGTGGTTATTCGGGGTTCTACTGTACAATACGTTTACTTACATCAATACATTTTTTTAAACCACCCAATACTGCTGATCTGAATCTGCTGTTCAAAGAAATATGATTATATTGCTTTGAATACATACTTTGTAATTTTTTTTTTTATGAATGCTTAGTTTAAGAAGATATTTTTTTTCCTACCACTGCATGGAAATAATCACATAGAGAAACATGTAAACAGTACGCAAAATAGCTCATTGCCGCTCTAGAGCAGGAATGATTTCCCTGTTGTCGTTTCTAGATCAAACACAGCCGTTGATCCGGTAAGTTAGTTAAAACCGATAGGAAATAACATAACCTTTAAGAAAGCAAAAATAACTTAAACGACATTTCATATACCTTAAAAGTTAATCTGTGTGTTATTATAAGTTAATGAAGGTGGTAGGAAAAATGTTGAGTGTATTACGAGCACAAACGGTCATTGCCGCTCTAGGAATGTATGGTCACACTCAACTAAGCTTCGTGCAGCCATTTACAGTTCTCAAGCGGCAATGACGTACTTTTCGCTCTTAATACACAAATAGCTATTTACCAATCAGTCTTACTAGAAATAATTATAAATGGTTATAACTCATATCAGAACCCCCCAATATCCTTATATTCAAGTGAATATAATTTTCCTCCAACACTACGCTGTAAGCAGCTGGTTTTTGTATTCTTTGTGGATCATAAATTAAAAAATGGCTTGTTTTAGCTGCACTTTTTCAAGGATGTATAATATGAGTTTCTTCTATTAGCTCCATAAATCATGCTATGCTACATTATAAATAAATAAAAAATACCCACGTAGTGTATTTTCACTAAAATATAACACTTAAAAAGCAGTAAGGGTTTTATCAGTAACATCCACTTCACAATAAATATTGGCAAGGTAAAACGTTACGATTTAAAAATTGGATATTCATTTAAAATAGTGTATGTAAAATAATGCAGTAATTGTAAGTAGGTTGTCAATAAGTTGTGTTTTACTCAGCCTGTATATTTGTTACTAGTAGTGAGGCGTAAAGTATCGTACGCTACTCTACGGAAAGGTGTTAACGATCCTGCATGAAATGGTAATAAGTATATTTCACAATAAGATTTTGCTTATCGTGATGGAAAATTAACGCACACAATAATCCCTTTTATAACAAAATCTTACCATCACAAAAAATGAACTTAAAACATCTTAAACATATTCTATACTAGGTTAATGAATTAAAAGAACCTTGAAAGTTTATTGACAGATGGCTAACAAAGTTCTGCTGAAGGGGGGTAATCCGTCCTTGACTCAGGGTTAACCCTAACAACGTTAGCTGCTAACAGGATCAGCTGATCCATGTTTTATATCCACGGACAACATCCGAATCCGTTAGTCCAGCGGCAGCCATGGAGTTTTTCGATGGGGCCAGCTACAACCTCTCCTCCCCTGTGGCTATGGCCAGGTATGTCTACTTCAGTTACAAACCACACAAAAATTTTTTTATATGTCCTGATACAATGACACTCTTTATTAAGGCTACATAGCTTGTGTATCTCAGACCAAGTAAGTGAAAGAAAGAGTTTGTATTTAATCAGGTTGCTCATCAAGACTATCCTTTTTTAATTGAGTAAGCACATATTGTATTGTAAATGCAGATTTACAGGATTTCTGTCCAAAGCTTAAATATTTCAATATTATTTCTATGTACCATAGTGTTTCCCAGATTTTTTAAAATATGATTAATTTTCAATAATTAATTAATAATAAATAATTTAGTATGCTTCATAATGTCATGGTCTTCAAAGATAACTAAGTTTTTCATAACATTACGTACTAGGTGTGCGGTCTCAGGTCCGCCAATTGAGCATAGTGAACAAAATAGTTAAAAAATAATCTTTTATTCTAAATAAAATTTGAATTAAAAAAAGTACTAATTATAAAAGCGTTTAATGATGAACGTCATTGACCTACGTCGTGGTCCTATTTCACTTCCTTCCCATAGCATTTTAGGATTACCGCAAAAAAATCTGTAAAATAGTGCACCTCTTAAAAAAACAGTGGTGGTTTCCAAATGCCCTGTAATACTTTCTCTTTATTCTTTGATCAAAGGTTGTCACATGAGTGGTTTTTCCTTTGTGCTGTATTTAGATTGTATATTAGTTTGCCAACAATGCTATGATTCTTTGTTTACATCCACGATGTTATCTCGTAACCATCATGGCAACTCAAAGGCTGATGCTAAAAACATAATGTTGGTTTTAAATAGTACAGATATTTTTAAATTGAAATTTGTTTCTTTTATAACATGAACACTGTTTGTCAAAATGACTCTGGAAAGTTTGTATTAAATAGCCATTAATGAGTTAATTCTGATTACATAGTTTGCATATGGTCCGGTCTAAGAGAGCCTCGCTCGCTCCACTCAATTATAAAGGTCTCCAAAGATAACTTGTTTAAACTTTTGAAAATTTGTGGGAAATTCTTCTAGAGAATTGATCTAGAAGGAATAAAATGATATTGCTCCCAAGCCTATAACTAAAGTACTTTGTTTAATATCGAACAAAAGAACCGCAGTTCTTATCTGTTGGATGTGTTCAATACCTTTTGTGTAACATATCCCAGTCTGTTTAGTAATTTCTGCCTTCACTCAGAACAAACACACACAGAAACCACCTCGACTTAATCATATCATAGATACTGTGTATTCGTTTAGTACAGATTTTTGTCTTTAATCTTCTAACTACATATCTTCTATATACTCAATACAATAAGGGTTTTGTCTGTAACATCCCTTTTTCAGTCGTCCTACTTAACCTATTATTACGACTGTTTTGTCATTTTAAAGCTTATGATCTAGCGGAGGGACGAAGGGTAGTGAAAAATATTATTTCCTTTACAGTAGGGCTTCGCCGCCCTTGTGTTTAATTTCTAGAGTTCACTTTCAAACATGAAGTGATGCTGACAAAACTACGGTTTAAATGTGAATTGTAATTTAACACGATCTCTCGCACCCCCCACACTCCGCTGTATGTATTGTCAAGCACCATGCGGGAGTGTGTGTGTTAACAGCTAAATGTTTAACCACAGACAGGTTGTAAACCAAAGGGCGGAACAGTTTATGACAATGAGAATAGGATACAGAATAAAAATTATTAATTTAAAATTCCCATGTTATTCTTATGGAGAATATTGTAAAATGTTGTAATTGGCTTGTTTATGGATATATTTTGATTTGATCAAACTTGGCGAATTTATTTATTTCATACTAAGCTATTAGATATTTAAGACTAGATATTAGTTTAGTAAGCACACTTTATTAGTTTCCCTGTAGCAGCTAAGCTAGGTACTCGTTAAACATAAATGTTAATTTAATAGATTGATTGAAAATCAATCCAGGCAAATGGAAATTAGCTTAGTCCGCAGGTTTTGGTGCAGCAGGAGTATTTTATATATAAGTTGGTGAACGGGATAACTTGAGTAATTACTGTACGATTTGGATGAAATTTGGCTTGAAGATGTAGGGTGGGATAAACTTAGATGAGTTTGCAAACCAGCATGATTGGACCATGGGAACGAAATAAAAATTGATTTTTTTCTAATTTTTGACCCCCAAAACATAAAATTTCCCGATTTTTTTTAAATTATTTTAAAGCGCTTAAAAAAATGATTCTGTATTTGGAAGGGTTTTCCCCTTCCTATTTCCTTTTTCCTCCATTGGCTTCGGAGGAAATTGAAAAAAATTTAATTTAAAATTCCCATGTTATTTTATGGAGAAACTGTTTTAGTATGCTTTTTTATGAAAATATTTTGATAAAACTTGGCAAATTTTATACATTTTATACTAAGCTATATTTTATTAAAAACACACATTATTACCATCCCTGTTGCAGCAAACGTAGGTTAAACCTAATGTTATTTAAATTAATTTAATTGAAAATCCAATCAGGCAGGTTTGCTGCGGTGTGTGTATTTTTAAATATTTTTTTTACATACTAGTTGTTTCAATAAAGCCAGTTTTCTCCAAACTATTTCACGCAAAAGCCTCTGCAGTGGTACATAATGACGTTCTAAATATGAGTATTATTTTATGTCAGTAATTGTCTGGGCTTGTGCATTAGTTCAAGGTTAAAACAAAGCCATATATAAGATTACTTTTTTTTAGTTGAATATGTTCCCTACGAGCTGTCATATATTCCTTTTTCTCTGGGAGGTGAGGATAGTTGGTAGTGGATGTGTGTTAATACAATAAACACAGTCAAAAGACCAATTTGAAGTAATAGCCCTCAATTATTGATTCAATTATATGAACAAAATTAAAATATTTCCTATCTGGTGCTTTGTACCTCACTCAGATGATTGCAAAAATATAACGTTTTTGGGAGAGGTTCACCCTTACAGTTTAAAAAATGATTATTTATGTTAGAAAATATTAAATAACAAACATATTCCAATTCCATCTATTCCATCCTCTACAGTCGGGACCACCTAAGTTTGCAGGTGTAATGAGAACCGTGTGGTGTTGACAAATCTAACAATACCATTGATTTAAAAATATTGCTTTGTATATTTTAATTAGTGTTGTCAACGGGCGATGTGGCAACGTCGCACTAGCCTTGTCTTGTGATTGGCTGCCACCAACTGCAAACTTATGTGGTCCCGACTATAGGTAAAATGTTATGCAAAATATTTTTGTCTTGTAAAGTAGTGGGATAAAGTTATTTTATTGCAATAAATAAGAGCTCAGAATTATACCATCTCAACTCCTAAGCTGTTCACATCCCATATTTCAATTCCAGGATGGGTCTGGGAGGAGGACCGCGTATGCTGGGCTGGAACGTCCCTACGGAAGAGCTCGTCCACATTCCCCAGCATTGGCTCAAGTACCAGGCTCCGGAAGCTATGCAACACTACATGCTCGGCTTCATCTATGTCTTCTTCATGATCATAGCTCTCGTCGGAAATGGACTGGTCATCTGGATTTTCTGCGGGTGAGTATCACTGTTAACATTGTAAAATCCACATTCTGGGAAACTTACACCTTATATTTATTTAATACATCAAGGGGTTTGTCATTAAACGCCTCTACTGTTTTAAAGCCTATTTTACATGGAGTTTACAACAATCAAAAACTGTGGCTAACTTTATTCAAGTTTGGCACTATTTGTAAACTCAGGTGAAAATAGGACTAAGAATAGGACTGTAAACATATTTTTTCCAACTTACTGTGGAAAACAAAATTTCTGTAACACTGAAAACCCATTAATTACTCTGAACATGTTTCCAACAAATAACTAGCATTCTTTGGATTGTTCTAAAGTTTTGTTTTAGACACAGGTTAAATATTCTGGTGTAAACACGGCTTAACGTTGGTGCCGGGTAAAGCTAAAAGAGTTGTTTCTCCCATAAATCAAGACGGTTGACTGTAAAAATAAAGAAATAACTTAACTAAGCTTTACATAAACACAGCGAGCTACAAGTAGGCCTACAGTGTATTGGAAATAGTTTTGAAATAGTAGTTAATTTTGGTTGTACTGTCAAGTAAAATACATGATAGCTTCTGGGCAGTTTATTAGCTTGATATTTGTAATGGGTTTTAGTATACTCATGGTTCCCGTATCAGATGTTAAGTAACAAATCCCAGGAACGAGTACAAGATATGTGTCCAGGGCTAATTACAGCCTTTTTTACACAGGGGCACACATGTGTTTCCATTCAAACAAAAATTTGAAAAATTCCTCAGCCTGAACTCCATGAAAGAAGAATTAATTATTTACACACCTTTACATTGCCAATCTAAGATTTTTAAGAAAGTTTGGTAAAAATAAAAATAAAAATTGTATTGGTAAAAATGTATTTTTATCATAGGATTCAAAGTCTGAATATATCTTTAAAACTTGTAATAACATTCCTTAATAATATCTTATACTATAATTTTCAATACAGAAATATTTCTAAGAACTTGCAATTTACAAACGTTATAAAGAAAAGAATTGCAAGCGTATTTTATAAATATCTTAGAATCAATAATTTTATAAATTACATTTATCACACATGCATTATTAACTGATAATCCTTAATTAATTTAAAATTAGCTTAAACTCGTAGACCACAAAATTAAAGCATACCTTTATCATTTGATTTGTCTCCATCATTCATACTATAAAAGTCTTCTTTGCATTATCACTTTGTATTTTTTATGTATCTAATTTTAAAATTCTAAATTTGGGAAAATGCATAAATTTTTAAAAACCACAGCCTAATCTTAAAGCTAAAATTGTTTTTTAACTCATTCAAACACCTTGAAGTAATCAGCATATCTTAAAATTTTAAAAATACATCTGTAAGCCTCAACATTGCCTTTAAGGCTAATGAGTTAAGACTGAGCGCAGTGTTGAGCCACCTTCTTGCTACCCTTGGAGCCTAGACGACCTCCACGTTTCACTCGGGGAAGATCAGTCAGATCATCAGTTGACTCGTAAGAGGTAGAAGAGACTGAAGAATCCTCACAACAGGAGCAAGAGCAACATGAACAGCTGTCGTCACAATCTTCAGATTCTGAGTTGGTCGAGTGAGATGTGTAAGTTGTCTGAGAATCCTCACTTCCAGACAAGCTAGTTCCACTCTCCAAGGTAGATTCTGAGTCCGAGTCTGAGGTGTCTTCAGAGGTAGTTTCATCTTCAGAATCAGAAGAAGAAGCGGAATCAGAAGTTCCGGTTGAACTTGATGACTCTTGTATTGGTCTTGCTGAAAACATAGTATACAATATAAGAATAAGGGTTGAATCAGGTATCAAACATACTCCTGATAGATCTATTACAGCTCAATAACACATCACGTTCAGAAACTATACAGAGTGCACACTGTAAAATTTACCCTTAACTAGCAAGAAAAATTTCACTAGCTGGCCAGCATCCTCTATGCGTTACAGAGGACATAAAAAACTTGATAAAGGAGGACAACTTATAACATGTATAGCCAGTTTATAGTACCTATGTTAATCTATAGTGAGAGTGTGCTTGTGTCTTGTCAAAAATAAATTTGTTATGTTGAAGTTGTAACTATCAAACGAGAGTATACAAATCCACTGAATCAAAAATTGGTATCGTAAACCATCTATCCCAATAACCAACACAAAACGTTTCAACTGTTACATTCTTGTCTATAGATGGTAAAGCAACATTTATCCAGAAATATGCGTTATGGTGTTCTTGGATATCAAATAAACATCAAAACCAGCTTAAAATGAAGACAAATTTTAAAATATCTGGTTTTTACTCTTTTGAACTTGCAACACATTTTTAATGTCACTCTCATAATCAGTGTACTGCGAGTAGCGAATTTGATATTGTTTTGATCCATTTAAGGACTCTATGTTGTGGATTTACCTGGAGCAGATTTTCTACTGTTGACTCTATAAAACCCACGACCTCTGCCTCTGCCACGACGTCCTCTTTGTTCTCTCTTAGTAACAGGAGACGATAGGTTCAGCTCATCCAGTCCATCACACTTCTCTAGCACCTGTGAAATAAGTTAATGTTAACATTAATGTTGGCAATAGAAAATTTATTTACAACTTTTTAACTCTGACTTTTATGTTAGCATTTACATTTTACATTTTGTTCTCTACATGTCAACATATTGTGGATATAATTTTGTTAGATACCATCAACATTATCGTTCCCATTCATAGAGTTGTAAGACTATACACCGGCTAAAACTCTTCACCTGTTTACAAATTCTTAGCGTAAAGAATGAGAATGTACAAGATTACATACATCGTTTGGCACTTCCTCATCAGCACTCGGAGATGAATGGACGGACACGTGTCAGTTGTAGTCAACCACTCGGAATCTGATAAGGCTGCATTTCTTTCGCTAGCCTGTACGATACATCAGCCACACAATTACACTTTACACTACACAACACACTTTAATATGCAACCTTTTTTTTTATGTTAGATTGGACCATAGGTGTGGTCTGTAGCTCTGTACACGTCATCCATACACACACACACACACACACACACACATCACTGTGAAAACCACTTTTGGGTCCAGGGGGACCCAAAACGGATACAGTATCTGTATCAACTCAAAACTCAAACTCAACAATTTTGACAAAAACATTGTTAAAAGAAACCACTTCCATTTATAAGATTACAGATGATAATACAATTGTAAATAAGTTTGTTCTTATTATGGAAGTGAATTTGTATTGGACCTTTTTCAATGCTAAATTTCAACCTTTCCCTCACAAAAAACATTTTAAAATGCCAGTAGCACTGAATGAGAGACGTTGGCCACCATTTGTACTAAGGGAATATTACATTGTAGACATTGTACTTAGCAAATTGGAAGTAGGGGATTGTAAGATTGTAATGAAGCCATGAGCCAATGAGCTGTTTGATTCTTTTAGTTGGTGTTTCTAGCTTAGTGGTAGAAACACAGAAACACACGACATGTTCATACAGCCCTTCTTCTATATTATCGGTAATAAATTCAGTAAAAGAAAATGTCCTTGACTGAGCAACAAGTACAAGTACTTACGTCATGAGGTTGCACACTAATATTTTTTCCAGTTATTTTCTTTTTTGAAGAGCCTCTACAAGAGAAAAAAATGTTTAAGTTAGTAAGGTAAAACTTGTTGTTTTAGAGACTATAGTACGGTACAAAGAATAAATATTTAACTTAAATAGCTTTCTCTTAACCTGATCTAAATAGTAGTTTACGCAACGATTGGTAAAGATAGTGTTAATGACACGAGTAGAAAATTTAAGGTGCGAGCCTTGGCGAGTGTCTTAAAAACTTCTACGAGTGTCGTTAACACTATTTACGCGAGTTGCGTACACTACTTTACCTATGACAGTGTTTTAATTACTAAAAATTACTTATCATTAACTTCTAAGAGAGGTCATGTTTTCGTTTATAACCTCTTTTATGCCACTTGACAGTGATGCAATGAAACATTGTAATTGCACCACTCAACAATTAAATTAGGCTGAACAGCTGATTAGTTGAAGTTCCAATCATTACAATTTTACTTCTTCTCTCTCAATCCTTGAACCTCATTGGTCCATTACTCGAGTTGTTATGAGTAAAACCATGCTGTTATGAAAGTAGGTAAACAATGCTGTTATGTGAAACTTTTCAATTCTAAGAACTGAACTGAAACGGCTACTTTAAAAAACGGTCGTAGGTAAAATGTCTTAAACTGTTCCAGGAATTTTCTACCACACTGTTACTCTATTTTTAATAAGGTAACTTGATCAAATTTAAAATTTTTACAATTCCAAATTAATGTTATATAGTTTTTGCTTTATTTTAATAATCGTTTATTTTAGGATCACTCACAACCCCTCCCCCTGAAATCCTTCCACCCACCTTCCTATACTCTGATTATCGAAAGAATGTGCCTTGTGGAGCGGCCGTGTGGTGAGTGAGTTTGAGTATAAACATTATATTTCACAAACTTGTGGAAACGTAACACAGAAGGTTAGAAATTTCTAATTAACGGTGTTTAAATAATCAGTTAAGCACGTTTTCAGCGCATGTTTTAAATATTTTTTATCTTATTCCGATTCATATTAATTTTAATTAATATTTGTAGTTATATTTGTAAAAAAACACAAATCGCAATTAAAATTTTGCAAATTCGTGTTTTTACAAACATAACTACAAATATTAATTCATCGGAATATGATACAAAATATTTCAAACATGCGCTGAAAACGTGCTTAACTGAATATTTAAGCACCATTTACTAGAAATTTCTAACCTTCTGTGTTACGTTTCCACAAGTTTGTGAAATATAATGTTTATACTCAAACTCGCTCACCGTACGGCCGCTCCGCAAGGCATATTCTTTCGATAATCAGAGTATAGGCGGGTGCGTCCCCAGGCTGAGAACCACTGTTTTAAAACATACTGTAATAAAGTATTAATTAATTAGCCTCATTTCTCACCTCTTTTTGTCTTCATTTCCATTCTCCTCTTTATTGACGGCTATATTTGAAAAAGACTTGATGAAACTCTCTACAACAAGCATAACAACTAATTATTCTATTGGCATCATATAACCAACTCAATAACATGGATGAACCATTTCTTTCTCATTTCTATACTTCCATATAGCATAAATTTTTCTATCAAAAAGCTCTATCGGGTAAACAGATTATAGAATAATCCATATCTGTGAATTTTAAAGTGTATTTTTATTACCAAACAACCCAATCATTAATCGTATAATATTTGCACTAGTAATATTTCAAATTAATCGATTTAAAACATTTATTATTATGTTTTTTTAGTAAAATTCCCACCTGTCTTACGAGAATAAAATTTCATGTTGTAGCCAAACTTAGTTTGGTGTTAATAATTAATATCATTTTTAAGGTCTAAAAGTTCTGTTGTTATTCTAATTTTAATAGATTGTGTGGATATAAGGTTACTACAAAAACCAATTGAATCATCATATATTTAGTTTTCTATAGCAATAAAAATTCACATTTACCTGAAAGCTCATGTTTTTCCATGCTGATATGAGATGATCTAGGCTTAGACTGATAAGGGCAGACTGATAAGGACTTGAGGATTGTCCTTGTGCAGGTCTAAACCTACACATGATCCGGTTTTGTACTTTGGTCTTGGGCTTTATGAAGCCTGGGCTTGGCCCTATCATACTATAATATTGTTTAGAATTTGTTTGGCTGGTACCGATTAAACATACCAAATTACAAAATATTTAAATTTGTTGCGGTCAGTTTTAATTAATTGTTTGAAAGAATTTATTATTTTTAAAAACATATTTTTATAGGATTTGCCCTTATTTAAAAGATTGCATAATTTATTTTCATCTGAACAATAGCTTTAGCTACCGGTACTTTTAAAAATTTTTTGACCTACAAGGGGACAAACTATTTACAATCTACATATGTCTTCGTAAACAATTTATTTCAATTTTTATGATTTGTTAGCAACTTTGTCCATACAACAAATTTTTAATCCATGTGAGTTTTGTGTATACAAATGATATTTAAAACCTAAGAATATATTATTTTATTTTGTTGTGTGAAATTATTGTATTCATAACCAACACAACAGTGTTTCTTTTATAATTTTAACACAATAAGTTCCTTTTCTGAGGTAGTTTCATTTAACTATTTTTGTAGATAAAATTATTATATTTGTTTGATTTAAAATTTTTAACTCTTTTTATTCTTGTTCAAATAAGTTAAAACAATTGTTTACTTGTTACATTTCTAGAATGACACCTTTTCCAGACTGCAATTTATCCATTTCTACCTTTTCTCTTCCTTCAAATTCCTTCTTCCCAGTACAAAAATTTCAGTAGAAGGAGTGCCAAATCAGCTGAGCTACATTATCACATAATGTGTAGTAACCTAAAATGACAGTTATATTTTAGTTACAGTAAATAGAAAACTGTTGATATTGTTGTATTTTTCCAGTGCACGAAATCTTCGTACTCCCTCCAACATGTTTGTCATCAACTTAGCGCTCTGCGACTTCATGATGATGCTCAAGACTCCCATCTTCATCTACAACTCCTTCAACCTCGGGTTCGCCCTCGGCCAGACAGGTTGTCAGGTATTTGCCATCATGGGATCACTGTCGGGGATCGGAGCTGCTGCTACAAACGCTGCCATCGCCTATGACCGATACAGGTAGGTTAAATAATCTGAGTAAGCCGAATAGCTTGTAGCTAAGCCAAACAAAATCAACCCTCCAGAATATATTGTCTTGGTTTCTTTATTTACAGTATGGTTCTTAGGAAAAATAAATAGAATAAAACTTGATTATATGGAATTTATTTTATTTATATCCTTAACTTTACAATAGCAACTGTTACAAAAAAACATCGGTTTTTACTTAAAAAAAAAAAACAAAAAAAACAGGTAGTAACTTGTTTATTGTTAACAGGCCTACAAAGAAAAGTTGGGAGTTTGTGACTCATACTCAAGTCCAAACAAGATGGAGTCTGAAGTCCTCTCCCTATAACTGAAACACCAAAAGCAATAAAATTGTGTCTCAGTTACAAAATCCTAATTGTAAATTTTACATATTAAAACACATAATTCCAGCTGGTTTTAAAGGTTCCTTTACTAGGTATATTTTACCCTACTTATCTCTGTGACCACTTACAACATTTTGCCTCCGCTTCTACCTATAGTGAGTGTGCCTCCATCCTCCACACCTTGTAGCATTTAGTCTTGCCATTTCATGTTCAATCTCTGCAGTGTTCTAATAACTACAGAACTTAACACAAATTGTCAACACACAATTTATAAGGAAGTGTTTTACTAGTATTAACACTGTGATTTTTTCAGTACGATTGCACGACCTTTGGATGGCAAGATGTCTCGAGGGAAGGCATTCATGTTCATCCTCTGTATCTGGATGTACGTTACTCCATGGGTGTTCCTACCAGCCTCACAAACATGGGGACGATACGCTCCTGGTAAACATACTTAAATTTGTTTACAGTATTTTAATGTGGAGAGTTTTGATGAATCATTGATTGAGAACAATAGTCAAAGTTGGAAAATTACTTAAGTAAAGCCTCCACAGACACTTAAATATAAGTTTAATAAGCAACAATAAATAGGCCTGATTCTGAAGAAAATAATAATCTTAAAACAGAAGATAAGATAGGCATTCTTTGTTGTTAAAAAATAACCCAAATGGACACTTTGGGGAAAACAAACTACAAGTTATACCCAAAATGTTGTAAAGACATTGTTTTTTTTTATCAAAATGGAAAATTTCAGCAATAATCAATTGAATAACAGTAATGATATTTTTCATTTTTTTCCAGAGGGATACTTGACAGCTTGCTCATTTGACTACCTCACCAACACAGACGAGAACAGGTTCTTTGTACTGGTTCTGTTCTGCATCTGCTACGTCTTGCCGATGAGCTTGATTGTCTTCTTCTACTCACAGATTGTCAGCCATGTTGTCAACCATGAGAAGGCCCTGCGAGAACAGGTAAGAAAATGAGTATGTGGTCTGTTTTTACTTTTCCTTTATACATAGTGTATGGATGGAGATATTGTTGTGTGACATTGGTTGTAATGTGATTACAATTTTGTCATAATCTGTATGATTTGAGGAGATATTGCATTCATTTCTTAACTTTGTCAAACATCTAAGATTGGTTTTCAAACTAAAGTGTAACTGATGATCCTTCAGGCAAAGAAGATGAATGTTGAATCGCTAAGGAGTAACCAACAGCAACAAAGTCAGTCTGCGGAGATCCGAATTGCCAAGGCTGCGATCACAATCTGCTTCCTTTTTGTTGCCTCCTGGACACCATATGCTGTGCTCGCGCTCATCGGAGCGTTTGGGGACCAGTGAGTATTTTAAAGCATATTTAATACAATATAAATCAAATAAACAGATAAGAGTTTATAAGACTGTAGTTTATAAATCTCATTCAAACACTTATAATACCTATTAATAGAGAGCAACTAATCCTCATATGAATGGATTAAAGCGTAGCATGGATTAATAAATAAATGAATAAGATTTTTATTCACATAAAGATTGTTTCATACATCTCAAAACCCCAAAGTATCAATTAAGGTAATACTGTAATCAATCAATCACATAGCCTGTCCTTCGCTTAAGAAAATATAAAAGATATAAAACTTTTAACATTTAACGTGATTTAACCCCATAATGTAGTGTTTGTACTATTAGTTCTGTACATATTAACACATATGTACTGATTTATGATGTGTTCCTTTCAGATCCCTGCTGACACCAGGAGTTACGATGATTCCCGCTCTAACCTGCAAGGCAGTTGCATGTATCGACCCGTACGTCTATGCCATCAGCCACCCTAGATACAGGTGATGATTATAACAATTGAAAATAAAGATTATGTCAATAGGGAGGATAGTGCAAGAGGGACAGAAAACTGAGAGAACATTCACACGCTATTCTTGCTATTCACTGAATAAATATACTGCATTATATTATACCAAACAGCAGTTTTTTATATTATTTCACAAAATAATAAAGTGTTGGGGACTGGGGAGGGTCTAAATTATTTGATTTATATACCATCATAACAGGATACAATTTGACAACTCTGTTGGAATTACCAACAAATCTTTAAGGGAATATTTGAGATGTTTTTTGATCAAGGAAATTTCAAAATAAAATTTACCATAAAAATATATTTCTACAAGTTTTATACAAAATTTTATTTTTGTTATCTAAAATTAATTATTTTTAAACAATTTTTTTTAATTTTTAAGAATTTTTGCGACAGTTGTGGAATTTCAAGAAATTGTCTGTATTGTTTCATACAAGTAAAAAATAGGAATCTATAATCTTTTTTATCTAATCATAAATATTTTGCATGTATTGTAAAACTGTTTTGGTAAGTTTTCCCTGAAAAACTGTCCCACATGTCCATTCATATTCCTCTTGCAAAAATTCATTTACATTCGTTACAGAGATTCCTGATGAACTGAGCTTTTAACTTTATAAAATACTTTTGGTGAAGTGTCACAAAACAGATAAAGAGAAATTGAATTTATTCTAAAAATAGCCATACTATAAAAATTATTTAATTGAAGGCTGTAGGTGTAATTGAATAAATTAATCTTCCCGTGTGTTTGCAGGATTGAGTTGGCTAAACGACTTCCGTTCTTGGCTATAAACGAACACGCTCCGAGTGAAACAGTGTCTACTACCACAGAGACCACTGCTGCCAACACACCAGCTGAGTAAAATCTTTTTGGTTGGCAGAACTGCATCTGCTTGCTGGACCATTATTCTGGATTTTCTTTCGATGCATAAATTCTATTTAGTCCCATTTAAAAATTAGTTGTTTTCAATAAATCATAAGACTGTTGAATATTTTACTTAACCATTGTTAGTAATCGCTAGTCATTTGAAATAGAAGTTAAACTTACTAGAGCTCTACATCTAGTTACCTTTGTGTTGATGTTAAATTTTATTCAAATTTTAAATCTTGTGATTTGAAAGCAGAAAACAAGTAACATAATTAATTGTAATTAATCTGCTTGATAGCAGTAGTTACAATAATTGATGATATAACTACAAAATTATCCTTCCAATTGTACTCATGAAAAAGTAAACAAAATTTAACGGTTTTTCTTATATTTTTTTATATTTGGTTGTATAAAGAGCCATAGGCTATGATAACAATTTACCGCAAAAAATGTACTACTGGTACTAAAAAGTATCTAGCAAAATAATATCTTCTACTCATATTTTGTATGAAATTATGCATGTTTCATGGCTAAGATTTGGACACAGAACATTTCACATTTACTTTATTTTGCATGTAAAATATATTTTTTCTTATGTTTTATATTGCACAGCAACGTAATTATGAGGACTATGTTTGATAATTATTTCGTAGTTATGTTTAGTTAAGGTATGAATTACTTATCAAGCTTTGTATCTTTATATTATTGTGTATGTTTTGTTTAATTTAGCATATATTTTGGTATTTAAAATTTAGTTTGTAAATTAATCTTTTTATGAAAATAAAGAACTTTATTGTCTTGCACTTTGATTTTATTATTATTTCCTCAATGTTTAATGTGTTTTTATAAAAAAACTTTCAATGTTTTATAGTAAAAAAAATTATAAAAATAATAGTTACTAGGTGAAACCCGTTGAAATCTATACGGTTGCTTTAAAGGCTTACGATAATTCTTCTAACTGCGACAGAGAGAAATTATAAACAATTTTAGGATTTAGCATTGTTTAAAATAGCTACAAAATATGGTTGATCATTCAATGAATAACATATTTCTTATACCATCCTCATAGGTGTTTTGTTCCTATGTTAACTGGTTTCTCTTCTTTTAAATGAAGTATAATGATGAAGATAATATTTAATGAATATAATAAAATGAAGAATGCTTTTGGAAGAATCTTTAAATAGTATTAAAATTGTATTGGTAAATCTTTTGTAGTACACACTTCTGGAATTTCATCAGTGTTAATTAGGGCAGATTAAATCTGTGGTCCATTCTCAGGGCAGAGCAACTAGTTTTATTTTACAACATAAGTAATGGACCAATGAGGTTCAAGGATTGAGATGAGAAAAGAAGTAAAATTGTAATACTTAGATCTCAACTTATCAGCTGTTGAGATCAATTTAATTGATTAAACCTCACCAAAAGAAAAAAAGACTGGAGAAATATTTTTATGTCAAATCAAATAAAAACAGCTTTTAGGTAAGGAGCTATCATAACTAGGTGGCGTTTGCAGAGGTATTCACAAAATTGAGCGGAGTCATCAATGTTCCATATTGTTACTAGCAGAGTACCCGTCCTTCGTGCGGGGTTGGCATATAAGTTTAAAGTGCTTATCGCAGTTATATAGTACTCAAACTTTGCGTTTGCAATGGGGGAGGACAAAGTTTGATAAAATTTGCTTCTTTAAATTGACGGTATACCAATGGTATTACACATCTACCATAGCCATAATGTTCTACCACTACCACTTCACCTAAACGATAAAAAAAAAAATTATTACGAATTCACAAAAAATCACAAATTATTCATGATATTCAAAACATAACACTGTATATAAACAATCCTACTATGACAGTTCTCATTGCGTATCACAGTTTTTTGTTGCTACTTAGTTCAAATTAGCTGTTTACATAAATGCAAAAAAAATTATAGTGCTGCACCCTATTGGTAAATCTTATAACTTTTTAATGCTTTTGTATATCATAGAACCAACTTTTTTAGTTGAAACAGCTGACTAAATTCTTTAATTCTTTTAAATATGAATACTCATAAGGTTAACATGGGGAACTACAGAGCCACTGTGGGGGAGTCTGAAAAGATTTTTGAGATAAGAATATGCCTATATGTTAATCGGGAATGTGAGCTATCATCATGCCAAATTTCAGCCCAATCCGTCCAGTGGTTTATGCGTGATTGAACTTCAAACAAACACACAAGCTTTCACATTTATAATATTAGTAAGGTTGGCCTTCGCCATCGAGCTTCATAGTTATTTTTACCAACAATTTTAAGTGAAGAGAACATTTGTGTAAAGATAAATATTGGTGTAATTAGATTAGCTACACGTTGATTCGTAAAAAAGGGGAGTAAAAACACAGAGATGTAATTTTAGGCATTTTCGGAGACCTGCATTTACATTTTAAGTTTAAACCCTCAGGGTTAGTCATCAACTTATTCTAAAACAGGGTGGTACAGATGTAACTTTGAAATCAACCCTTTACAGTTTCGAACCCTACCATTTTTGCTACTAATAACTGCATAAGAGGGCTTTATGTGATGGTTAGAGTATAAGCGAAACCAAGAAATATATTATCGTTACAAAAGTTATATTAACATTCACATTTGCAATGATTCTAGCGTTTAAACCATAACCCATGTGTTACACGTTAATAATTTGTATAATCAATCGGAAGGTGATCGAAGACGAAGATTAAGCCGTCGAGTTTTGGCTAAAATTGCTGTGCTTACTAGTCGTCCTTGATGATCTTAACAAGATGGAACTATTTGCTACGTAGCGGCATTTCAAACACATCATGCAATTCACAATTATTCACTCCTCAGCGTATGGGTGATATGTAAATTTTGTTAACATGTATTCAAACTAATTTATATCTTTTTTTTATAAAAGCTAATATTAAAAATTCTGTTTTTCTCAAGTAAGCCAATCACATAAAAAATTTCAACTAAGACACTATTATTTACAAAGCTGTGTATTACCATGTAAACACATAAACTTTGTTCGCATTAAAACACTTGATTCTGTTATCAAAAACTCCACAAGATTCATACTAACTAGAGGACCCATGCTGCTCTGCTGTGTTGGAAAAAAATCATATCCGGGAAATAATTAAATTTATGATTTTTGATTGAGTAATACAGTATCTTAAACATAACTACATCAAACGATCAATAGCTCAAATTAAAGTCTATTATTACCCATGTAGCACAGATGGTTGGGCCAACATTGGCCAACTGTGGGGACAGTTGGTCGATGGTTGGTTGGAGCTTCCACAACCAACCAACCGTTGTCCAACTGTATATTTCATAGTTAGGCCAACCAATATTTACAACTGTGGACCAACATTGGTTCATTGTTAATGATATACATTAATATGCATTGCTGGGTATCATACATCAAGCCAACCGTTGTCCAACCGTTTTTCACTCCGTTGGACCATAGTTGAGTTTACACAACTTTCATTCTCTGGATCTAGCTTTCACAACATAATTATAATAATGCAAATATATTTTCCTATTCTTTAACTTATTTGCAACAATTTAAGTGGAAAGAGTAATTAATCACATAACATAACAGTCAATTATAATAGCATTAATAATCTAACAGTAATTAAATCATCTATATTCAAACCCAGTATCCTCTCTATAACTCCCAAAAAAAAAAAAATAATAATAATAATAATAACTACTTATGATGCCTTAAATGATTAACAGAATCATATTATACTGTGTAGTATCAAAAATGTAAGTATTGCGACCATTGCAACTGTCGGCTACTCTTTCACCACTTGAAAACTCTCTACAGCAACAATCACAGATAGCTCAGTGGTATTGGTAAGAGGCTCATAAGTCGAAGGACCCGGGTTCGAGACCCGTCTGGGCCAAAAACTTTTATTCTAGTTTTTTTTTTCAAAATTTGTTTTTATGAACTATTTAATTAATTTACTCATATAGTAATTATACTTTTCATAATAAATATTTATTATTTTGTGTGAAATAAAACGGTTGGTTGGATATAAGTTGTGTTATGGTTAGTTGGCCATCAGTATTTTTGGATGGTTGGGCCATTGTTGGACAATGGTTAGTTGGATAACAGTTTAAAGAGGTGACATTTCTACCGTTGGCCAACTGTGTGGCTCCACAATTTACCAACGTTGGCCCAACCATCTGTGCTACATGGGTAACTGATTATTTTGAGTCTAAAACATATAAAAAACATAAACAATACTGAACTCATTGATTTTTAATCATAGAAACCCCTTATAAAATATAATTTTCCTCTTGATTGTTCACCTTGCGTTTGCTTAATTAATAAATTAATTTGAATCAATTATGGCTTAAATAAAAGCCAGTATTTCAATGCAGGTTCTTAGACCAAAATATATAGGATTGTATAATTATAACTGGTGAAATACATGTTAAATTGAAGTAAGAATTCGAAAATAAATCAAATTTATGTTTTTTGGTAGAGTAATACAGTAGATAAATATGCCGATCTTGATGTGAAGTCTTTGCGTGCATACCTTCAATTTGAGACCTCGATCATGAAAATCGGTCAGGTAGAAGAGCTAAACAAACTCGGAAAAGATAAAAAGATAAAAAAAATCATATACTAATTCACAAACCAATTCATCAGTAATATAGGGGTCACTAAAAATATTACATAAGGTTTCCAAAAGTAAGCCTAGAACAAGCCTCCAAACACAACTCCGACTGTTAATTTAGTTTGATGGACTCATAGCAAACATGTTTGTTTTATTATTCAAAATGGAACTGTCAATAAACGTCCAAACAAGAGATATTAAGGCTATTAGCATTGACTTTCATTGACTTTAGTACGGTTCAGGCTAGTGTCGTCATTCGATTATATTATGATCTATACCGTTTCTGTACTAATATACGGGAAATAATGCTATCAGCTATTTCTGATCTACTTCATTCAAAAGTCACCAGCTGATCTTATGCCTTTGTTTATGTGTCAAATACTGCTTCCATAAGGATTGCATTGAAACTTTGAGGGCCCGTGTGGCGGATTCCTAAGATATTTGTTTGATGCCATATATATATATGTTGGCACTCACCGATATGGTATTTATCACCATGCAAAATTTAGAAACAATTGCTTCAGCCGTCTATGAGAAGTTTGCTCTATTACGAAATGCATAAGAGTCAACGTATAAGAGCTTCGCTTGCTCCGCTCAATTAAGTCATATAAAAACATAATCATTTTAAATATGCTTATGTTCTTCTTTTATCCAAATACTGTAATTTTATTCCATCATAAAACAGTAAAGAATGTTTCCATTAAACAGTAATGATTAATGCATTACTTTTGGTAAACTTTTAACTAGATCGCCTTATTATTTCCAAAACAAAGGAGATATGATTATCAAACAAGCATACAATTAGTTCTAGACAATCAGCAGCATATCTTCCAGAAAAGATACCATTTCTATCTCCCCAGATTATCTAGAGTTTATAAAACTTACTATTCGTGGCCCACTCTCACAGCTGTTTCGGTGAGACATCCACATTGTTGTCTTCATCTTCTTTTCGCTGTCTGTAGACAGACCAGGGTGGAACAGTGGAAGATGGGGGAGGACTTTGTCACCTTGCAGTCCCAAAATGGACAGAACATGTTTGTGATTGTCGTCGTAGATCCATCACAGCTCAAAGCCGCTTTGCACCAGATTCCTCAGCAGGCAGCCGCTTACTCCAAGATCAAATTTTATGAAGACGAAGACAGTTCAGAAGAAGGAGGTAATTTTCTAATTTATCTTGTGTTTGTTAAGAGGTTTTTGTACCAGAAAGGCATTAGGATTTTGGAGACTAAACACCTTGTGTCATTAGTATATTCACTTCCCTAAATAAAGCATGTAACAAGTCGCAACAGTTGGCAAATTATTCCCCTATTATAGTTTAATCTTTCATAAAATAGACCAAGAAATAAAAATCTATTTAACACTTTTTAATACAGATCTACTATATACGAAATGTTTTTAAAATAATTAGAAAGTGATTCACAAGACAGTAAAATATACAGCTTTTAAATATCTATCTATAAAGATAACATGGCAGAGTGTACTTAGTTGACCTCAAAATCCTCAAAAGAACTGATATTTTTGTACAAAACCCCTAAGAACTCAACCGTGGTTAGTGGATTGGTTTTCTTACTCATTCAAATAAAAATATATGTAGATTTTTTTTATTTTTACAATCCATCCATTTGCAATCACTTAAAATTTATATATTAAATTTATATATATGAATTTAAACGGATGGTGTTTTTGACCTCAAGGGACCTCAAAACGAAAAAGTAAATCGGTCCTTGGTCCAGGCCTTACCATGAGTACTACAGTGTAATAGCTTGTTCCCTATACATGGGAAATTCGCTAAAACATGTTTTTTCTTCCCCCATGGAGCCAACATAAGATAAAATATAAATAATCCGTATTAATTTATAATATATTAGTGTAATTTATTGATATGTTGCCATAACATTTGTCGTTGCCATAACCCACGGCCGCCTTTAACTCCAGAACGCGGCCTGGTAGAATTGGCCACGGTAACGTCGCAATTAGGGTTGTTAAGTGCAATATAATAGAGATCGATGGTTAAGTGCCATACGTCCCATAAGATAACATGGCAGACAGGTGACATCAGCTCATTAATTCGCACTTTATTGATTTAAATTTATGAACATAAATTTATTAAAATATTGAAAATAAAACATACAGAATTGAAAACCAAAACAATATATGAATTGAAAATCTATACCAATACATTTTAAGTGGAGTCAATATTTTCATAGTCCAGTAACCAAGCTTTCGTAAATACACAAAAATACCATTAGCTGCTTCCAAACAAAACAGCTGTTACAACACCACTTGCGACGTTGCCACTTCGAAGGCCGCGGCCTCACAACCTTTACCATAACAAAGGAACCTTACACCACGGCCGCTTTTAACTCCAGGCCGCGGCCTTCGAAGTGGCAACGTCGCAAGTGGTGTTGTAACAGCTGTTTTGTTTGGAAGCAGCTAATGGTATATGGTATTTGTGTATTTACGAAAGATTGGTTACTGGGCTATGACAATATTGACTCCGCTAAAAAAATGTACAGATAGGCCTATAGATTTTTAATTGATATTGTTTCGGTTTTCAATACTGTATGTTTTTTTTCAATTCTGTATGTTTTTTTCAATATTTTAATCAATTTAAATCAATAAAGTGCGAATTAATGAGCCGATGTCACCTGTCTGCCATGTTATCTTATGGGACATATGTCACTGAACAACACCACTTACGACGTTGCCAATTTTACCAGGCCGCGGCCTGTAGTTAAAGGTGGCCGTGTTTACAAACACTCGTTGGTACGATAAACTTTAATCGATGATCAAATTGAACTTCATCTCGACTCTACTCCTTGGATTTTTTCCCCGCTGAATTGCATAGCAGATTAGCAGAATGCTAATGTTAATGTTTACAAGCAAGCAAATATCAAAACAGCTGACACATCATGGCGACAAAACGAAGACCATTACATTCACCTCCACAATCTAAATTAAATTTTCGCCCTAATGTTTCAGAAAATTCAAAATGGGAAACAAAAGGAACAAAACCACTTCCGGAGCCTTCGTCTGTGTCCAAGGTGATCCTTATGATGATATTACACGTCTGTCGTAAAATAATGTTCATGGACACTAGGTTAAAGGTTGCAATCTATTTAGCTACCTTATTTGTTATTTCACTTCTTGCCGATGTTCTGCCCTTTCCGAAGACGTACTTTGCCAGAAAGGATAATGTATTTAATGTTTATTTCGTGAAGATTGCTTGGGGATGGACTCTAGTTTTATCTGTGCCATTTGTAGTCCTTACAAGTTCAACCTATTGCTGTGGCCGCAAAGACAAGATACTGAAACACTTAATACGATTAGGAGTAGCCACTTTCAATTGGTTTTTTTGGGTTCATCTGTTTGCCTACATTGAAAGCATCGTTGGGAGGTGCAACGCCAAGGGAGATAGGTTTCAAACAAAGTCCGCCTGTTTGGAGAAAGGGCTTTTTTGGCAAGGATTTGACATATCTGGACACACTTTCATCCTTATCCATAGTAGCCTCACATTAATCGAAGAAGCAAGAGCGATTATTGGGTGGGATGGCATTGAAGACATGCTTAGAAATGAAGAATACAGTCGCACTCTCACTATCAAGGAGGTAAGCTCAAATCCTCTACGAAACCTGAACACAGCAGATTTGGACACTCTTAAATTTAACTATGAGAAGTTTTCTCCTTATGTAAGAGGACTCTTTATAGCTATGACTTCAATCACAATTTTATGGGATGTAATGCTTTTAAGTACGATGCTGTATTTTCATAGCATGGTTGAGAAGTTCATAAGTGGTTGTATTGCCATTCTCATATGGTATTTCACATATAACTTTTGGTATCCTACCAAAGGTTTCCTACCATATATGCCTGGTGAGGGTGCTTTTAAATACAGAGATGCTAAATCGACTAAAGAAGTTCCTTTGATCAAGAAAAGATCCGTTGATAAGGGACAACTTCCAAGATTCATGGGAATGCCATTATATGGTCTGAGAAATGAGATGCCTCCAGAAAAGAGTGAAATGCTTGGAAATGATAATGGTTTAGGATTGTCGAGTCAATCATGAACTGGTTATTTGTGATTTAAGGCCATGCTCTCTTTTCTGGAAAGTCTAGCTTTAAGTTAATCGGTTTGTGTACCTTTTATAATTTATAGTAGGCCTATTAAAGATTAAATTCTAATAAGTTGTTGATTTGGTACAAGTGATTTTATGTAATGGTTATTTGATATAGGCATACATGTTTAGTTTTGAAGAAAGCAATATTCTCTCCACCCAGTTTTTTTCCCATTCAAATAGTACTAAAGTACCGTTATTCAATATTCTATTACATTTATTGTTTACTTCTAAGCTAATAAATAGGTGTCTGTGTTACTAAATCATTATCTAAGTCTATGTATAGCTTTAAAAAAACCAATGGGTGTGTAGTCTTATGGTTAGCATCTCGGACTTTGATGCAGGAGGGACGGGTTTAATTCTCGGCCCATCCAAAGAACTTGTGGTGGACTGGTTTCCCTTAAAAGCCTGAATTCACTTCACAGGCATTGACACAGGCAAAAAAATTAGCCTAATAAAATGAGACTTTTTCACGACACTTAACTTTTTTTTACTTAAGTAGTGTAGGCCCTAACTTAGTTAAAAATTAAAATGACTTTTTATGACAAATTACGCCCCTACTTATTTTCTTGTGAGCATGTTTACACTATATCAGCCAAAATAGTACAATAATTTTGACTGGGTTTTTGAAAGTAGGCTACTGCAATTACTAGCCAACACAACTTAAGATTTGAGCTAGTTGTTAGGCTTTCAAAAAGAAAAATATATATACATATAAATCATCTCAAATTTGAAATGCCTTAACACTTAACTATAAGCCATTCTTGCCATTGTATTACACCTAAGACAATTAGGCCTACATTTTTAAGTAAAACAACCTCCATTACCTGACATGTACTTATATAGACTTTTATGAATATAATGAATAATGCCTACAAAAAGATTATCTGTGGAGTGTTTCTTGCAGACCTCCTGAAAGACCTACTGGTAACCATAATCTTTGTTTACCACTAAGATCGTTAAATTGTAATATTTTGCATTTGTTTCATAATAATCCAGCCTAATAGAAATCTGGATTTGGGAATGAAGGGTCTTTTCCAACACCATTTGTTTAGAAGTTTTGAACAAATATATCATAACGGCAGTAAGTTAACGTTTAGGCCTACTGTTTACTTTGAATCGAAAATAAGTTCACGTTAACTTATTCTTAAGGAATTTAAACTCTTAGTGCAGGGAATCAGCTCGGTCATTATGATAAGTTTAAGCCTTCATTTGTTACTAAATTAACTAGACATATCCTTCAAGCCATAAATATCCCCATAAATAAGTGGGTTCTGTAAATTGCAGCATGGTCTATTAATCTTTGAAATCCAATGAAAGTAGCCTATATTTTCTTACTTTAAGGCAGTTTTACTGTATACAAACATCAAGCCATTAAATTTCCTAAAGTTGACCGGATTCTTTTAATAATATGGCTATTATTTAGATGACATTTGAACCATATCACCTGTAACAACTACAAAATTCTCATCTACTCAATTAAGAAAATATACAAATTTAGAAGTAACAAAGCAAATAGGTCCTACCCTATTTAGATTTGAGGTGATGTGTCATCAATGTACAGTTTTTATCGACAAAGTTATAGATAAACTGCAGAAAGTTTACCAATTTTGCATCAGATGCTCATAATTAAGTCTTTGGTATGCTACTTAAATGTAGGTAAGGCCTCGCCATCTTGCATCTTTTATTAACTAATCTCTTTTTCTCATCTTATAACCAAAGCTCTATTTGGTTTTAATTGTAGAAATAATCAAAGAAATTAAGTACAAAATGTTAGATCATGATTATTGCACAAATAAATAAATAAATACATGTAATTAATTGTTATAGTAGCCTAACCTGTGCTGTTAAAAAACAAATTATTATTTTTTCAATACAAATGTCTTGTGTAAATAGCATCTTGCATTTTAATGTAATTGTATTTAAGTGACATTGTCTTGTTCTTGGAATGTTGTGCACAGTGTTTTATCTGACAATTTACAGCCTTAACCTTTTGCACTCAAATTGTACATAAATTAATATAGCCTATTTTGTATTTTTCTAAAAACTTTAATAGACTATCTAATTTAAAATGTTTTGTAATTTTTGTGAGTAGAATTTTAAATTTTTGCCTAAATGATTTTGTTATGATAAACTATATTTTTTGGAGATATTTTGTAATAAATATAAGTGTATGTATACTCTTGCTGAACATTCTTGTTTGAAATACCTCAGTGCTTTTAATTTATTTAGTAAGTTTTGTCATTTAAGTGAAACAGTGATTTTGTATCTCTGATAAGATATACATTTTGTTAATGTTTTGGTGTTTATGGTTTGTTACATTACAAGTTTTTACTGAACAGATTTTTCTACTTAATCTTCCTTTAGTTGAGTGATGTAGGCCTACTTTATTGACTTCAGTTAGAAAATTAAATCCTTCGTTGATTTTAAAACATTTTAAATTTTGAATAAGCAGACACAAATTTCATAGAATATTTATAGCTTTCAATGAGAATTTGAGTACACATTCTTGAGTTGATGTAAAATGTGAAAATTTTCAGTGACTTATAATCAGTTATTCCAATGCAAGTAAAACAAACAGAACACCAGCTTTGGTTGATTAGTATTTGACTGATCTTTTATGGAAACCCCTATTCAGAATCACAAACAATTTTATATCTAATGAAGTGCTAATGAGTGTGCTAATTACAATTGAAAACTAACACATGCTAAGACCTTGAGAGCTAAAGCCAAGAAGCTATCATCCCTTTACAATTTTATGTACTTTAAATCAGGCTGTATAGGGGTGAAAAATCCTACAGCAATCTGACACCTATGTCTTAAAATTTAATGCCAAGTTTTTAGTTAGCTCGTGCACCAGAAGTTAGCAGTGCAGAGTTTAATAGGCTATGTATAAATAATTTAGCAGCAATACAATGACATAGTGATGTGCTAAGTTGCTACAACTGTAGACTCAATTAGACTGTTACCATCTATATGTGAAAAAGACGCAGAGGCCACTGAAGTGACTGCCTCAATTTTCAATACCTTATTCTCTTTCATAAGTTGTCTGTAAAAAGAAATTAAAAATTATAAATTTTTCCACGGCTTAGATGTTTGCACTTAAAAATTGTTTTCTAAATTGGAGTTTTACGAACAGTTCTAATATGAAACGTCTAATTCGGAACTTATATGGATGAATTCTTTTTAAAGTGCTTTTTACAAAAACATACAGCACAAAACTAGTAATAGTATCATTACTCAGACGTACTTCCTGATAAACACTTTCAAGCAAAGAGCCAAAAAAGGTAACATTAAGACCTCGCAGATAAAAACTTTAAATTATTTTATTTGTAAAAATGAAACATGACAAATTCAGTCTAAGTACAGCATCTCCTACTGGAATGGACCAGCAAGAGATCTGGTTGAGCAAAACTCATTTCTTCTTGAGAAAGAGGAACCCTCCTATGATGACAGCTATGGCTGTGAATATGACAGTTCCGATGACTAGGCCTGACTGCATCTCTAAGAACGTCTTGAGATGAGTCATCCCGGATGGGACGGTTTGTTTGTACGAGTCTCTTTGGCACACTCTTGCATAATACCGTGCTATCCCTGGTTTTTTCCCGCCTGACCAGAACCTGTCTTCTAACCCCAGTAGGTACAGTCTGTCCAGAAGAATGGTGAGGCTAATATCAGCGACAGTGAATCCCTCACTGCATAACCATCGAGGGTCGTTTTCTGTAAAAAATATACCGTATCTTAGTTAATAAAAGTAGGCTAAGAAGCTGAAAACTTAGGTTATGGGTTTGTTTTTGTGCACTTAACATGTTTGCTACCGCAATAGTACTAAATTTTCCATTCATATGGACTGCCGTCGCATAATTGCGTCGGTGTCCCAATGTTATTAAAAAGCTTATATCTTTTTAACGGTCAAGAATCAATAATATTTATTGTCCATTTGAAGGCCCTGAATTGCCTGCAGTGGTCTACAGGGATGTCTGTCGCATATGTGTGTCACTTGGTCTGTGGATATGATGATTATTGACGTCATATTATAGTTGGCAAAACTGTTTTTTACCTTGCCGCATCACTGGCCCGTGGTCTGCGTGTACTGTTAACCAAGTAACACCCGGTCTATGTGTATTATCATAATGTATACCTCGGGCCGTGGCAATGACCGTAGCGTCGCGAATATGTGGCGATCGGTAGCGGACGTGTTAAGGATACCGTACTGAAGTAGATGGCCAGCTGTGTTTACATGTATGGCCAAGCTGTAGCCAATTTTTCATTTAAAATGAACATGTTAAACGAGCTACTCACACAGTGTGATACTGTCTAAATTCTATGAACCCTTCCCGGATGGCCTATAATATGTATTTAAAAAAAAAACTAAAAAATATCTTTTTACTTTCTCCCCCTATACCATAGTATATGAAGAAAGTATTGTTTTTGTCAAAATTTTTGAGTTTCAGTTTTGAGTGGATATATTCGTTTTGGGCCTCCGGCCTCCCTGGGCACAAAAAATTGGTTTTCGAAGTGATGTCTGTGTGTCTGGATGTGTACAGAGCTAGGGACTACACCTGTGGTCCGATTTCGATAAAATTTGGTATGTAGGTTCTAATCCATGGTATCTCCAGGCATTTTTTTTTAATTTTTTTGAAATTTTGATTTTTAATGGGGATTTTTCCATAAAAAGCCGGAAAAATCTGATTTTCTCAAAAATGGCCCGAAACGATATTGATAAAAATTTAGTATGTTGTAGCCCTTTAAATTCTGGACAAAATGGCACAACTCCCATTTCTGTAAAAATTACGGTTCAAAAGTTATTGTAAATTATGTTATTTTCCCATAAAAAACAATAGGATTTTAGAAAAAAAACTGGTTTTAGTTTTAACTTAGTATGTTATGGTCCTTAAAACATTAAATTTTTTTGAAATTTTGATTTAAATGGGAATTTTCCCATAAAACACCATAAAATAACAGAAAAATCGGATTTTCTCAAAAATGGCCCGAACGATTTTGATAAAAATTTAGTATGTTGTAGCCCTTTAAATTAAAAAAAAAATGGTACAACTGCCATTTCTGTAAAAATTACGGTTAAAAAGTTATTGTAAATTATGTTATTTTCCCATAAAAACCCCATAAAATAACAAAAAATTTGGTTTTTGGAGAAAAGCTGGTTTTGATCAAAATTAATATGTTATGGTCCTTATAATTCTAAAAAAATAGTACAACACCCCATTGCTGTAACAATTGCGGTGTTCAAAAGTTATTGCAACTTATGTAGTTTTTAACTATAAAACAACATATTAACTCTCACCTTACCCATGATAAAGGTTGTTGACGAGCTTATGAAAGAAAGTAAGTGTCAGATTGCTGATACCGTTTATTTACATCTATCATTTATAAAATGATGTAAATAGTTGACCAATGCAGCACTTTTGTCCATAATAATTTTTTTAACAATAATTATGAAAAACATTTCTAGAACATCGGTACAATAATTATATATCGTATATCGGTTAAAGAAAGACCGTTTTTACGATGATTAATGTTGTTGTTGTTATATATAATCAACTATAACAATAGATGTCGTAATAATCCGTCCGCTATACACAAAATGATAGCGGATATATCTGCCTATAGTCCGGGAAGGTTTAGCACTCTTAGTTTTTGTTAGGTACTGGTACTGTCAGTTTATGTAACATGTTCTAAGTTACTGTAGTTTGAATAAAATAAGTGGTAATTTTAATTTTGTGTTAAAAAGTCGTGTATTAAAAAAAAATTTAGTCGACATCAATGCACCCTTTCGGCTACTCAATTTAACATCATTTAAGTTAATTTTCCTCTTAAAACTGGCTGAAACTAACATAATAATGGATGTCTAGTTCTACCAGTAGTCACAGGTAAAAACAAAGTAGATATTTAACACTGCCTAGTGCGACATTGTCCCAGAAAGACGGCAAGGGCTGCAGAAAGCCCAGCCTGCCCCCCCCCCCCCCCATTTAGTTTATAATGGAAAATTACATATTTTCAAAGGCAAAGTTAGGGCCACATGGTACTTTCTTACAATTAACCTGTACAAGTTTCTGCAGAAAATGGTACATAACAAGTTGATACAATTGTTTTTTTACAGATAATATTTCTGTAGAAAGTCTACAACTTTATTTTCTGTAGAAAAATTCTCCGTTCTGCTAACAGTGACGCTACAAAACGTTATGTATTACATAAACAAAAGCTGCGACGTCAATATTCGGTGCATCGATTGTGAGTAAGAACGCATAGAATAACCGAATTACTGTAGCGATTCAAGGTGATATTCAAATGGATACGGGCGCTAGAAAACTTATTTATTTCCAATTATTCATTAAAACTATCACACACACGGTTAATTTACACGCAACATGGACTGTAAAAGCGCACAGAAATTTTTTTATTTTTCCAAGTGTGTTGCAGAAAGCTTAAAAACGTTCTGCTTTGGCATTGCCTACCAGCTCTTAAACTGAAAAATGATTGAAACATTTCTAAATACTTTGAGAAGTATAAAAATTTCCTTGGAAAAAATAAAAAATACCGGGATGAGATATACATACCGTTACGAGATGAAAGTTCTTTCTCCACTTCCAGAAGAGCAGAATCAACTTGGTCTAGAAGTTTAACATAAGCCGCTTCATCAGTGATGATCTGGTGTTTCTTTTCTTGCAAATCGGCCTTTTCCAGCAGAATCTGTCTGATTTTTGGATACTTTTCTGCAAGAGCTCTAAGGTTGGATGCATTCTTGTTTTCAGCAGCTGTAAAACAATAGTATATTTCACTACTAGTCATAAAAGTAACCCCTTTTCTAGCGAGATTTTGTTTAGTTTTACATACGAGTCGAGGACTCGCATGGGAAACACTATTGAGCCCCGAAATGGGACTTTCGTGACGAGTATTGAATGATACTTTTTATCGCGATGAAAAAATAACTATTTCATACTCCTTTTGAGCTAACCGGAAACTTCAGTTGTAACTTTGTTGATGTCAGGTAAAGTATTGTTTGTGTAGCGAAAGTAATGTTTATGTCCCAGGAAAAGTCAGCTGATCACTATTTGTTTTTGGTATCAATGCAAATTGACGATTTTCAAAAATCTCAGCTGTATGGAAATGGGCTTTTTTCAAATACAGAGTGATGAAAAAGTTTTGTCATCTCTATGATAGTAGAAGATTATTATGTGTGTTTTTTTACTACACAACTTCAGATCAACTTTATCATTCTTGTGGCATGAATATGAATATTTACAATAACCTCGCTGAAGTAGGCAGCAAACCAGCAGACTCAACCAATTTCAGTTTACCTGATTGGCTTTTCACTCAATTATATTCTTGTACCGGTACATGTCAGATTCATTGCTTATTAATAATTAGGTTTAACAATTGGTAATTTGGTGTGCTGCTACAGGGAATGTAATTAATTGTGTTTTAGGGAAATATTAATAGCTTGGAACAAAATACAAACATTTGCAAATTTTCATCAAAATATATCCATAATCCTGCAACCTACAAAAGTTTACTTATTTTCTGTTAGAATAACATTTATAAGTTGCAGTTTTAAAAATATTTTCTCCTCAAGCATTTTAAATGTACAACAATCAATTACTTAAGTTAAGTTTAAGCTCTACAATCTGGTTTGGGAAGAAATACGGTTGTGGAATTTAATGTTTTGCGGATAAAAAATGGGAAAACCGAATTTTTACCCAATAAACCCCTTTCCCATAGTACAATCAAGCTAGTTTACAAACAAGCACAGGTTTACAAGTCCCAATTTCATCATATTCAGATGGTTTTTAGTAGAAATTGTTATTGGCCTCTAGGGACGCTGAATTTTTATTTCAGGATTAGTGTTGCCTACAGTAATATTTTGAGGCTTCTGATTGGCTGAGGGAACATCATTACCGCGACGATACGGTTGATGCCATCGGCCTCGGTGGTGTAGTGGATAGAGTGCTGGGCTGATGATCCGAAGGACCCGGGTTCGAATCCCACCTGTAGCACTATTTTTTTGTATTGGATTTTTTTCATTATCAACAAGTTTGGTTGGTTTGGTTAGGTTATGACGGTTTAATTTTATAATTAAAACATCATGAAATTGAATTTGACCCATTTATAGTTTTATTTTATGAACAGATTTTTTTCGGTTAAACCTTCATTTGATTTTTTATTATAAGCAAGTCTGGTTAGTTTGGTTAGGTTATGATAGTTTAATTTTAGAATAAAAAAATTATAAAATAGGATTTCAGGCATTTATAATTTTATTTTATGAACAGAACTATTTTTTCGATTAATAAACCTTCATTAGATTTTTTCATTGTCATCACGTTTGGTTGGTTAGGTTAGGTTATGACAGTTTAATTTCACAATAAAAAAAAATAAGATTGAATTTGAGGCATTTATAATTTTATTCTATGAACAAAAAAATGTTTCAAATACTAAACCTTCGTTATAGTCAATCAGAAGCCTCTAAATGACACTGTTGGCAAAATTAATCCTGAAAAACAAATTGTGCTCTAGGGACATCAAAAGTCAAAACAAAAAAGTAAATGGGTCCTGTCTTATCATGAGAACTGCAGGAATAAGCTTATTCACTAAAAGGGAAATTTGCTAAAATAAAAATTTGGGAACATTATTCATGGGTTCTTAACTTTAAAGTAAATTAACCCATTAATGTGAGTACTGTAGGCACTCAATGATTACATGATCACATCATAGTTATAGATAAATTATTTACAATATTCATAATATATACACTAAATAACAAAATGATTATGTTCCTTAAACAATATGTGTACCTATCCAACAATTTAAAATTTGCCAAATTTATAGATTACACTTAAATTAACTGATTAAATAATGCATTTTTCAACTTCTCATCCAAAGTTTTGGTTTTGGCCAAAGTTTGACAGGTTCTGGCTCTTTAAAGCATCTTAAGAAACTGCCTGGATAGTTTTTAAATACCTTGGTCATTGATAGTCAACTCAACCCACATCTCTTGGCTTGTTATAAACTTTTGAGCCACCCAGTGCGGCTACGTAATTTTTATGGGCACAAAACTATAAAAACCCAATACTATCTGGGGATCTAGCACCCACTAAATTTTTCCTTACCATTTAGTTCTACAAGAAATTTTAAAAGCTACTAACCTTTCAGAACTTTCCGCACTGGACCAATAAAAGGAGCCTTTGGTTTCCCAACAAACTTGGGATGGTAGAACGACCCGATTGTCACTACATTGGCAGGCACAGGGTCTATGATGTTGCGGAAGTGTATGACTTTTTGACGAGTCTCTGCTCCCAGATCTAGAGGTATCAGTCGAGTATCTCCTAGGACAAGTACCGGTATCAAGTTTTGATCATTACAGTGTAATGTTGCAATAGACTAAAATCATACAGTATGCATGCCCTCAGCTGCTAAGAATATCTCATAAAAATTTGGTGTTATTAACAAAATAACTCATACAGTTCAAAATTTAATCAGGTTTCTTCAATCTTCAAGAAGAACTGGTAATATCGGAATGAATATAAATTTGAAATAAAAACTTCACCAATATTTTCAGAATTTTTAATTTCAAGAGGCCTTTTGCCAGCTATGCTGGCATCATCAGACACATTATCACAAAGATGATGCCAGCATAGCTGGCAAAAGGCCTCTTGAAATTAAAAATTCTGAAAATATTGGTGAAGTTTTTATTTCAAATTTAATCAGGTTTGTTTATTGAAGCAACATCTCAATACTTATGTATTGTCACAATTCTCAGCATCCAATTCCCATCATGTGATATATGTAGATTCAACCAAAATTTGTCTAGGTTGGTTTTATTCCAACGCAACCAGGAAATTGCAGTTCTTGGGCAGGCCTGAATACATACATTTACAACTTTTTAACTCACCATTGTTACTAAAGTTGTCCTCTAGATAGTCAATGATTCTTGCAGAATCTGGAATAACCTTAATACCATCCTTAAGCACTGGTACTTCGCCACGGGGATTGATTTCTAAAAACCAAGGTTGATACTGCTCACCCTTTGCAATATTGATAACGTGGGATTTAAATGGCAATCTTTTTTCCAAAAGTGCCATGATGACCTGAAAATGTAAATAAACGATACTCATTACAGTTTCTTTTAGGAGAGAAGAAGGATGAAGTTTTATAAAAGTTTATTTATATTTTACCTCACAACAATGCAGATTACACTATATTATAGACTTAAATAATTTTTTATCAGCATTTTATTTGTTTATTTATTGACGGAAAATCCATTTTTTTACAAGGTATACAATGTAATAATACTACTTACTCAAAATAAATACTAACAAAATATCAAAATTGTGTCTGAAGCGTCTAGTAATACAGTGAGACAAGCTTAGAAAACGTGCTGACTAATACTACTTAAATATTAATAATAATGTGTACATATAAAACAGGCATGACTAGAAATAAATAGAATGATGACAAGCAAGGACTAGAGTTGAGGTACAATAATCATAACAAACTTAACAAAAAATAACAATGAGATAAAGGCTCACAAACAACAATGAAAACATTCATAAAAATGCATAAATTCATAACAATGGAGAGCACTGTGGTGGGCCAACAGCATCTTCCTCTTGACAATGGGGATGGTAGTCCAAAACAGTCGACATCGGGTGGAAGCAGGTTAGCCTGGCGTTGGACACGGACAATTGTACTACTCAGTTTATACAATGTACCGTGGTGAAGTCTGGCAAACATCTCTTTCGATCTTGTGTTTGTAGGCACACAAAAGCTGATTCGCTTCAGGAGGCTGGGGCAGTCAATTATTATTTTACTATCTAATCAATTATCAATCATTAAGATGGGGACGCCACTTAGGTGCGTATTTTAACCCAAATATGAGTGAAGGATGAGTGTAGAATGGTGTGAGATGATCTGTGTAGCTTTGTTACTGACTAAGATCAGCTGTTTCATTAGCCAGGATCATTTATTTAAAGCCCAATGATCAGGAACAGCTGGGTCCAGTGTGGCCATTCAAGATTTTGAAGATAAAAACAACATTCGGCATGACGATTGACAAAAGATTAACCTGGAAAACCCATATCTGGAATAAAAGAATGTACCTAAATTTAAAATTTAAAAATCTTTCCTGGCTCCTAAATAGTAAATCAAAATTGACCATTGCAAATAAATTATTACTATACAAAGTAATACTGAAGCCAATTTGGACTTATGGAATCCAACTGTGGGGAACGTCCAGTATGTCGAACATAAACATTATCCAACGATTTCAGTCAAAAGTTTTAAGGTTCATTCTGCAAGCCCCGTGGTATGTTAATAACAATATCCTTCACAAGGACAGTGGAATTCCTACGGTTGAAGAGGAAATAACCAAATTTAGTGCAAAATATCTAAAGAAACTTGAAAATCACCCTAATCACCTGGCTCTAAACCTCTTGGACAACAGCACCAGTATATACAGGCTAAAAAGGATTCATGTTTTGGATCTAAGCACACGTTTTGTTTGAACAATTTAATTTTCCCTTGTTTATTTACATATTTATGTTTTCATTGAAATATTTTTAAGTTAGCTCTGTCAATGGACAGAGATTAACTAACGTTTTATTAAAATTTGTTATTGTATTTGCTAAATGTTCTAAAAATGAACAGATTGTAAATAAAATTGTGATAAAAAAAAAAAAAAATATGCACAGCTCTCCTGAGCTCTAGAGGCGGCAGGCGAAGATCCAGAGAAAGATGTGTTTATTAAATTTAGCCTACAGAAAGTAAATAAAAATAGGCTTCGTCCAACACATAAAACATATAGGTATCTTAAGTGTTTTTATTTACTTTCCAACTATAGACTAAGGTCTGTTTATTATAAAAGCATTCAACATTGATAAACTATTACATTTTCAAGATAGCCTATTATTATACACTGAAGCCACTGAACGAAAGGGATGAGGCAGTTAAACTTATAGGGTTCTGGTTGGATCCCAAACTGAGCTGGAACTCACACATTGATACGCACGGCTATCTAGGGTAATTTGCCTCCTAAGGAAACTTCAAAACGTCATACCAAAACAATTCTTGATATCTGTGTAACATGGCTCTATTTCATAACTATCTCATGTACGGCTTGGTACTTTGGGGCCATTCACCAGCAGCACAGGACATTATTGCTTCAGAAAAAAGCTGTAAGAATCATAATGTCAGCCGATTACAAACAACTTTTTAGGCCCCTTTTTAAAGACCTGGGCATTCCTACAGGCTTTAGCCAATACATATTGTCCATCTGTTCGATCGAAGAGAAGTTCATTACCGCTATGGTACTCGGCAAGCACTAACTTACACCTTGACATGCCACAATGTTGTCTCCTGCACCCTTAAGAGCTATCCCCGCAATGCCATAAGGCTGTTTAACACCTTGCCTGATAAGGTGAGGGAGATGAACATCACCTTATTTTTCAAAGGGGCAATTAGAAACAGCTTAGTAACAAGGCCAATGTACTCGCTGGAGGAGCTGAGTGAAGAGCCCCTAAAAGTTACTTCAAAGAACCCCTTCCCCAAAAATGTGTTACTTGTTTTATTAACCGCCACAACCTGGTTAAGTTTTGTGTAAATAGTAGTGTTATATTTTTAAATGTATATATTGACACAGTCTATCCAAAAACATCGTAGCAAACATAAGTATCAAATAGTAAGTATTAGTTACTACTTAACATTTTTTTCTAATCTAATTCATTTACTATAAAAATGTGTTAACCAGAGTTCTGGGGAATCATGTTTATTATGATTTCGTCAGCACAAATGAAAACATCAATAGCCCTATAATATTTGAATACTTCACACCTCAATGAAAATGGTTTAAATGGGACAGGTGAAAAGGCATGTTACAGAGTTTTTCCACTATTTTATAAAGTACATAACTTAGAAGTGAAAAAATGTTTTTGACAAGTTGACTGTTCCTTATTGAAACACTCTATCTATAGGTACCAATTTTGTATATTAAATGTCTAATTGCCTTACATTGCTGTAAAGTAAAATTAATAAAAACTCATATAATTTGAGCCAGTTATTTTGCAAAACTCTTTATAAGTTATCACCTAAATTATAGAAACAATCTAATTAAGATATAGTTGTTTGTCAGAAATAGGAATTGCAAACTACTGAGAGTGAATAAAAAATCCTATCAGCTTTTGGAATAAAAATTTAAGGCAAACAGCTAAAATTCTTGGGGAGAAAAAAATAATAAACGAGGGCTACATAGAAAGTAAGAAACGTATTGAATAAAAAAAAAAAGTTTGAACATTAAAAAATGTAGCGTACATTTTAAAGGGGAACAAAAATAATTCTAGTAGGTCGTCAAACCATTTAAGGCACTTCATTGCGGTGGACAAGCTTTGAACTTCCTTTTCCATAGAATTTCGCCACCTATGCCATTTCAGACATACAACTGGAGCTTTTCATTGTTAGCAAAGTGCTGGTGGTGTTAACCAAGTCTTCATTTAGAGAAAAAAGTGAAAGTTACTCGGAAAAAAGTGGTCTGAACTGTATGGTGGTTGAGGGAAAACTCCCCATTTCAGATTGATGGATATGGCCTTTTAGCTATGTTAGATGGGGTATTTTCTTGAAAAAAAAGAACGGATGTACGAATAAGCCTCATTAGTTTAGTCGTTTAATGAATGTACTAATTTAATTGAGACAGCACTTTCATTTTATAAAATGAATGAATGTTGGTTCCATACTCTTATCAGGCTTTTTTTTATTTTTGACCAACAAAAGCTGTTTATAGACTGCATCCCACAACTAGCAGGATTTTCAACAGCAGCACACTTTTTCAAGTTAACATAATTAATTATTGCAACTATGGGCAGCTCAATAACACTTGATGGCAGGACATAGTTTCAGAGTGAAAAATGTGATTAAGTTACGTCTGAACCTTTAAGTGCTCACCTAGTGGTATCAGACGAAAACATTCCCTCCTTATTTTTTGAACAGCCCATGTTATCATTCATTGTAGCCTAGTACCCATAGCTAAGAAAAGAACACCTCACACCGTGTTTGGTTTGATATTTATGTGTCAATCCAAACGCTAGAATCCTTTATTAAGTTGGAGTAACCTAATTAGGTTAAGTTAAATCAATTTCGGCTGCACTTTACTTGACGTCCTACACTCATTCGAATGAAAATATCGATCGATTGCTTCATTCGATATATCGTTTGGTTAGTTAGGTAAGGTTAACCTAACCTAACTAACCAAACGATATATCGAATGAAACAATCGAATGAAAATATCGAATCGAAAAAACAATTGAATGAGTGTAGGACGTCAAGTAAAGTGCAGCCTCAATTTCTGCTATGGACAATGTTTTCATCCCTGTTTAGTCGCTTTCCAGAGGAAACAAAATTTAGCAACTTATCATTAGCGGTTGTTAAAGATAGAGACACTTATATAACTTTAAAGTCAGAAGTGTAACTTAGGCCTAGGCCTACAGTATTTTATTAAAAAGTTTGTTTCCCAGATGAAATTGGTAAGCTAAATAAATATAAATCCAATGCAATAACATCATTATCTAATGGATTTGTTAGATGAAGTGTACAAAATCATAGGCCTAGTTAGGCCAAATAAATGGACAATTAACATGAGTCGCACCAATTCAAAAGCAAAAAGAAATTATCAAGTTCAGGTTGTGACAAACTTTGTAGGCCAATGTAACCTAGCCCATATTTTTGCGATAACTTCATGTGTTTATATTTATTATGCGATGATGTATGTATATCAATTCAACAAATAAATCAGAATGTTGAAACAACGAGCAGAGAACCTCATAGGGGTTCATATTATGTCTGATCTGAGATTTGATTATTATGATTATGGGCAAAAATTTGATAGGCGTAAAAGTGAAAAGTGACAAGACATGTCGAGTTTCGAGAAGTCCGTAAGTAGCCGTGTCTGGTCTGCTCTTGCTGCATGAATCAGCTGATTGGATATGCGATGTCAGCTGGTATAAGAAGTTCAAATTCCAATAACATATGTACATAATTATTTTAAAAGGCATAAACAGAACAGTCATCACAATAATATACCTCTAGATCACTGACTTACCTTCTGTGCGTAAAAAGAATAATTATTCAAATATAAAATCAAACCATTTCCTTTATCCAGGTGTTTGGCAGCAGTCAGATGATGAGACGCCGCCATGTTTTTAGTATTGGATTAGATTAGAATGAGAATGATCCTTTATTCTATGGATTTGGGGATAGTCTACACTGACACTGACACTCTACAGTTCGCAATCACGCATTCTTTCATTCTCGCTCGAATCTCGATATCAATACTCCGAAAACTCGTATTGCAGTGCAGTACGATCTATGATTATTATGAAGTGTTTTTCGATCTCTAGTAGTGGTGATCAATCAATCGCATTGACTGACAGCAAGAGTTGAACTGCAGATTAAACCCATTGGTTATGTATCTTCCAAGTAAGCTAGGTCACAGAAAAGTGAGGTACAGAGGAAACACACTGATGGTCACTTATGGGAAACCCGTACGCTTTCAGCTCTGGTAGTTGTGCCAGAAATATACTTGCGATGAACAACGAACAAGAAAGAGCCCGAACGGGAAGCACTGTACGAAAATTCCTATGGCACAGGGTCTTCTTACACCATGAGCTTTGAAGTACTTTACATGAAGGCGAGGGGGTGAGTGTTGGACTTTGTCCTAGACACCAGCACTAGTGCTACACCATTTAAGTGTACCTGCGACGATCTAGTACTTAAGAATAGGTACATTAACTGTGCTATTATAACTTTTAAAATATTTTGTAATTCAGTCATAGCCACTATTGGCATAATTGGGAAACGGGAACGTGCTGTAACTCCACCAGCCACCATAATCTTGCAATTTAATTATTTGGGTTTTGTTGAGTATCACAGAGTTTTGATATCAATTGCTACATCACTTTCGATGATTCGGGCATGGCATGGGATATGAGGCTAATGATTTTTCTGCTGACGAGAAGTGTCAGCATTCCATGTGACGTGTGTAAGGTTCGCCAAACCGGGAGACGTGGTGGGGCAGTCAGTCAGGTTTGATTTAAGAGTCCCTGAGTCACGATTCTGTGATATCTTAGGGGCCCTTTCACACGAGGCCACTAGTTGCCCGCCACAGCTTTAACATTATTATAAATGGGAGCCTTCACACGCAGCCACTGCACTAGTGGCCGAGCAGTGTATCCTCGAGCAACTGCTAGTCGACAACCACCGGCAACCGCAATGGCGGCAACTCGTCGCGGGGCATTAAATTAAATGGGAGCTTTCACACGAAGCAACCAGTGGCCACCACCGTGAGCGAGCACGCAGCTACTATTTTGGTTCAGTTTACGTGCAGACTGCAGAGACAAGCGCACTGTGTGTAAATTTATGAACATAAGTATTGAAAATAAAACATACAGAATTGAAAACCGAATGGAATATGAATGGAAAATTTATATCTGTACATTTTAAGTGGAGTCAATAGTGTCATAGTCCAGTAACCAATTTTCGTAAATACAAATACCATTAGCTGCAATGGTAGTTGCGACAACAATGATAGTTGGATTACAGGACGACGCCACCCGTCCCAGTCTTCTCTCGAGGGAACAGCATTTACCGTAACGATATGTACTCGACTGATGTCCATGAGGTATTCAGATTTCCACCGGTGCGGTGACATTAACTTTTTGTCAAAGATTTTGCTTAGAATGCGATTACTTCTTAACAGTACATCTTTTGTTAGAATTTGAAGCATTTATAATTTTATTTTAAGAACAGAAATATTTTTTTTATTAGTAAACCTTCATTTGATTTTTATCTTGTATCTTTTTTTATTCAGCAAGTTTGGTTGGTTAGGTTAGGTTATGACAGTTTAATTTTATAAAAATTATAAATACATTGTATGACTAAAAAGTTAGTTTTATATACCGTATTACAAAAATAATTGTATAGTTAAAAGATTATTTATTATTATTATAAATAAAATAACTATTTAAAAAGGATACTTTGTTAACTATGTTTTTGGTTTTTATTATATTAGTAGCCATAAACATCCAAGAAAATAATAATTAAAAGATTATACAATATTTTTTTATAATTCTTCTTAAATCGACATGAGGGGCTCTCCCACAATCCACCGCTCCATCGCAGAAGAGGTTCTAATCGGTTCCTCCTGACCAAACAGGAAACGATACTGGGACGCTATAGTAGTACGTCGTGTTTCCAGAACGAACGCGGCAAATGTTAATCTTCCTAGGTAGGGCCGGGAACGCGCCAAGGTGCCACCACGTCAACCAGTCACCAAAAATAAGAAGAAGTTTGAGGTGGTGGCCACCGATGTCCGCCACCGGTTACTGGCCGGCAACTGCAGTGGATCACGGCCGCCTTTAACTCCTGGCCACGTCCTTCGAAGTGGCAACGTCGCAAGTGGGGTTGTAACAGCTGTTTTGTTTGGAAGCAGCTAATGGTATTTGTTGTATATTTACGAAAGATTGGTTACTGAACTATAACACTAATGACTCCGCTATCCGCTTAATATACAAATATAGATTTTTCATTCATATTGTATCGGTTTTCAATTCTGTATGTTTTATTTTCTATATTTTAATAAATTTATGTTCATAAATTTAAATTTAAATCAATAAAGTGCGAATTAATGAGCTGATGTCACCTGTCTGCCATGTTATCTTATGAGACGTCTGTCACTGATAAACACCACTTGTGACGTTGGCAATTCTACCAGGTCGCGGCCTGTAGTTAGTTAAAGGTGGCCGTGCTCGTGCGTACACGACAACCCGCCACCTCGGATAAGGGTTACGTCAGCATAATGGCGGGAATGGGAATAGCACACCTACGATAGATGAAACCATAGATAAAACATACTCATTGAGGAGTATGTTTTATCTATGATGAAACATACTCCCTTGGCCAAAGGCGGCCGTGGTATGGTACTCAAATTTCACATTCACAATGGTACTATAACACAATGGTACTGACTGAGACCATAGACTAACCAACACAAGTAGACTTCTCATCCCATTGTAAATTTTGAAGCTCGTTTTTCATGTCTAGTTCATGTACGCCACACTGGGCGCTAGTGTCGACGAAATTTTGTTTCTATTATTTTAGGGTTAATTTCTTGATTTGTGCTTTACTTTTAGGTTAAATAACTAGAGGACAATTTATTGTTTATGATTAGATCGTATTATTTGGTTAAACGAGGTTTCAAATGACTGTATTAACGGGAAACAAATTGTAAACAAAACACGACCTCTACATAAACCGTACAGAACTAACAATAAAATTGTCTTCAGCTGTTCCATTAGGATGAGAAATCTATTAAGGGAGTATGTTTTATCTATGCTGAGACCAATGATGCAATGAATATTGCTGAGAACTGAGACTGAATGCTGATGACTCGATGACTATCGAAATGTCAAGTCGGAAGTCGTGTTGTTAGTTGTCCATGAAGTAAAAATACCCCCGCCGCAGCAAACCTGACGCCTAAGCGAATTTCCATTTGGCTGAATTGATTTTCAATTGATCTATTTAAATAACATTAGGTTTAACGAGTACCTAGGTTTGCTGCTACAAGGAAACTAATAAAGTCTGTGTTTTAAGTAAAATAATTATTGCTTAGTATAAAATGAATATATTTGCCAAGTTTGATCAAAAGATATCCATAAACAAGCAAACTACAACATTTTACAATATTCTCCATAAGAATAACATGGGAATTTTAAATTTACCATTTTTTTAGTTTTCTCCGTAACCAATAACCGTACAAAAACACTTTGATATACTGAATTGTTTGTTTTTTTAAGCTCTTTAAGAAGGTTTAGAGAAAAATTGGGAAATTTTGTGTTTTCAGGGTCAAAAGTGAGAAAAACCAATTTTTACCCCATAAAACCCCCCATAAAACCCTGTTCCCATGGTCCGATCATGCTGGATCGCGAACTCATTCAAGTTTATCCCGCCTTACACCTTCAAACCAAATTTCATCAAAATCGGATAAAAATTACTCAAGTTATCGTGTTCACGGACACATATATATATATATATATATATATATATATATATATATATATATATATATACATATATAAAAATTTGAACGAGTGGTGTTTTTGGCCTCTGGGGACATCAAAATGAAAAAGTAAATCGGTCCCGGGCCTAAGTCTTACCATGAGACCTACGGTAATAGCTACTTCCCTATAGGGAAATTCGCTAAAAGGATTTCGTTATTTCGTCATGGAAAAGTGAAAGGGGGATTGGGGTACGGCTGGGTACGGGTACGGTACGAAACGAAAACGTCAAACAAAACGAAAACATACTTAAACAAAATGGCTGAAGGAAGGAAAGACAGTTCCAGTGGACACCACAGATATTATACCAGAAGATCAAGAAAGCCTAAAGAACCAGCAATAGTTTTGCTATCCGATTCTTCTTCCAGCGAATCAAATGATGAAGGTAAATTAGTCTTTTATTTACAATAATTTTTCAATTCGATATTTTCAGCCTTCTATAAACTAGGCTAGGCATGTAAACCAAAACCTTGACCTCTCACTAATTATTGTGTGCCCCTTTTGTTACTTAATAATTCTTAGTATTAATTGAATTCTTAGTAACGTTTTATCGTATTTCAATTCAAACTTAAGTTAACTTAGGTCCCTATTCCTGTTCTTGGGGTTTGTGAGAACAGTTTTCCAGACAAAAGGTTTTAACTTAACCTAGGCCTAAACTTAGTCTATTCAATAATTTACCATCAGTATTATACCATCGTAGTAGTAGTCTACAATAATTTTAGCGCCAGAAGGCCAGAAAGGTAATCTTATATAGGTACTAAAAAACTTTAGCAAATCTTACGACAAATCAAATCAAATCAAAGTCAAATCAAAGCTTTATTTTCCAATAGACATTACAAATGCATGTGGAATGGTCAATGAAGGTATTATGTTGGGAAACATTTGTCAAGGAAGAGTACAATAGATGTAGAGTACAAGGTCAAATCAAAATATACAAAGATAATATAAAATACATGCAGATGAGGATAACTATAAGAGAAAAAAAAGTACAATCATTACTCAATATTTAATGGTTTAGGAAATTCTAAAAAATCGTTAAGTTTGTAGAACGGATTCTTAACTAGCCACATATGAATTTTAGCTTTAAAAACTTTGTAAGGAAGTGATAGCAATTTGTTGGGCAATTTATTTAGACATTTTAGGCCCAGAATTTTATGACTTTTCTTTGTTTTGCTCAGTCTAACATGGGGTATATCAAATTGATGTCTGTTTCTAGTTTGAAAATCATGAAAATCACTCCTTATGGCATGTGAGTCCATTTCCTTAAAACTAGTTAACATGATATTAAATATATATAAATTAATAACAGTTAAAATATTAAATTCAATAAAAATGGGGCGACAATGTTCCTCAGGATCAACCCTAGCCATTATGCGCAGGACCTTTTTTTGTAATATTAAGACATCGGAGACATGAGAACTATTACCCCAAAAAATGATACCATAGTTCAAGGCAGACTGAAATAAAGCAAAGTAAACTGATCTTAAATAACTAATAGGAACTAAATCATTAAGCTTACGAAAAAGGCAAATCATTCTACTTAACCTAGTACAGAGTTGCGTTATATGATCAGACCAAGTCAGTTGTTTGTCAATATGGACACCTAGAAACTTTACCACATTGGACAGTTCAGCTTCAAGTGGGCCTATATCATGTAGAGGTCTAAGGCAAAATATGACTGATTGTGTTTTGTCTTTATTCAAAAGAAAACTATTAGCTGAAAACCACTCAGCAGCAGTATTGACTGTGTTTCTGACAGTTGACTTAAGATGCAAAAGGTCACTGTGACAAGATAGCAAGGTAGTATCATCCGCATAGAGATAGGAATTGCAACTAAGATTCATAGGCAGATCAGTTATAGCAATTAAAAACAGAAGGGGGCCCAAGACGGAGCCTTGAGGTACCCCACAGTTGCTGAGGGCGATGGAGGACCATTCACCATCAGCGTATACCGCCTGTCTACGATTTGCTAAATAAGACAACAAAAGATTTAGAGCACTGTTTCTGATTCCATAAAACTCCAACTTATGCAGCAAGATCTCATGGTCAACACAATCAAAGGCCTTGCTAAGATCAATGAAGGTGGCCCAGGCAAAATCTTTATTTTCAAAAGCCCTGTGAATGTCCTGAACCATGGCATCAATTGCATCCACAGTGGACTGTCCAACTCTAAAGCCAAATTGTTGTTTGTTAAAGAGAGAATTGTTTTCAAAAAAGCTGTTAATCTGATTGTGAATAATATGTTCTAGAACCTTGGACAGAACAGGTACTAGACTAATAGGCCGATAGTTTCCTGGGCAGTTTTTATCCCCTTTTTTGAAAATAGGACAAATTTTGGAAATTTTGAGACAATCAGGAAAGAATCCCCCCTGTAGACAGGCGTTTACACAGTAAGTCAATGGTGAAATTATTACATCAACAATTTCTTTAATGAACCAGTTGGAGATATCATAGATATCTTTGGATTTGGTATTTTTCATTTTAGTTATGACTGACATAACCTCACTACAAGTGACCAAAGAAAAGTGAAACTCTGAATTGTTGAAAGGAACTTTTTGTAAGAAATGATCATAAGTATTTGCAGGTTTCTTAATACTGTTTCTAATACTGTTAACAGAGTTAATAAAAAAACTATTTAGTTTATTTGGATGAAATGGAAGCTTATTACCGCTTCCGAGAGATTGGGAATTTTCTTTTACAATTGCCCAGGCTGATTTACATTTGTTGCTGGAGTTTTCAATGAATAGGGCATTATAATTGAGCTTGGCCTCCTTTACTGCCCGTTTGTAGTTCTTAACTAGGGTCTTATACTCTAACTTACAAAGATTGTCACTACTTACACAGGTCAGATCATAGGCATGTCTTACCTGCTGCCTGAGCCTGTCAAGATCAGGAGTGTACCAGGCACGTGACCGTTTCCCTTTTGGGTTTGGTTTTGAGCGAGACTTGCACACAGGAAAACACTCGTCAAACACATGCATAAAAATTTCAAAAAATACAGAAAATATGTCGTTACCTGTGTAGTCAGTCGAAGTCCAAAATTGGTCAAATTTATCCTGCCAATTGATCAAGTTAATTTTGAATTTGAAATTTGTGATGTTTTGAAGAGAAAAGTGTCTTTTAAAGGCAAAGGTGCTGATCTTATCAGGCTCATGTATGATATCATTAACTATTCTGAAAAGAATGGCATTATGATCTGAAAAATGGAACGGTTCAATACAACAAAATACATCATCTTTGGGGATGTTAGAAAAAACATTGTCTAGGCAGGCATTTCCTCTGCTAGGCTGGTCATTGTGGAAGTAGATGTTAAACTCCCTTAGAAGGTTGAGAAGAGTTGCCACCGACCTCTTGGTAGTTGTCACGTCAAACTGTGCGTTGACATCTCCACCAATGACGATCCTATGGTTGGACCATTCCGTCACAGACGTCAGGATTTTTTCCAAAGCGTTTAAGAAAAGCCACTCATCACTGTCTGGGGTTCGATATATAGAAATAACAATAAGTCTATGTGAGGTAACAAGGACACCACATGCTTCAATTATTTTCTCAATACAAAAAGACGACAGGTCAAGTGGTCTACAGTCAAGTTCCAAACGAGCGTAAATAAGAGTACCACCTCTGCCATGTTCTAATCTAGAGAAATTGCTGACTAGGTTATATCCGCTGAGGTTAAAAAAGTCTATACCTGCCAGAGGAATCCAGTGCTCAGAAAGACATATTAGATCACACCGCTGGTGCATCGTAAAGTCCTCAAGTAGAGTTAACTTACCCATCAGTCCTTGGATGTTGAGGAAAATAAGAGTAAGCACACAAAAACTCAAATTTGAAGGCATTTTACTTACTTTATTTTTTGTACCATCCATGTTTATTTCTTCGAGTCGGTTGGCACTGATTCCACTAAAAAATTCACAGTCTGAGTAGGCCTATCGTCAGTGGAGCTACTTATCGACCTAGGCCTAGAGGAACGAGGCGGAAAAAAATTGCCGATTAATATACCAGTAGGCCAGATATCAGGGTTCATGATGTCCTCTACACACTCGGGCTGTACACCGATTTTAAAAGAATTGTAAGATGTGTGTCTCGTAGGAAGTTTTTCACAGACAAAACTGAGATCACCACATGATGATTTCAAATGGTCACCGATGTCAAGTAGAGTAAATTGCAACGAAACATGTCAGCTTTGAAATAATTGAAGAAGTTAGACATAATTTTGGACTACTGACGGAGCACCTGTAAAATTTTGTAAGTTGTTATTGACAAGCCACCTTGAAGGTAACCTAATAATTTATTTCAGAATAGTGCTATAATTTCTCAAATTCAGTTGTTTAGTTCTAATTTACATGGCAATTTTCAGAAGTTCCAAACGTCAGCTGTGACCAGCCATCTCTCAAGTCAGGTGTGTTGCCAAAAAACAGTATTGATAACCCCGAGCTGACACCAGAATGCCCAGTTTGTCTCCAGCCATGTATCCACCCAGCAAGGCTTCCATGCGGACACATTTTCTGTTTCCTCTGCCTAAAGGGCATTGCTCAACAAAGTCGTAGATGTGCCATGTGTCGCCAAGAAATCTCTCCTGACTATCTCGATAGGCCGGATCTACTTCAAATACCCGAAAATCCAATAGCAAAAGAGGCAGAATCAGAAGACGCATACCAATGGTTTTACGAAGGGCGAAATGGTCTGTATGACATTATTTACTATTTAGTCAAAATGATCTGAGGTCAACTTATTACAATTCATACAATTATATTGAAGCGTTGTTGCCTAATGGCTAGGGAAAAATTCACAAAAAAAGTGTATATAATTAAAAGTTGTCATGTATATCTCTTGGAGAATAAATTAACTTTAGTAGTTTGCTCGTGTACGGATATATTTTGATAAATTGTGCCAATTACGTTTATTTCATACTAAGCTATCAAATCAACATTTCAATAAAAAAATACCCCCGCTGCAGCAAACCTGCCGACTTAGTGAATTTCCATTTGCCTGGATTGATTTTTAATTATTAATCTATTAAATTAACATTTATGTTTAACGAGTACCTAGGTTAGCTGCTACAGGGAAACTAAAAAAAGTGTTTTTTATTAAAATATCAATAGCTTAGTATGAAATAAATGAAAACGCCAAGTTTGATCAAAATTTATCCATAAACAAGTGAAACTACAACATATTATAATATTCTCCATAAGAATAACATGGGAATTTTAAATTAACAATTTTTTGAATTTTCTCCGTAACCAATTATTGTACAAAAACACTTCAATATAAATTATTTTTTTTTAAGCTCTTCAAAAAGGTCTAAGAGAAAAATTTAGAAATTTGGTGTTTTAAGGGTAAAAAATGAGAAAAACCCATTTTTACCCCATAAAACCCCGTTCCCATGGTCCGATCACGCTGGTTCGCGAACTCATTCAAGTTTATCCCGCCTTACACCTTCAAACGAAATTTTATCTAAATCGGACAAAAATTACTCAAGTTATCGTGCGGATGTACACATATAAATATATAAATTTGAACAAATGGTGTTTTTGCCCTCTGGGGACATCAAAATGAAAAAGTAAATCGGTCCCGGGCCTAGGTCTTACCATGAGACCTACGGTAATAGCTACTTCCCTATAGGGAAATTTGCTAAAAGACGCTTCATTACCTTCCTTGTACTATAGCAGCAAACTTAGTAGCCTACGGTACTTTTCAAATTAATGTTATTGATATAGGATATATTGACAATTTTAAGGAACTATTTTAGTGGAAACCCAGCCAGGTAAATGGAAATTCGCATAGTCTGCAGGTTTGCTGAGGCCAGGGGTATTAATGCATATATCCTATGTTGACCAGTAATTAGTAGGTATGGATTGTGCAACTTGAGAGTCCTAAATAATTTAAGTTATGTCTAGCCAAGTGAAATATTTTTTCAATGACTATCTATTAAACATTCCGGCACATATTTGTTTACTAGCCTATATACGTGCAACTAACTTGCATGCTAGGGACAAACACACATATTTTACATAGTTTTTGTGTTTTTTATAAGGTTGGTGGCAGTTTGAAGAAAGAATCTCAAAAGATTTGGAAGAAGTACATCAGCTTGGCTTATGTAGAAGAAGAATAACATGGGAATTTTAAATTAACAATTTTTTGAATTTTCTCCGTAACCAATTATTGTACAAAAACACTTCAATATAAATTATTTTTTTTTAAGCTCTTCAAAAAGGTCTAAGAGAAAAATTTAGAAATTTGGTGTTTTAAGGGTAAAAAATGAGAAAAACCCATTTTTACCCCATAAAACCCCGTTCCCATGGTCCGATCACGCTGGTTCGCGAACTCATTCAAGTTTATCCCGCCTTACACCTTCAAACGAAATTTTATCTAAATCGGACAAAAATTACTCAAGTTATCGTGCGGATGTACACATATAAATATATAAATTTGAACAAATGGTGTTTTTGCCCTCTGGGGACATCAAAATGAAAAAGTAAATCGGTCCCGGGCCTAGGTCTTACCATGAGACCTACGGTAATAGCTACTTCCCTATAGGGAAATTTGCTAAAAGACGCTTCATTACCTTCCTTGTACTATAGCAGCAAACTTAGTAGCCTACGGTACTTTTCAAATTAATGTTATTGATATAGGATATATTGACAATTTTAAGGAACTATTTTAGTGGAAACCCAGCCAGGTAAATGGAAATTCGCATAGTCTGCAGGTTTGCTGAGGCCAGGGGTATTAATGCATATATCCTATGTTGACCAGTAATTAGTAGGTATGGATTGTGCAACTTGAGAGTCCTAAATAATTTAAGTTATGTCTAGCCAAGTGAAATATTTTTTCAATGACTATCTATTAAACATTCCGGCACATATTTGTTTACTAGCCTATATACGTGCAACTAACTTGCATGCTAGGGACAAACACACATATTTTACATAGTTTTTGTGTTTTTTATAAGGTTGGTGGCAGTTTGAAGAAAGAATCTCAAAAGATTTGGAAGAAGTACATCAGCTTGGCTTAAGCACATTTGAAACACTTATCTGCGGAACTCTTTACACCATTGATCTTAAAGCTATGGTCCAGTGCAGTAAGCATAATCCTATGCGCAAACGCAGGATAAAACGTGATTTAGTTTCCAACGTTGTCCTTAAGGGGGTTGCTGGAATAAGATAGTTGTATTTTAATCTGTCTCAGGTATTAATTTTTTACTACAGTATTTCATCCATCTTGTTCCATTTTATTTTCTTTGTATGCCTATACAATGTATTTTTTGTTAACACTGTGGTCATTCTAGTATTAGGTTTGTAAAGTTTTGTACTAGATAGCCAAAAAGTCAATGTTGATTTTTACAATAGTGTAAATTTTCTGTTTATTTAGAATTTGTATCTTGTATTAAAATAACTTTAATGTTGGTCATTGGTACTTCTTACGATTCCTTTATTCAGTACAAACTGAACTTAGCCATTCTTATAAAATATTGAAGATAACTCAAGTCTCCCTAATTCTTTTTATCATGCTTGCTGGAGCACCATTCAATTCAATAATAACATGCTTTCCAGCTGCCACCAATTTTATAAATCAACAAAAACTAATCCTGAAAAGGGTTTTTTGTAATAAATTATATTTAGACCTATGCGTAGGTTGGTGGCAGTACGATGAGCGAACCAGCAAAGAACTAGAAGCGTCTTACAAAAGTGGGATTCGAACCTGTGAACTCCTCATCGCTGGGTTCTTGTACACAGCTGACTTTGACGCGATGGTTCAGATTCGACGAAATGAGCCTCATCGACGCCGTAGAATCAAGCGAGATTTGAATACCATTCCGTCTAAAGGAATTGCTGGTATTCGAAGTGTTGTTAATGTTGATACTGTGTCAGAACAGTTAAGCTCATTGACACTAAGTGACAGTCCAATAGAACAAGACGAGGCTTAAAACTTCTTGCTGAACTGTGATCTATGGTTTCATGACCGATTTTGTACATATGTATAGATTTATGTCAAATGGCTGTACTCCTATATGGTATTGGTTTATAAGTTATAGGATTTTGGTAGTTATGTTTGTGATAACCTGCTTATAAACTATTAAATAAGTTATTGAACTAGATTGTGCTTATTCTTTACAGTTTTATTCTACTTGAAAAATCAAAAATACATTGAATCTAGATTAGCTTTAGAAGCTCATTTTTGACTTTTGCCTATTGATACAACTAGACATGCCATCCCCATGTTGAACTTGTCGTCAGTTTTTAAATAAAAATCCTTGTAGTTGATGTGAGCCACCGACTGACTGTGCTGATCTTGATTACTTATTTCTGTTGAATACAAACACTTTTTTACCAAGTCTAACTAATCAAACGACTCATTATGAGCTATAGCAACGGTTATGACTAATCAAAAAGGCAGAAAATAGAATTTGAGGCACTAGCGCATTCTGTGACTGGCTCACATAACAAAGTTCTTTTTCAATAAAAAATTGACAATGGCTAGTCTATATAGTGATGGGGATGTCTACTTCAGTATCCAATGCCAATGCTAAAAAGAACTCATGTTGAAAATACTGATGTTCAATGCAAGGGTTTGTGTTGGGATAGCTGTCTTATCTGAGAGGAAAGGAGCCAACACAAAAACAATATTCAATCCAAAGGACTTAAAAATTTTGTTACGGTATTGAAAATTTCAAATACGCATAGAAAAAGTTTTTTTTTGTATTTAAGAAACAATTTCTTTATCAAAAGAAGCTTATAATGTCATCTTCGGAGGCACTACAAACGTTTGCCTTAACTCGTGGTAGTTTTCATTTAAATAATTTATCGTAAAAATCACATTTCAGAAAAGAGACCTCTTGTCGGGATAGCAAATTTGTGAGATATATTGTTCTCCATAAACTTAACTTTGTTGTAGTTATCTAAATTTCTACAATTAATTTTTGGACTAAATTCTGTTTATAAAGTGAATATTAGAAATGGGAACTCTTGGCGTTATGGTGAAATAACAGCACCATGAGGTACCTCTTCTCAGACCGTGCAGAGGCAAACAAAATGATTTATTTAGACCTTTTACATCTTTGACTCGATATATTAACCGATTCTGTCCTGTTCTATGTTAAATAAGGTATAACAATCGATAAAAAACCGAATTTCAATACTTTCGACCTTAATCAATCACCTATATGCCAGGATTTCAGGCCGATCAGTATATTGCCCGCATTATCAAAAGGCCTTGAAAGAATTGTGCACTGCCAAATGACGGATTTTCTGACTGACAACAACATACTTTGCAGCTTTCAGTCTGGTTTTCGAACGGCTCACAGCACAGAAACAGCACTATTACGTGTGACGGACGACATTAGACAAGCAATGGAACGTCGGCAGGGTACAATTCTAACACTATTTGATTTTTCGAAAGCTTTCGACTGCGTAAATCATAATCTTCTTCTGGAAAAGTTAAGGGCCATAGGGTTTTCAAATGGTGTATTGGACTGGCTGGGATCTTATCTGTCAGGCAGGCGGCAATGTGTTGAGGTTGATGACGTACGATCTGACTGGGAGACAGTTACTTGTGGTGTGCCTCAGGGGTCAATCCTTGGCCCTCTACTGTTTGTACTATACATAAATGACCTGAGCTCAGTCCTCACACACTGTAAATACCATATGTATGCCGACGACTTACAGATTTATACGCATTTCTCAGCAAAATATATCAATGACAGTGTTCTTCATTACCTGGACTGAAAAACATGGACTTAGACTAAACCATACAAAAACAAGACCAATAATAATTTGTCATTCACGTTTACGAAACTCAATTGACTTTGACACAGTGAACTCAGTAACTATAAATGGGACAGCTTTACTTTACTATGACAAAGTGAAAAATCTAGGACTTACTATAAACTCGACGCTTACCTGGGGAGATGCAGTAGTAGACATACGTAAAAAGGTGTTTGCATCAATCCACTCACTGAAGAAGTTACAGAATTTTTTACCTTTACACATAAAGTTACACCTAGTAAAATCACTTGTCTTCCCTCACTTCACTTACTGTAACTCTGTGATCAATGACATGACTGTAAATCTCGCTGATGCTCTTCAACGCACTCAGAACTACTGTTTAAGATTTGTTTATGATCTGAGACGTAATGAGCGCATCACTCCTTTTTATGTCGATTCTAAATTACTAAAACTATGTGACCTAAGATCAATAAAAATTCTTATGATAACCTATTCAATATTAAAAACAAAATTTCCAAAATATTTTTTAAACGACTTCAAATTTGTAGCTGAAGAAAGTGTAAGAAACTCACGTTCTGCTTCAGTAACTTTGCGTATGCCTCATCATAGAACGGCAGTTTATGACAGAGCGTTTGTTGTTTCTGCTTGTCGCCTTTGGAATGATCTCCCTCTAGCCATAAAAACCCTTGATAGCCGTCCCCGGTTTGTGACAGCACTAAAAAATCTGTTTTCTGGACGTATGGCCATGGTTGGTATATCCTAGGCGTGCGCTTGGTTGATCACTGACAGGTGTGCGTGTGTGTGTGCTAGTTCTTGCGAGTGTGTGTTGTGTGTGTGCGTGTACGTGTGTAGGTGTGTGTGTGTGTGTGGGTGTTTATGTAAGGTGGTATGTTTTAAAAGTGTATTGTTTCTTTTTACATTAAATATTGTAAATAGATTATAGTATTTTATTTGTATTGTACATTGTTTTGTTTTATTTGTATGTTTAGATTTGTATAAACAGGTTAAGTGTAAGAGAGGGCCATGTGGCCCTAACTTTGCCTGACTAAATAAATCATTTTCATTTCATTTCATTTCATTTCATTTTTCTATATCAGCCGGACTGAAAATGTTGCATCCCCGACAACAGGTCCATTTTCACTTTCCACATCACAATTAATGGTAAATTTACCAAGACACTTTTTCAAATTTTAACCTCCCCAAAAATCCAAAATGGCGGATATCTGAAAACGACAAAACAACGACAAAGTTTTTTTTTGCAGCTATAACTAAAAAACGGTAAGAACTAGCAAAGATTTGAAAGAATATCCATGGCCAGGAATTAAATTTTCTACAAAACCTTAATGGGTGTTTTCCAAAAATCACACCCCTTTGCCCCAAAAAACAACACCCTAAAATTTTATAAAATTCCTAGAATTTTGATGTTTTTCATTACTTTTTGGGCATATAGGCCTATTTGTACTTATAATGCTCCCAACTTCGAAGGAAAAATCTCGAAAAAGAAGACATATTCAAACTTTTACACCCCTAACAACATTTTTAAATGGCGGATTATCAAAAATTCAAAATCCTTTTTCTGGGCACTACATGTTTAAAGGTCAACTGTCACTCATTCACAGACGTGCTAGATACTTGACATCTGGCAAGATGAATAGACTGAGGTACTAATATCCCTAAATACTAAATATTAAAGGGATCCTTCCCTCCCCAATAGTTCTTGAACCACTTCTTTCATCGTGGTAAGGAGTTGAAATCTTTCACAGTTACTAGCCTGCCTTTGTTTTAAAACCAAGGAATGATTTAGAAAAGTGTATAATATTTAACCCCCCCCCCCCCATGTCTGTATCAAAAACACTTCAGTTGTATTAGACTTTTTCTACCTTCTTATTATTGTGTATTACCATTGACTATTGGAATAGTCAAAGGTATTACTTAACTCAGTAAAAGAATTTATCAGGCACAGATTTCCCCCGAGGATATTTCCTTTAATCCCCTAACCAAAAAGGGGGCAGCGAGCCAAAGGTGAGTGTTTTAATTAATATACACCTTAATGTTTTACTATGATAAAGTACCTGTAACAAGGTACCTCGATTTTATTCAAAAGAGATTTAATATTAAACTGTCTGAATAATTAATTAATAAAAAATCAAGATACCACTCTCCAAATAAATATTTGGAACAGGAATGCAGTTTTTTTTTATAATTGATTTTTAAATGGGTTAAAGGGTTAATAAATACAAAAATTATTATTTTACATTTTTATTAGTCCATAACAAGAAAATTGTCACCATGCACAAAATTGAAAAGCTCAACATAAATAAACTGCAAAACGGCTTGGCAACAATTTCATCAAAAACTTATCTACAAGAAATTTGATCTCAAATTTTAAAAGCAAAACTCCATTTGTTTAAGATATTAAAATGGCATGATTGAAGAACAATTCAAGTTTAGGGTTAACTCCAACTAAGATATTATATTGGAACGACATTACAAAAACATACTTTTGCTATGTTGGTGCACTAACAATAATTCAGGTTTGGGTTCTTTAAATAAAAAAAAAGAAATTAAATTGCTTATCAATTTTACTTCAATGAATTTCAAAAATGAATAATTTAAAAGTAACAAGATGACTCTGTCAATTTTAGCTCACTATTTCAGATCACTTTTTAACACTATCAGATTAGGAACAAAAACAACCTGATATTTCTAATAATGTTTGTAGGACATCAACATTTGCATGCTTGAAATATTATAAGATTACTACATTGACTGAAATTAATGTAAGCTTGAAGGCACAAATAATTTACACTTTATACAAAAAAAATCTTCTATCCTTGAAGTTTTGCACCTTTTAAAACGTGAATTACAATAACTCAACTGCAATATAATTTTGAAGCTAGAGTCAACCATAGCAATAACAATAAATGACAAATTCAAAACCACAGTATTTTTTGTAATAAACAAGAAGATTGTTTTAAGCCATGGAAAATCTACTAACAACTTAACTATGTATTCCAGAACTAAAATTTGTAAGAATTTTGTCCTTGGGAGTTGACCATAGCTTCCGAAATATCATTCTTAAGTTCAGTGGCGGCGATAAGAGCCCGTGGGTCCCCCAGCAAATTTGTTCACCAGGCCCCCCTCTCCCAAATCCCAATAATCTTTAAAAACTTTATATCACATGTACTACCACCTAAACTTGCACTTAAGCTTGGCACGGCGTCTCCCGAGGCGTCATGATCGCGGCAAAATCGTGAATACTTCCCGTAGTCATGGAAGAAACATTATCATAGTCTACCGTGATTGCAACCAAACCGATGACATCATCAGATAACAACATAATCGTCTCCCGCATTCACGGCCCAATCCCTAATATCTCCCGCGACCCGTGGTGACGGGGAAATCATTTTTCCACAATTGAATTTGAAAGAAAACAATACTTTCTCCATAGGGGGAGAAAGTAAAATCAACAGTTTCCAAAGCAAACCGGTATTGAACCGATCTGATTTGGCCCGAGGCCTATAAGTAAAATTTTTTACCTGACTCAAAGTAAACAAATCTAAAAAGCAGTATCCTAATAGTAAGAAATGAAAATCCTTCTTTAGCGTCAATGAAAGAATAGAATTATTTATTAGCTAGTGCATCAGGCACCAAGGTTAATTCGCCGATTTGATCGTAACAAATTGTCAAGTTCATTATGTTAAATCAGCATTGAGGGCCCTCTCTGGTGTGCCCCGCCGGGGCCTAGGATGATTAAAATTAATGTTTTATCCTCCTAGGCCGGGGGCTACATTGGTTCCAAATACGGCCCTATTATAAATAGCGTCTTCGAGGACTGTAGATGCAACCTGCATGACTGATGACAATTCTTTTACTTAGGTTGGTAGAGAATTTATATCGATCGGCCAAGTAATAGTTTCAGCTGTTGTAAACTACTCGTCCTAGTGCTCTTACTGGGTTTAAATGGTAATTTTCATATGAATATTGTTATGATAGGGTGTGGCCGTGCTTGTCACACAATTGCCGGCCTGTGTCCTGGTAAAATTTCCCGAAAAATCCCGGTCAAGGCTCACGGGCCCCCCTAGCCCGCTATCGCCGCCACTGCCTAAGTTGAAATAAACACACACTGATTGCAATGATATGAATAAAATCAATTTGCTGGATGTTTTTCTGTAATATTTCTGGGGAGTTAGGTGTTGTCCAATAAAAAAACTTTAAATCTAAAACTGTTTAATTTAAAACCCTAAAATAAATTATAGGCAAATCATACAGATTGACAAAAGCCTGTAGGTATTTGATACATTTATCAAAAAACATGTAACCTGGCAATATCCTAACCTACAATATAGTTGCACTAGTAATACATAAATTAAATCAGTGAATGTTCATCCAATAAAAAATATTTTAATTTTTCATCTTAAGAATAATAAAAAAAAATCTTGCTATACATATACAATAATTCACATATTTACAACGTTAAACGAAGGGCTGTCCCAGGACGACGCCAGTCGACTGCGACTCCGCTGCTGTGAAAGGCCGAGATTGCTTTCACCATTTCTGCAAGAATCCACCGCTCCCCATTTGGCTGTCAGGTACTTAAGTAAATTCTGAAAAAAACTCATTAGCACAAGAAAAGGATGAAAAAGTTGATTTGGATAGAGGTGGTGGTGAGAAATGTAAGAAAGGATGATGTTGAAAAGGGAAGGAATGGAAAATGGACAAGGTGAAAAGTAGCAGAGGAAATGTTGGAACATAAAACATAATTTGGTGAGATCTTCTACTTGACGCTGATTTGAAATATCTTCATTAGAAAGCCGTCATCTCATTCCTTTTAATAACATTTATATCTGAATGGTTCTTCAAAGACGTAGACTTGCTACTGTATTTTTTCTTCATCGTATATAACACAGACCATTATCAATCTTCTTCTAATCTTCAATTCTCTCTATTCATATTTCTAGAAATAACATTTTAGGAACCTATGCTTCTTCATATTCTTGATAACTCCACATTGTACGAAGACTTTAGTTACATTGATAATATTCATGCTGTATATTATTCAGGTCAATCAACAACCAATTCTAATCCTAGGAATAACATATGCTTCCCCAATATCTTATCAAATATGCTTCTTCTTCTAAAAATCTCTTGTTATATCTTTGATTAAAATAAGACAATTTTGATTTGGTTGCTTTCCTCTTTCAAGATAAACTTCAAATATGGCCATATTTAAATAAATAATTATCCGTTACAAATCTTCTTCATGCCTGAAATTACGGTTGATGTAAAAATGTGTTGCTGCCGATACATGCTCAACAATTTAAAAATTAACATGCTGCAAACAGCTCTAAAAAAAGGTGTGTCATTAATGTAGCAATACATTGCAGAACTGTAGATGACTTGACGATGGGACGTTTGAATTATTTTCAATATATCTTCAAAAGTGCCAATATTCAGAGAAATACTAGTGCCTCTAAATAACTTAAGTAGCATTCCTTGAAGGTGTTGAAATTTTTACTCATACAACGAATGAACTTTGATTTGCGAAATAAAATGTAACTGTGACAGGAAATCAATTTCTTCGCCATTTAAAAATCCTGTAATCGATACCGGTAGATTTTTCTGTATGAGAGTTTCTACGCCGAAACCCCTCAATTTACTTCAGTAATTTAACTTTAACCTGTTGTTTGTTATTTACTCAGTCATTCAGAAGTTTTACTACTTTGTACTTGTAGTACAAACGTGTTCAACGGTGTTTTTGGTAATCTATTTCAATATCAAGCGAACATGTTTTTCTAATCTTGAATTTTTATAATAATAAAACACTAGCCTTAAATTTCTCTCAAGCAGTTCCCTTTAATGTTGAAATTCCTTACAATGAATCAATCTCTGTGTAGGAAAACTCAACACATATTCCTCATGTCTGCTGTGTTTATGAATTTTTCCAATCCTTCTCTATTTTGACACAGTGTAAAAATGTGCAAATGTGTTGTAACTCTGATGGTCCAGATATCCACATTTCCCCTCTAAGAACTAACCGAATTTCACTTCGAAATTTTGTAAAAACAACTTCCAAATCGCCCAATCAGCTCTGTAACGCTAAAGATGATCGATGATTTCCTAATGTAAATGACTCGACTACTGGGTGGGAAAGGTTTGCTTGCCGGAAACTAGTTTAGAGCAGATGGAAATATGGACGGGTGAGTAGTCGTTTGCCAAACTGAAATTTTGATCGACGATTCACTGAAAGTGAAACTGCCTTCAGTGAACCGCAAAAGTTTATCACAATAAATTTCACCAAGTTCATCACAGTCCAATTTCTTGATGCTCACGCACTTCCCATCGCTGCCGCACTTGTCTTACAATCTATCTTGGTCCTTTCATCATCAGCGTAAACCACGGGGAACTGGGACAAAAACTCCACACAATCTGAGTCCGAGTTGAAGGCCAGCTCCTGTGTTAGCCAAGAGACTGGTAGAGTTTGTCTGAATCTTAACAAAAACAGAAAGCACAGTTAGGCTGGAACATAAAAATACTTCAACAACATGGCAATTTAAATAAAATACTACAAAAAAGCTGTGTACTTAGTAAATAGTACAACATTTCTTTTAATTTATTTTCAATCATCAATAATCAATTATTGTTGGATAGAAGTTTATGTTCTGTGCCTTTGGTTAACTTGTAAACATACAAATTCATAGAATCCCAAGTTAATACAAAACTGTTTACAAATGTAATTTGTATGTTTCTCGTCAAATGATGATATAGATGTCAAAGATTATAGGTTAGTTTTGAACTTCTATAATTCAATGCTCTTAAAATATTGTGAGTTTATGAAGTTGAGAGTTGTAATAAGAATTATTGTAAAGCCAAAAGTTTCAGTGCCAAATTTTGTATTTGACTTTTTTTTATTCAGCACAATTTTAATTTTGACTTTTTATATACAACAAATAAATAATAGATTATTTGATTGGTTGAGCATTTAAAATATATGGTGATCACAAAGCATGGAAGTGTTTGAAAGCCTTCAATGTCTTTGATGTCTTTATGAAATGAAACATTGCAAAACCCATACTTACCAAACAATCTGAAATAATTATTAATAACTTAAAGTTCTTTATTTCTTGTAATTGTTACTTCAAATTCTAATCCTTGCTTAACTATTTAGGAACTTGGTAGATCTTTAGGGTCAGTTAAAAGAAACACAGAAACAACTTCAGAGAATTTTATAAAACACATTTGTTATATCCAAACGAGTTGCAACTTCTAACTAAACTTTAAACTTTCAAAGTCTCTAGGCTAATTCTTATTTGCTTTGTGGTATAATAAAATCAATGTCATTACCCTTTACAAAATCTTAGTGATAATGTCACACACAAAACGTAAGTCAGAATTAAAGCATCTCTATGGATTTTTTCATCAATCATTAAGTAGCAAAGCTACCTAATTGAATCAAGTTGATGGAACAGAATACCTTCACATCACATTGTGCTGGAAATGCCTGTAAAGTGTCATTGGATACAACAGACTGATTAAAAATCTGTTTCTACCACTGAGTAACTAAATGAAAAAAATAGTTACTTCAAGGTGGTACAAAATAAGATACATACGCCTTGATGACAGTTTTGAGCGCCAGTTTACGCTCACGAGGCAGGAACCATTCCATGAGGTACGACGACATTCGAGGGGAAGCACGGTACAACTTAAACAGTTTGTGGAAGTTACTAAGCGCCCAGGCGGAGCGCACGTTGAGCGCATGACTGATGCACTCGTCTTGGCAGTCATCTGCACTCAGTGATGTCATAACAGTGTTTAAGTCTGTAACAGTGAAAAGAGATAAGAGATAACAAATTAAACTAAGGGACTACTTTCGGTAACTTAAAACTGGCTTATAACGATTCATTATTATTAGCTGTAACAAAAACATAGGATTGGTAGTGTTACCCGAAGCTGAATACTACAGTGTATTCACTCATTGTTAGTAGTAGTGAATGACCACAGTTACATTACTCAAAAGGGAAATATATTTTGTGACAAAGTAGGCATAAAAAAAACAGAGAATTGTGTAGTAATAAAAGAGGTCTACATTATATACAATTTATTTTAACCATCACATGAAACAAAATCTTTAAATTTCTAGGCTGTTAGATTCATAGGCAAACCACTTAACACTTTTCAAAAAAAATCTGATAACTTATCTTAGACAGGAGTTTTTTTTTACCCAATCCAAAAAAAACAAAAAAAAAAACAATTGGTATGGACAAGATAATATAAGTGTGAAAAACTACTATACTAGATGTTGTAACTTATGCTTCCTCACTTTTACACACAACTGTGTCAACAATAAACCGATAAAATGTATCACCTCAAGAACCATGTCCTTACCCATATTTTCTTTGGTAAATATGAAGTAGAGTATCCTATAAGCTGTAAACTCGCACTTGTTGTCTGTTGGCAACTCGTCATACAACAGTTTTAACTGCGACTGGCACTGGTTGAACTCTGCATGGTCACCTTTCTCTAGAGCAATGCGAGCGTGTGTCTCGTAGACACTCACTGTCAGCCTATCTCTGATACCCTGGACCTGTGACGCAACAGTCAGATTAGGATAACACTTGCTCACACATGCGTCTCAACTGACAATAGGCTCTTAGCAATAATTTTTAAGATTCACATTTGTAATGGTTGGAGGATAATTAACAACTTTTTATTTCTTCTGGATAGATTTGCTGATAAAACTTTGAAAAACCTTCTACCTTTGTCAAAACATAAAAAGGTAGACTGACATAAAATTTCAGCTGTAATGTTAAATCAAGTGCTTTATATATTTATATAAATTGAAAGAATACATATGTAAAAGACTTGTAATTAAAAACATTAAATAGATTTTTAAACTGTGAGTTAACATTCTTCTGTTACAACAATGGTGCCAACCTACCGTAAGGTCTTGTCTTATGGATTTAAGCTGTTCACAGGCGTAGTGGTAGTCCTGATCCTTCACCCAACGTTCCTTGACTCTAGACAGAGACTGACGCAAAATCTCAGGAGGCCTTACAGCACTTGCTTCCGGGGCCTGGAATAACAGTGCATCAGAAATGTGACTGATGAGCTTTTACTTTCCTAACAAATAGTGGAAGAATACTAGGGTCCAGTCTTCTGTAACCACTGACAAAGATATTACATTGAGAAAAGAGAAAACCCTGAAACATCTGTAAATACTGTCTGTCATTATTAAAGTTAAGTTACCCAGCACCAACCAGCCCAGCCAGTCAAGAAAAAAATTCAATGAGACAACATTTTTTAAGACTCAACTATACTTCATTATTGGCAGGGCAACAATAAATCAATATTTACTAAGCTGACCAATGTTGAAATAGCCTCTTTGAAAAACATTACAGTAAAACACCTCACATAGAATCAGAATGTGAATTGGCTTATGGGCCTACAAACTCTAAAAAACCAACATTATAACACAAAAATTACTTGTTACTGTTATGACAAGTACAATAACATTATTATCAGTGCATCTTTATCACTTACAGCTGTTAGCCGCAAGTATGGCTTCTCAATGTCTTGACAGATTCCCACGATATGACATTCCTCCAGATCAAAGTCCCCGTTGATGTCTTCAAATGTCATCAGAGAACTATTGATGTTAGTAACAGTAACAGTTGTATTGAACTTCATTTTGTTGTTGCGTCTGTTGCTCCCGCCCCCACTAAATCTTGCCGCTCGTTTTTCGAGAAGCTCAGAGCTTACGGGAACATCGTTTTCACCAAATTCTGAGTAAAAGTGTCCTCGTCTGCAACAATTAAAAAATCAAAATTGACAAATTGATCCTAGTATTAGTGAATAAAAACCCTAAGAAATGTAAAGTAGCAAAATTATTTGTTTGTCATTGCACAATGGTCAGTTTTTAGTGAATTTCCCTAGGGAAGTAGCAATTACCGTAGGTGGCTCGGTGAGACCTAGGCCCGTGACCAATTTAATTTTCCATTATGATGTCCCAAGAAGCCAAAAACAACATTTGTTCAAATTTTTATATATGTATATATATATATTATTTACTTGCATGTTTAGGGCCTACTAATTCAATAAAAATTAAAAACATAGTTAACAAAAAACCCTTTTTAAATATTTATTTTATTTGGACTGACCAGGGTCCACAGAAAATCTGTCATTAATTTCCATGACTTTCCATGACTCACATTTGACACTCATTTGACATGAGTGATTTCCATGACTCACGTACTTTACTCAAAAAATTATAATATAACATATGCACACTAGGGGTCTGCGGGTCAGACTTTTTTTGGTTCGGGTCGGGTCGGGTCGGGCCAATAATTTTGGTCCTCGGGTTTCGGGCCAAAATCGGGTCGGGCCAAAAATTATTAATTACCGGATTTTTTTGATTTTTTAAACTCCTATCTGTGTTTTTTAATATTACTTGAAAATAACATATGGAAAAAGATTGTATTTATGTATATTATTTCATGTTCATAACTTATTTACAGCTTAGGAGTTGCCTCAACTGCAAGAAAGAAGAAAATAATTTTTTTTATCAAGCCATTCTTTCCCATTTTCATAACTGTTGAAATATCTAAACAGCTATATTACAACAAGTTTGTAATGGAACTTAATATAAATGGATCATAAACAAATCAATTAACCTTATCACAAGTTTAGGGCCTGTGGCTTCAAGACTGCAAGCAAGAAGAAAATAAAAATTCTATGTTTCCACCATGCAATATGAATCATTCATTCCCTGCCTCCTAACCTCCTCTCACACTTACAATAGCATTATTAGTTACATCATCATAAATAAAGAATTATCTATTATTGGCATTAGTATGCCTACAGCTTTACATAGGAATTATTTTTTATAGGGCCTAAAATAGTAATAGACTAAGCAACATGACAAGTGGAGAACTCATTGAAGAAAAGATATTGTGTAAACTAATTTACTATAAAACTCTAAAACAATAAATAACACACATACATTGTTTATGGTATAGTTATAGTAAAGACTGTAAAAATTGCATATCATGTCATACACAGTTATAGATACACAGTTATAGGCACAGTTATAGGTATTGAAAGAGATTAAAATCCTAAAACAACTGATTTTAGCTAATAAATGAAAAGAATTAAAAATCCATAAACTCAAGTCAAACAATATCACAATTATTAGGTACCCGAAAAGGAACTCTTAATATATAGAAAATTATATTAAATCAAGAGAAAAGAAAGTTAAATGCTAATTTGGCAACATAAGCAGACAGCAGAGACATTATAGTGCCCTAATTAGCAACACAACTCAATGTTTTTATACTGTAAGTCAATGTTTTTTAAACTGTAGGGTCTTTTTCTCGGAAGGAAGGGTAGTAGAATGTAAACAAAAAACCATGAATCACTCTCACAGCCGGGCCCGGGGACACTCAAGGTTACAGACCCTCCCCCTCCCCTCCCCTCCCATCTTACACAACCCGAGCCAGGCCCGGGGACACTCAAGGTCATAGACCCTCCCCCTCCCCCCCCCTATTACGCCACCCGGTTGTTCCAATTGCTGACAAAATACAAGTAACAAAACAAGGAAGTAGAGACAAAAAGATATATTTTCTTTATTCAAAAATATAAAACTGTTACAGATAATTTCCAAAGAAATTAATTCATGGTAGTTTGTGTCTTGTAAATATTGTATTGGATCTTAGAAAAATATCTTTTTTGAAACTCAATCTAACTTAAGAAAAAAATAATTTTACTGATGAAAACTTTCATAAAATTATAAAATATTTAGGCCTAACCTCTTTGTAGACTTGTTGATACTTGATACTTAAAAAAAAAATTTAATGGTGACCATAAAATGCCGAACTAGACGATCAGAAGTGTTGTTTTGTTTTGTTACTGAATGACAAAAAGGACAATAGGAAAATAAAAGAACAAGATACAGATCTGTACACTATATCAGATATTTCTTTTGTTTATAATTTATTATGTAAATAAAATACTAAAATATAATTTAAACTAGGTATGGAATAAACAATAAATTATTAAACTGGTATCTCTGGAAAATAGTCTTTCTTTTGACTTCCTTTTCTTTGCACTGTTGCGTCACGGCTTTTGTTTTGTCAGTAGACGACTGGCTCTGGCTAGTGACAGTAAGGCAATAATTGCTCTGTTGTGTCTTTGTTCTTAAACGTGAGCAAACTTAATATTTAATTCTAATTTTAACATTTTAATTCCTCTGTAATAATGTATATAAGAGTGTTTCTTTGAAAATTACTTATTATAACTTTAAAAATAGCCTAATAATAATTTTTTTTGGCCCGAACAAATCTCTGGCCCGACCCGACCCGAAAAAATCGGGGACCCGCAGACCCCTAATGCACACGAATAATACTGCCTAGACAAGTTATTTCACAGAAATTACTGAACAAAGTAGTACAATAGGTACAACAATGAACTAATACGAACCCAAAACTCATAAGCTAATACAACTCTAATAAATAGAATTGTCGTACATTTGTGAAAAATTCTAAAAAATGCCACAATAGTCGGGGTTACAACAGACTAGAGCATTGTAAAGTCCCCTCAAATCCATCCATCATTGGGGATTTCCATGACTTTTTGCCTACTTCCATGACTTTCAATGAAAATAATTGTTTTCCATGACTATCCCTGACTTTCCAGAATGTGGACACCCTGCTGACGACATGTTTCGGAAAATAAGTCCATTATCAAGTCATATTTACCATAACCTCATTCTTAAAAATAACAAAATTAATTAATTGTGGATAAGAATTATCTATTTACTTGAACCATGTAAATAAAACCATGTAAATAACTACAATAAGGATTTTCACTGTTACATTCCTTTTTCAGCTGTCCTAGTTAACCTATTTTTACAATTGAGGAGTCATTGTAAAGCTTATAATCTAGCTGAGTGACAAATAATTACTAAAAAGGTAATTTCATTTAGGGCTTTGACTTAAGGCCTAGAGTTTGATTTCTTTAATTATTTAATTTACTTTCTAAAACTCAGTAATGTTGACCAGCTTTCTTTATAATGGTTTAAATGTGAATTAGGGATGGACGAGATTGGATTTTTAGTTCGAGACAAGAGGAGAGGAGTTTTTTTATTTCTCATAAAGTTTCGAGACGAGATCGAGATGGGATTATCCTTCTCATACATAGTGGGAATTACCCATTCGACATTTTAACCTGATTTTTTTTACATTGTTAAATACATACTGATTTACTGTATGAAACATATTACTGGTCGAATACAAAAATAATAATAATAGGCAAGAATATTTAAAATATTTTATTAAAGAACAATAAAAACATCAGTATAAAAAAAACATACATTAATTAGGCCTACCTTATTGAAAATAACTCTTAGGCATAGGAAACATGGTGATATCAGTTAGGAAATAGTTCAACTTTGAAAATCACAAAATTTATCAGTCTGAAACATCAGTTCTACTAGTAAGGTATCTAGTAACAACTTGTGTTATTTTTAGAATGATTTTGGAGTGACTTGTTTTGGTTATGTTTACAATAATAAAACATGTCTCAACACTTTGCTTACAGTACAAAACTTCATTATTTGCGATGTCAAAATAAAAAAATATAAAACAATTAAAGCAATATTTATATGTCAAGAGTGTATTCTTCAAAAATGAAACGGAACAACAACGTGCTCCTTTATTGCGGGTATTGCATCAACTTTCTGCAGGCGTTCCTAAGTTTTTTTTATCTCGTCTTGAAAAAATCTCAATTAAAATAAAATCTCACCTCGTAGGACAAGATTTAAAATTTCCAGAACATTTTTCAACATTTTGAGACCCGTCCATCCCTAATGTGCATTTAAAATGTGAACAGCTCATCTTAAAGTTGAATATTTAAATACAGTCAGATTTAAAATGTGCAATTTGCAAGGTCCTTTCAATATGAATTAGTACTAGTAACAAAATTATTTATCTATACTTATAAAAAGGTAAATGTCCCTCACTCACTGATCACTATTACTCAAAAACTACAAGCCATAACAACTCGGGAATTGGAATGTAGGTTCCAATTTAGCTGTAGGTGTGCAATAAGAAGAGTTTTGAAAAAAACTTTTATGGGTGCTCTGCACCAGTGGCCATTAAAGTTTTCATGCTATGGACAGAAACTAAAAATCTCACTCACCCTTTTCCCTTGTTTTTCCCTTTAACCCCCTTCTTGCCAAAATGATCGTTGTTTCTGCCCTTAGTCTTCTTATTATTAGGTGGAGGTGTCCAGTCATTTTCACTTGCCGAACTTCCACTGAAACAGGACAAGACCATATAACACTACTATCACTAACACTTCACGATCAGGTTTGAGTAACAAAAAAATATCCTATATATTTCTTTAAGCACTTTCTATCACATTATGTTAATTGATGCGATTTTTTCTTCATACTTAAGTTGTTTTGTCTCCAAATCACTGATGCAAACTATAAAGGCATAAAATTACCTGAACCTGAATCAGGGACAGAAAACTCACAATTATCCGAGCTCCGGTTATCCAAGGTAACCAATAATCCGAAGAAAACAATAATTACTTTATTATAGCATGTTTCTATTTAAAGATACGTAAATATGGCAATTAATTTGCGATTTATTTTAACAAATACAGTAGTTTGAATAATCATTAAGTATTATTTTAACGTTATAATTAACCGCAATAACCTTAAAAATTAAAATCACATGGAACTAGGTTGGCCGGCTACCAATGGCAAACTGGACTGGAGGATCCGTCTCCATAACATAAACAATGGCAGTGTCAGTCTTCTTCATTACTATGTTTTGATGTAGACATGATTGTGACAAGTTATAGATCAGGTCAAACTAAAAAAAAACATGCAATTTTATGCTTTTTAAACTAGAAAGATACCTTAGTGGTTTTTTTTTTATTTTTTATAATACCTAGTGTGTATTGGTTTATCATAATTCTAATAATAGGCTACTGTGTTTAAAGTTTTTCATGTGTTGAACATGTTTGTTGTGTACCGTAACCCTAACCTCAAAATCTAATGTGGACTCTGTGTTATCCGAGATTCTCTTCAGGTAACCGAGGTAGTCTCGGCCCCAACAATCTCGGCGATAATGAACAATCTCGGGAGTGTGCTGTAATGACACATGAGAGTTTCCTTAAAAATATAACTGAAAAACGCTGCCTGATCTAACCTTCTATCTCTGCGTCGTCTGCCTCGAACTGAAGGAGGTGTCTTCTGTTTCTTGCTGGGTGGTGACCTTGAGGGTGACTTAGATCGTGACCTTGACCTCACTCTAGCACCCAGTCTGCTGGCCAATGGGAGACGCTTTTTTTGGGTCCCACCCAGCTCATTCGGCTTAAAAATCTGTTTAACACTCACTGTGTCCATCTCACTCTCAAGCCTGAATAAAACAAGCTTGATACAATATAAACCAAATATAAATACCCCTACCGTAGCAAACCTGCAGACTAAGAGAATTTCCATTTGCCTGATTGGATTTACACTAAAATGTCACCTTAAAAATATCACATTTATTCCCTGTTTAAATAGCATTAGTTTAACGAGTACTTAGGTTTGCTACTACAGAGAGGGTAAAAAGTGTTTTTTTTTGTAAAATGTCAATAGATGCATTTTCCAAATTTAAAATGTGAAATGTAAGAAATAAATGAATTTTCCAAATTTGATCAAAATAATGCTCGTAAACAAGCAAAGAACAACAGTTTACTTATTCTCCATAAAAATAACATAGAAATTTTCAAATTACAATTTTTTGGTATTTTCTCTTTAACCATTAGGCGCATAATAACACTTCAATATACTATTTGTTTTTTTAAGCTCTACAAAAAGGTTTGGACTTACCATGAGTACTACGGTAATAGCTTTATTCCCTATATGGGAAATTCGCTAAAAGCAGCTTCTAATAACAAAATAAATTTACCTTTGAGAAAGGGTGATGTATAATCTATCTTCAAAGGAAAATGCATGCTCCGTAGCCAAAGGAAATATAAAACTGCTTAATTCGAACAGGGACATGTTCCATTTTCACTAACATGAATTACTCAAATGCTTGGAAGACCAGCATAGGTTATTGTCAAAATTTTGTTTGTTTTGATGCCTGTTAAAAGTGTTGATACCAAGTAAATTAACAATTAACGAGGTTCTGAGCTGTGAGTAGAAGTCGTCACAGAGAGACAGCTAGTACAGTACTATAAACCACACAAGTGGTAGAGACAGTTAATGTTTTGAAATAACATGTTTTGTTACTAAAAACTTACAGAGGAAGGGGCTCAGTGGCCCAGTCCTTGATCCACAGAGTGCCATCGTTGGTGGCACGAAGAATCTTTCCTTTCAGGATAATGCTCACTCTATCCTTGTCTACGTCACTTTGACACCTGGCATAGCATTTGTTGATGTAGTTCCTGTAAAATACATCTTTTAACAGTTTGCCTTTAAGCCTTCAGCTTAACTCAAAGAAAATCTAGTTTGGATCAATTTTAGATGGGAACATGGTAAAATTAAGTTTATTTATCCATGTATTTTTAAAATTGCCAAAATTAAAGAGAAATTGTTAACATTTGCTGACACAGTGTTAGCATCTAATATATACAAATGTTTTTGTATGGATTTGTATTTCTGATTAGTAGGCCTATGAGAGCAAGAGACCATGACTGCCAGACCTTCGTTATTCTATAAAAGCTGAAAGTTTCTCAGCACATACCCCCAATTCAGTTAAGAATGATCAGCGAATATGAAATTTGGATCTTGGTTACTTTGGTAACTAAAAGGTAACAAAGGTCAGAAATTTGCAAATAACCTTCGTTGTAGTATAGAGCTTGGTTCTTACATATTTTTTTCGGACGGAGGAATGCTAGAAATCATTTCCCCCATTGCCAGACACTTTGTGAGGTTTAAACCCTCTGCCAGACACCCTTAAACTTAATGATGACGAAGATTAATTTTCCTCATTTCATAAAAGCTGAAATTGATATATGTTTCTTGGGGAGCTATGAAAAGACATTTCTTCAAACCAGACACTTTCATTGGTTTATTCATCTTTCCAGGCTCTTTTAAAGTCTTCTGTGATGGGCTTAACTGTTACATGCAAACCGTGAATTCAGTTTCAGTTTGGAACCGGTTTCTGTGCTAAATGTAAACAGTGAAATTACTACTTTCTTCTGCACAATCTGTCTTAATAATAAACCATGTGTTTTATGTAAACATATATTAAATTTTTAATTATTGACATTTGCAAGTCACTGGAACCAAATTCACTGTTTGTATGAACAGTTAAGCCCACAACTACCTATTATATTACTACAGGCTATTAAAGTGTTTTGCAAGATAAAATAACCATCGAAAGTGTCTGGCTTTTGAGGAAACGTCTTTTGATAGCTTCCCAAGTAACATTATATAGAATGCAGCTTTTATACTATGATGGAAATTAAAGCAATTACGATAACAAATAAGTTGTGAATTCACTGCTTACATATTTGCAATTGAAATGTGCCAGTCGCTGAAACCGAATTTACAGTTTGAGTGTATCAGTTAAATCCACAACTACCATTTATATTACAGCAGACTTTTAAAGTGTCTGGCAAGATGAAATAACCAACGAAAGTGTCTGGCTTTTGAGGAAATGTCCCTTCATAGCTTCCCAAGTAACATATATCAAATTTAGATTTTATACTATGATGTAAATTAACGCTATTAAGATTAGAAATAAGTTGTGATTTCACTGTTTACATTTGGCACAGAAACCTGTTCCAAACTGGAACTGAATTCACTGTTTGCATGTAACAGTTAATCCCATCACAGCAGACTTTAAAAGTGTCTAGCAAGATTAATAAACCAACGTAAGTGTCTGGCTTTTGAGGAAACGTCTTTTGATAGCTCCCCAAGTAACATATATAAATTTCAGCTTTTATAAAATGAGAAAAATTAAATTTCGTCATACCAAAGTTTAAGGGTGTCTGGCAGAGGGCTTAAACCGCACAAAGTGCCAGGCAATGGGGAAATGATTTCTAAATTTCCTCCGAAGAAAATATGAAAGAACCAAGCTTTATACTACAACGAAGGTTATTTGCAAATTTCAGACCTTTGTTACCTTTTAGCTACCAAAGTAACCAAGATCCAAATTTCATATTAACTGATCATTCTTAGGGAGCATGTGCTGAGAAACTTTCAGCTTTTATACAATAACGAAAGTCTGGCATGCATGGGCTCTTGAGCTATATAGGTTATAGCATAGATAAATCATACTCCCTTAGTAGATTTGTCATCCTTATGGAACAACTGAAGCCAATTTTATTGTTTGTTCTGTACGTCCAACTGTAGAGGTTATGTTTTGTTTACAATTTGTTTTTTTTTCAGTCATTTAAAACCTCATTTAATCATATAAAACAATTTAATCATAAAGAATAACTGGTCCCCTAGTTATAACCAAATAGTAAAGCACAAATCATGAAAATAACCCTAAAATAATAGAAACAAAATGTGGTCTACCCCAGCGATCAGTGTGGACGTACATGAACTAGACATGAAAAACAAGCTTCAAAATTTACAATGGGATGAGGAGTCTACTTGTGTTGCTTAGTCTATGGTTATAGGTAAAGCATTTATAAAGAGCTATCTTTTTAGGCTCTGATTGTGTAAGTTACTTATTCTACAGTTAAACCACTCCAATTTGTACAACATGTTTCAGGCTTTGAAAGGGGTTTCTTGAATGTCACACTACTTACGACAGCTCTTTGGGCCACTCCTGTTCTGCTCCATTAGCCAGAACGTTGGCTGGTCTGTTCTGTTGAGGTCGGGCATCTACCTGGGGAGGCTTCACTTCATCTGGGGGTGGTTTTGGAGAGCTGGGTGGTGGACCTGAAAAAATTATTTAAATATAGCTTTGAGCTGCAAGAGAAAGACTAAAATCTCCGCTAAAGAGGTTTGAAAATCATTTTTTAGACATTCTTTCATTAGTTATGATTTAAAAAATGTTATTAGCAGTTTATTTGTTGACTATCCTTAAACTCAAATAGCTTCACGATTTTCTAAATAGTAAAAAAATTGTCTTAAAGAACAGTTTTTAATTTTGCAATAAAATAGTACTTTACTACTTTAAAATAGACGAAGATACTTAGCAATATCCAAAGCCAAACAAACCGAACTCAGTAAAAGATATCATTGCTCCTTACAAACAAATAATTGTTGGATGGCTAAAAATAAACCTAGATATAATTAAATCCCACCTGGTGGTAGTGGAGGTGCAGTAGTACCCATCATCTGTTGGTTTGGCAGAGGAGGAGCAAAGCCTTGCATCTGCGGCCCCTGTTGGTTCTGATTTTGGTTTTGGTTGAACTTGTTCTTGTTCTTCTTCCTTTTCTTCTTGGAGCTACCACTGTTGTTGTTGTTGTTGTTGTTGCTGTTGTTAAATGGCTGGTTGTTGAACTGAGGCCTGGTTGGTCGAGTCATGTTGAACCTAACAGGCCCGCAACTAGGACCAGCAACACCTGGAACATTAAAATGTCTTAAATTCTTATTTTAATCTCATCTTATGTTCACACACATGTAGGCTGGATAAATTTCAAACAAGATTCCTGTGGCTACAAAACACAGTATGGTTAAAGTAAGAATTAAATTTTAGTATATCTCTGTTATGAAGAGGCAACTATAGTTCGGCCGCTTAAAAAGCGACCTCCTCCAGCATTGGTTTAGCATTAGCGCGCAGGTCGTTTTCTAAGCGGCCGAACTATAGCAGACTACTTGGAGCGCAACTCTCTGCTTGCAAGATCCCAGCATGGGTTCAGACGTGGTCACTCGACTATCTCAGCTGTCTCTGAGCTGATTGGAGAGGTCCTAGATACATTTGAGGATAAGGGATTTGCTGCTTTGGTCCTTGCAGATCTCAGCAAAGCCTTTGAAACCGTCAACCATTAGATGCTACTACAAAAATTAGAAAACGTTGGGATCCGTGGCAGTGTATTTGATGCCTTCAGGTCGTATCTCAGTGACCGAAGACAAGTGCTGTCGATATCTGGAGCTAACTCTTCACCTGGATTAGTTGAGGATGGTGTCCCGCAGGGCTCAGATTTGGGCCCTGTCCTCTTTTTAGTCATGATAAATGACCTTGGTGCCATTGGAAGCGTCCTAATGTTTGCTGATGACACAACAATTGTTGCCAGAGGATCTACTCCAGTTTTGGCCAGGGAAAAGGCCGCAGAAGTTTTTGATTTGGCAAAGACTTGGTTCCAGCTAAACGGATTGAGCCTCAACCGAGAAAATCCCCAAGAGATTGTGTGCAGTCTCAGTCATACAAACGCTGACATTTTAACAGAGGTGAAGCTGCTGGGATTTGTCATAGATACAAAGATTAGCTGGAGTGGCCATGTGGACAGTATCTGTACGAAGCTCTCTCCAGTCGTCCATCTACTCCACAGACTTAAACCCCTGTTGACGAGGCAATACCTGACCACTGTCTATCATGGCTTGTTTCATTCCCACCTCTCCTATGGACTCCTGCTTTGGGGACACGCTGCAAGGTGTGAAGATATTCTTCTCCTTCAAAAAAAGGCGGTTCGGATCATTACATCGAAGAGTAACAGTGAGCACTGTAGGCTATCTTCAGAAGCCTAAAAATCCTTACTATCTTCAGCCAGTATGTACTGTTTAGCCTCTGTTATGTGAGGGATAACTTACACCAGCTCACAACAAGGGAATTCCATCACTCCCACAACCTTCGTAACAGAGACCAGCTCCACATACCTTACTGCAGGCTGTCCAAAACACAAAGCTTTTTCCGCATTAGGGCTCTGATGATGTACAACAATCTCCCCCAAAGATTAAGGTCTTGTGAAGCGTCCGCTTTTAAAGAGAAAGTTAAAGCCTGGCTAGTCAACCGACCACTGTACTCAGTTGACGAGTATTTTGATGCATTCCACCGAGTATAGGCTCAACGCCATCTTGCCAAAAGTATTGTAAATAGTGTAAATATTATTTTTAGTTTATCCTTGACACAGTCTATCTAGAAATTCTGGTCAACGACATCGCAGCAGGTATTAAAGGTATTTAAAGGTGTTATTAATGTATTTAAATTTTGTGACAGAGAATTCTGGCCAAGCATAGAGCCACTTTTCACTTCTAAGACTACACTACTCACAGAACCATATGCACCAAAATGCTCATGGCCTCTCCCAACAAGCTCAGCCACAGACAGGGGAACACCTCAGGAGTTATACTACTCACCCTCATGGGATCCAACCCTTAATCTACAGTTCAGTCTCCTGGGCGCAAAGACAACAGTTTAAGGCAACCTGGACTTTGATCAGACATTTTTTGTACTGCACTCAATGGTCAGCAAAAAACCCAAGCATATTAGTTCTAAACTCGAATCCCAGATTGTCGCTCAAATCTGATCTAGCTTTCAGGCGATTGATAAGTTATGAAAGTTTGCTTATAGTACGCTAGTTAATATTGATAACCGATATATGTCTTTGAAATGCAGAGGGTTGAGAACTCCAAGAAAGGTTTTTCATAAAACAGCAAATATTAATTTACCATCACAAAAAGTCATTGTACATTACGCAGCATAACACTCGTCACAAAAAAAACTTTTAATCTCTTTCGTGAGCCAATTTTCACTCCATTATGAATTATTATACCTTGATTGGTAACACTGCACGACTAAATATGACCTTTACAAATTTATAGATTGTCCATTAATCTTGAGAAGACAAAACTGTATTCAACAGTCATCATTCAGTATATAGACTAATATTGTGTTAACTCACCAGGGCTGGTCGGAGGGTAGAAAGTAGTGGTTCCAGGTGCGGCTGGCTGTGGAGGGGGTGGGCCTGGAGGTAGGGGAGGCAACTCTTGCTTCCCTTCCGCCTCTGGTGCCTTGTCTCCTTCTTTCTCTGGTTGATTGTTAAATGGTTGTAACTGGCCTGTAAACATGTTACATATTTGATTTTTAGACTACCAGCATTTTTTTTTTTTTTAAGAACAGAAGAAAGTCAAATAATATTAATAAAACGATAATCAACTAGCATTGATGTTTCCGTTGTAGAAAAGAAATCATTTACATGATGATACTGGAGACAGTAAAGCATTTGATAACTCAAAAAGTATAAAATAATAGTAGCATAGGCCTATTCAAAATAATAACATTTGCAAAATGGAGATAAAGATGACAACGACATAAAAACATTGTTATTAAGCCTATTTCTCTTTTTTCAACTGTTGTTTCTTGGGTTTCTCTTCGTCCAAGCATTCAACAAGTTGCAAGGGTTATTTATCACATAATAACAGACTATTAAATTTGCCATAGTTGGCATAGTTATTACGTGTCATGTTATAACCTGGCTTACAATAACAGATCACCCAATCACAGGCAGCTATGCGGTATGTCGTAATTATTTAGCTGATGTGATATAGCACACAGCAGAGAGATTTGTAAGGAGCAGACGATCGTCAGAGTAAGCGTCACAATCGATATTTCTTTGTTCTAGTTTTTTTAAGCGAATTTCCCATATAGGGTCATTCCTGTAGGTCTCATAGTTAAACCTGGACCCGGGACTGATTTATTTTTTAGTTTTGAGTTCCCCAGAAGCCAAAAACACCCTCCTATTGTTATGTGTGTGTGTCCATTACTGCAGTAGATCTAGCAAAAATTATCTGATTTTGTTGAAATCAGGTAGGCTACTAACGTGTAAATTTACATTTACTCAAACAGGTTCCCGAAACAGCATGATCGGACTATGATTACAAGGGTTTATGGGATGAAAATAGGTTTTTTTCCATTGTTTACCATAAAACAAAAATTTCATATCAAGTTTACCTATCTGTCTAAACCATTTTGCAGACCTAAAAAAGAAACAATTATGAATATTGAAGCCTTGTTGTAGTATGCCTAACAATGTAGAGTGCAGTAGAGAAGAGTTATGCAGATACTATGAGGGGGAAAGATGAACTGTATGGTAAAACTAAAATTAAAATAGGCTAGGCTACCTACATTAAAGTGTAGGAAACTAAGGCCTAACAAGTACAGATAGGGATGACAAGTTTAGTTCATGAATTAGGTAAATAATAGTAAGAATACATTTCCATGTAACTTATTTTATTTTATAAAAATATTAGACTACTCAGGCTGTTATTAAACATTCCAAAATTCTGGATTGGACCATGACACTATAGCTAGGCTATAATAAACCAAAGGGCCTTAATATTTTCCCTATCATGCCATAGCTGTTTGCTATTGAAATAGCTGAAAGTGAGCTGCTATACAAAGTTCAATTGAACTAGCCAACTGAATAGGCACATTTCAGTCAAACAGGTATAAAATCATATATTTACCTCCAGAAGCGAAATGTTTGAATGGCCCTTGCATCATAGGATTGACAGGTTGACCAAACTGCATTGCCTAAACAGAAAAAATAGTTTTTAAAATTGAAATTGTTAGTTAACAAAATGTAAAGAGGGCTAATTTCATTTTAATTGGTCAATAAGACAAATAACAGTTAGGCCTATAGGGAAGAACAACAAGTCCAACCAGTTCTTGGAAATTGTTGGTTAGAATATATATCTATATTTTTTTTAAGTATAACAAATTAATTAGACTTTTTGATAAACCTGTTTAAAGACAAATAATATTTGCATGACATTAGATCCTAGAATGTGTAAGTAGAATGTGAATGAAATGAAGTAATGTGGCACATAGCCCTGAGTAATTCTTCAAAAAGATTTCAAGGTTGCAATAAAAGTTAAAAAGGCATTTAAGAATGTTCCAAGGCACTTCTTTAAAAATAGCCCAAACCTCTTAGGCCTACCGCACACGAGAGACTTTTTGTCGGCCGACTATTTAGTCGTAGTCGGGAGTGAAAGTCGGCCCCATAGTGGTAAATCTGAGCGCGCACACGGGCCGACCGCAGCAAGACAGTCGGCAGACTGTCTGCAGACAGTCGGGGCAGTTTGGTGCTGACCGATTTTCCCGCCAACTGCTCCCCGACTCAACTGTCGTGTCTTATTGATAAAGGCACGGAGATAAGTTTGAACGCGCACACTGACGACTAAAAAGTCTGTCTGTCTGACAGTCGAGTGCTTTGTTATCATGTGTATTATTATTGTTATTATGATAAGTATTATTATTTGTGTGTTATTGTTATTATTATGGCTTCGACAACCACCAGTGCAAGTGTTTTGAGGGACGAGAAAGTTGATAAACTTATCGATGAAGTTGAGGCACGGTCCCCTCTTTATAAAAAGACTTTGAAAGAGTATTTGGTCATAATAAAAAATACCCCCGCTGCAGCAAACCTGCAGACTAAGTAGCCTTCCCATTAGCCTGATTTCATTTTTTATTTAATTTATTTAAATAAAATTAGGATAAACGAGTACCTAGGTTTGCTGCTACAGGGAGGGTATTCAGGGTGCGTTTTAGTAAAACATTAATAGCTGAGTATAAAATAAATAGATTTGCCAAGTTTTATCAAAATATATCCATAAACAAGCAATTTACAACAGTTGACTTGTTCTACATATAAATGACATGAAAATTTTAACTTTAAATATTTTGGAATTTCCCTGTAACCATTATGATAACAATTAGCATACTAAGTTATTCGTTTTTCAAGCTCTGCAAAATGTTTTCTAAAGAAATTGCGGAATCTTTTGTTTTTATTGTAAAAAAAAGGAAACACCCATTTTTACCCGATAAAACCCCCCATAAACCCCCGTTCCCACAGTCATGCTGGTTTGCGAACTCATTCGAATAAAATACATGTAGATTTACACGTTTGTACCTAATTTAATAAAAATCGGATAATTTTTTTTTTTAGTTATCGTGCTAACGGACAAATATATATGTGTGTGAATTTGAACGGATAGTGTTTTTGACCTCTGGGGACATCAAAACGAAAAGGTAAATCGGTCCCGGGACCAGATCTCACCATGAGACCTACGGTTACAGCTTATTCCCTAAAATTTATGGGATGAGGTATTTGAAGCCGGAGTATTAACAATTGGTCAAAAAAATCAACACTCAATTATGAGTACATAAAAAATTTGTCCGAATATTTCCTCAAATCCGAGTATAGAGGTAAGTCTGGCCTTTCAAGGTTCTCGGACTATAAATTGGATGCACCCAGTATTTTCTCTTAAGTTTTCTTGCACGAAATCTTTTCAGTAACGCACATACGACAGCGGTTTCTGTCATATACATCCTTTTAACACTCGAAAGACGACTAAACAGTCGTGTCATGTGCGCACCCATAGTCAACGACCAAACAGTCTTGACGACTTTTCGATTGTCCACCCGACTCCAGCCAGACAGATGGCAAACAGTCGGCCGACAAAAAGTCTCTCGTGTGCGGTAGGCCTTAGAATAAAATATTGAGATCAATTAGCTTACCTCATGGTAATAGTTGTAAAACTGAGGCTGGTAAGCTTGAAATCTGAAAAAAATCACAAGTTTAGCATAAAGGTTACTTGAAACCAATTACAGAAAACTTGATAGGTATAATGAGCTTCTAATTTCTCAAAAAATTTCTAGACGCATTTAAGCTTGCATTTACTAGTTTATGCTGTTAACAGACAAAAAATATCTAGGCCTATCAGTGATAGGCAAGAATTAAAGTCTTCACGCCTGTTGGTTAAATCGATAGAAACCATTATTTTTTTTGGCCCAATGATTTTCTTTTACGATATAAGATAATTTTAGCTCTTACAAGACCAATGAGTTTTTTCATAATAATGAAAAGAGCAGGATTGATTCTGAAACCATATGTCATTTGTAAAAAAAGGCTATTATTTACAGTAATTATAGAACTAGACAAAAGGCCAACATGGAATAGTAACAGGACCAAGGTTTGGGTACCGTTCCCTTAAGGAAAGAATGAAAGATGACAATGAAAACAATAAAAACAACATGACAATGATAAAACATAAATTTAAAAAGATACTTACTGCTGGTAGGGATTGTATGCTCCGTACATTGGGTACTGCCAAGGGTGCGGCTGATTTGGACCTTTATCGCCCATAACACTCATTTACACAGAATTTGCAAATATAAATCCTGAAAATCAATCACTTAATTAAAATGTTTCCACAACACTAGCCTATACAGTAAGCAGCTCGTATGTTCTGTAATATTTCTCTACAGTCAGCTGGAGTAGAATAAATTAACCAGTCAGTTTTTCAATAGGCTCGAAATTAAGCTACTTCTCCCGCATGAAACAGACTTAATCCACTTGCTAGGGGGGTTCCTGTGTGCATTTTATGTATAGAAAAACACCCTAAAGGATCATGTAGGTACTATGTGGGTTATCATTTTTCACGTGGGTGCCAGCTTGGCAGAGTGGGCATAACCTCAGAATCCGCCATTTTAAAAATGGCGGTGGCATTTATTACATGAAACTCATAGGGAGCTTATATCTCGAAAACGTTAATATATAGCGAGTTACTTTCATTACGATAAATGTTGCTTACACAACAAGGAACAACTTTTGTATTTACAAAAATGCCCTAAATTTAACTATTTAGGAGTTGTTGAGCAATTTATGCTAATTTAACCTATAAATTTAAGCTCTGTTTGACGAAAAATTATAATATCTTTATTTATCCTATTTAGTTCTAATATATTTCCTTCGTGTATATTCCGTGTATGTTATTCTAATATGGTCCCTTTTAATTTGGCAAGTAGCACTAATTGATATTTACATTTAAGGCCAAAATACCCACGCCACAGCAAACCTGCAGACTAAGCCAATATTTACCTGGTTGCATTTGTACTAAAATATTCCATTAAAATTGTCAGATTGATTTCCTATTTAAATAACATTGATCTGTAATGAGTCCACAAGTTTGCTGCTTCAGGGAAGGTATTGAGGTGTTTTTTTTTTTTTAATTGAAATGTTGATTAGTATGAAATAAACATTTTCTTTTTAATTTGATTATAATATATCCATAAACAAGCAAACTACAAGAGTTTATTTATTCTGCTTAAAAATCATGGGAATTTTTAACTTTTTTTTATTACCTCTGTAGCCGTTAGGCATACAACAACAATTCAATGTACAACATTCTTTCTTTTTAAGCTCTACGAAATGGTTTGAAAAGAAATTGTGTAATTATATCTTTTTAGAATAAAAAATGGGAAAACTCAATTATTGTTACCTCATGAACACCTTTCCCATAGCCCGATCATGCTGGTTCGCGAACTCGTCTGAAAAACGGCCAAGCATTGACGTCGCGTTATCACAACCATTACCTTGACATTGACCTTGGCCCTAGGCTGCTTAGGACTGATTGTGTTGATATTGAACTAGTTTCATGGACAATAAAAGCTTGAGCGCAGTTATTGGATCTAAATTGTAAGCCTTGGGTAAAGAAGAATTACATCTGTTCTCTTTTATAGTCATCAGAAAAATGACACTGTTCACAATTTACTTGCGTGCATTGCGGTAGTAAACTACAGGAACAGTTTTTTTTTACAAAAAGAGCAACACGGTATGCCAGCTCGTATCGTATACATGTGGAGCTTTGTTTGGGACAGGTTCTGCAGTTGCAGCCTTCTAATATATCAATTGGGCAAAGCTAGAAATCGAGTTTTGACCAAAAACCACAAAAGAGTAACCACCATCACTGTATCCAAAATTCAAAGGATCGAGTTGAAAAACATGTTCTTCCAAGCAATGGATTTGGACATATGTGCAATAAAAAACACGTAAGATATGCTGTCAAGTAGCTCCAGCAGACAGAATTTCTTCACTAGCAACGGAGGCAGTTCTTCGTTTTACAGTGACACTGTACATCTACTGTAATTTTTAATGTATATAATTAATTCATGGTGAAGTAAAAGTATGAGTATCTATTTTTTTACGGTAGATTTAAAGACGCAAAGATTCTTACCCTGTGGCGAAACAATCGATGTATACATCGATGGGCGAAACACGGGTAGAACACTTTTATTGATATAAGATTTTGTGTCTTAGATCATTTACAGTTTCACACTGAGTATCCTTTTTTTAAAGGTGAGATTAAGTGTCCTTTTTTCCTTAAATGTATCCTTTTCCTTTTTTAAAGTGCTTTGAGAACTGAGCAAAGTTCACTTCCAAGCCTGTTTGCTATCATGTGAACTGGTGCATAAGGTGAAGTTCTTGCTGAACCAAGTCGCATCCACAATTTCTGTAAACCTTCCGAAGAGAATCTATTCATAAAGTGTAAAGCCAACAATACGACATCTGTATCCGAAGACAGAACTACGGCTTGACTCGATAACTCGAGCAAAAATGATCCGATTTTAGTGAAATGTAGCACAAACGTGTAAACCTGCGTTTTTCGGACGAGTTCACGAACCAGCATGATCGGACTATGGGAACAGGTGTTTATGAGGGCTTTTAGAGGTAACAATTGAGTTTTCCCACTTTTGACTCTAAAAAGATAAAATTACACAATTTCCATTCAATCCATTTTGTATAGCTTAAAACAAGAAAGAATATTGTATATTGAATTGTTGTTGTAGTGTATGCCTAACGGCTACAGACGTAATTCAAAAGATTTTTTAGTAAAATTCCTATGTTATTCTTATGGAGAATAAATAAACTGTTGTAGTTTGCTTGTTTATGGATATATTATAATAAAATTTAAAAAAAAATGTTTATTTCATACTAAGCTATCAACATTTCAATAAAAAAAATACCTCAATACCTTCCCTGAAGCAGCAAACTTATGTACTCATTACAAATCAATGTTATTTAAATAGGAAATCAATCTGACAATTTTAAGGTAATATTTTAATACAAATGCAGTCAGGTAAATATTGGCTTAGTCTGCAGGTTTGCTGCGGCGTGGGTATTTTGGCCTTAAATGTAAATATCAATTAGTGCCATTTGTCAAATTAAAAGGAACAGTTTTATAAAGATATTAGAATGTTTTGTCAAACTGAGTTTAAATTTATAGGTTAAATTAGCATAAATTGCTCAACAACTCCTAAATAGTTAAATTTAGGGCATTTTTGTAAATACAAAAGTTGTTCCTTGTTGTGTAAGCAACATTTATTGTAATGAAAGTAACTCGCTATATATTAACGTTTTCGAGATATAAGCTCCCTATGAGTTTCATGTAATAAATGCCACCGCCATTTTTAAAATGGCGGATTCTGAGGTTATGCCCACTCTGCCAAGCTGGCACCCACGTGAAAAATGATAACCCACATAGTACTTACATGATCCCTTAGGGTGTTTTTCTATACATAGAATGCACACAGGAACCCCCCTGGCAAGTGGATTAACTAGCCTATCAACAATTCTGTAGGCTGTCAATGAAGCTACCTCCCCCTCCTCCGGCTTAATAGACTCGTCCACCACAACAATGATTTTTAGCGAATTTCCCATATAGGGAATAAGCTATTACCGTAGTACTCATGGTAAGACCTGGACGCGGGACCGATTTTTTTTTTCGTTTTGAGAAAAAAACACCACCCGTTCAAATTATATATATATATGTGTCCGTTAGCACTAAAACTCGAGCAAAAATGATCCGATTTAGACGAAATTTGGTATAAACGTGTAGGCCTAAACCTACATTTATTCAAACGAGTTCGCGAACCAGCATGATCGGACTATGGGAACGGGGGTTTACGGGGAGTTTTATGGGGTAAAAATATGTTTTTCCCATTTTTGACAAAAAAAACATAAAATTTAGCAATTTCTTTCCAAACCATTTTGTAGAGCTTAAAAAAACAAATAATTTAGTATATTGAAGCGTTATTATGCGCCTAATGGTTACGGAGAAAATTCCAAAAAATTGGTAAATTTAAAATTCTCATGTTATTCTTATGGAAAATATGTAAACTGTTGTAGTTTGCTTGTATATGAACATATTTTGATCAAATTTAGAAAATGTTTTTATTTCTTACCAACAATTAACATTTTACGAAGAAAAAAAAAACAGTTTTACCCTCCCTGATGCAGTAAACCTTAAACTAATTCTATTTAAATAGGGAATAATTGTTATATTTTTAAGTAGACATTTCAGTATGAATCCAATCAGGCAAATGGAAATTTGCTTAGTCTGCAGGTTTGCTGCAGCGGGGGTATTTTTTTAATTTGAATCACTCCAATTGACAATTGAATTGCATTTGTGTAGAGTATTATGTTCATTTACAAATAAATTTATTACAAAAGATGCATTGGTGTAGTGAATATTGTGAAGTCCGACCGACATGCAATAATAGCTACAAACTAAGTCTAAAAAGTAGCTAAAATCTGCTCCGAGATAGTAAACAAACTACAGGTAGATTATGAGTTAGAATATTCCATATTTTCAAAGTGATATAGGGCAGGGGAGAAGGGGTGGGTCAGTGGATGCAACCTTGAAGCTATATATTTAGACTTGCACCATTTACCTAAAGGGCTGGTGAGGGGGATTCCTTTTTTTTTTTAATCTCAGGATAATGATACAAAGTTGGTTTTTATGGGAGGGTCAATCCATATCAAGTGATCCAGAAATAAAATAATTGGTTGCTTGACCATTTTTAAAATAAATAATAATTTTATCCTAGATACCTCTATCAATTCTGGGTTCAAAAGTGATTTTATTTTTTTTTTTTATTTCTTTTGTTATTTCTACGGCGGCCATTTTTGTTTTGCGGAACACGCAAATTTTTGCTCATGTAAGGGTTTGCGTTAACTTGCACAACTCAGTGACCATGAACACTAGGGTGATGAAACAAAAAGCATTTTAATCTGGAAGAAACAGCCTAAATATTATGTTCTGTACATATTTATTGAAATGTGTATCAAAAACAGTTTTAAACCCATCTCAACATTAAAATCTCAAAATAAAATAATTACCTACACCTATAAATTAATTTTTAAGCTACCTACAGTACTAGCCGCGTTGGCCGAGCTTATGGGGTTTTTGCGATTTTCATGATACTGTAACTTAGCTTAAAAGTAAATCTCAAAGATGAAATTCATACAGCAGTTATAACAACCATAAGAGGGGTTTTTGGTAAAAATTTCAGATTTTTAAACTTTGTCCCAACAAAGATATTGAGACTCAAAATTTGAATTTTTCAAAAAATTTCAGTTTTTGAAAAATGATAGCTTTTAAAGGAATTAAGTCTCATGGTTGATATTTGAAATACAAACCGTTCTACTGAGTTGCTACACACACACACACAAAAAATCAAGTCTGAGATTTTTTTCGTTCCAATGGTAATACGCCTTCAAAAGTTGAAATTTTTCCGTTTTCTTATGAAATGTTGAGATGGGTTTAAAACTGTTTTTGATACACATTTCAATAAATATGTAGGCTACAGAACATAATATTTAGGCTGTTTCTTCCAGATTAAAATGCTTTTTGTTTCATCACTCTAGTGTTCATGGTTACCGAGTTGTGCAAGTTAACGCAAACCCTTACATGAGCAAAAATTTGCATGTTCCGCAAAACATAAATGGCCGCCGTAGGAGTAACAAAATAGATAACAAATTTTTAAAATCACTTTTGAACCCGGAATTGATAAAGGTATCTAGGATAAAAATATTATTTATTTTAAAAATGGTCAAGCAACCCCTGTTGGATCACTTGATATGGATAGACCCGGGAATTACTTGCCCGGTTTGACTTTTTATTGTCTTTTTCCACGTGAAACTTTAATTTATCAAAAATATAATTTTAATTAACAACAAGTATTTAAGTTATCATTGATCTCTAATATAAAATGCAAAGCCCTCACTGACTGACTCACTCATCCCTTATTCTCCTACTTCCCATTTACATAGTTGAATGAAATTTGGTACACCAATTCTTTAAAAGGCATTAAATAGAAAAACTAAGCGGCTTTTATTCTGGCTCCGCCCCAGGAGCTCTGGAGTTTCCCATGTTAACCTTACCCTATGCCTATGATCTTTAGTATTTAAAAGGAATTAATGAATCTTAACAGCAGTTTCAATTAAACAAGTTGGTTCTATGATGTTCCATAGCATTATAAAGTTACAAGGTTTACCAACAGTTATTATACCAGTGGTATACCAACAAATTTAAGTTTTATGTTTAAATTTTTGATAGGCTAACAGCTAATTTTAACAAAGCAGCAACAAAAAGCTGTGATACACAATGAGAACTGTCAAATACAGTAGGCCTACCTACTAAATTGTTGTAGTATTGTGTGAATAGGGTAACTTATTTTAAGTGCGTAATTCATCAACTTATTGACTTTTTTTCCCCAAAACTTTTATAAAAAAGTATTGTGTTGGTTTTCCCAAAAATTATGTCTGGGAAACGGAGTAGCCTGATAATAATTTTAGTGCGTTTCTGATCAAGTCAATGACTTAAATGGAAGGAAATTAAATCATAGATACCGGTATTATTAATGTTTGACGTAAAAATTTCTATAACGTAAAAACTACTTGACCAACTGAGCAGTTTTTTTTCCATGAATACAGCCAATATAACCATAGGCTTAATGAAGATAGTCAACTTTTGTGTCAGTAGGTACTCTCCTAGGGCTCGGCCCTGACAATGCTCGGCTTATTAAGTCCAATGTTGTTCTTCAAAGTAACCATAAAAAGCCACTTGAAATGCCATCCAACCCGGTACGACAATCAATAGTTTTATTAATACTTATGAGGTCAAACGGGGCGAATCACGCAGGTAACAGCTAGTTTTGTAAGAGATGCCAGGGACCAGGAGAAATATTTGAATTCAAATTAATGCCATGGATGATTTTCATTTTTTACATAAAAATACAATATACATAAAATTGCACAATCATGATATTTTAGGTCATTGACCTTCATTACGCATGGTCCAGTAAACTTAGTGCTGCTGTTTCAGAAGAGAAGCATGTCAATCCAGCCGATATAACAAATTTTTTTTTTGAAACCTATAAAACATTAGATTAAGTTAAGTAAACTCACAAAGATAGGCCTAAAGCCGGGTTTTCCTAGGCGCGGAAGCGGAGAGAGGATCGCGGAGAGCGGACTCCACTTCACTTAGGTAATTTAATGTTACTGTTTTCCTAGAAGCGGAGCGGAACACCATGTTAATCTCAATTCCTCTCTCCGCGTTCCTCTCTCCGCACTCCGCTTCTGCGCCTAGGAAAACCCAGCTTAACATAAAAACTTCCATTATTTTTTCTCTTTGTTCTTCCATTCTTTCTCGGGTTTCCTTTCTTCCACGCATTCAATCAAGTTGCCATGGATACTAATAACCCCATTGGCCTCCTGCTGGTGCTTGGAGCAACTATTTTTTATACAAGATGGTCTCGTACAGTAATACCCCCGCTGCAGCAAACCTGCCGACTTAGCGAATTTCCATTTCCCTGGATTGATTTTTAATTAGGCTAATCTATTACATTAAACATTTATGTTTAACGAGTACCTAGGATAGCTGCTACAGGGATACTAATAAAGTGTGTTTTTTATTAAAATATCAATAGCTTAGTATGAAATAAATAAATCCGCCAAGTTTGATCAAAATATATCCATAAACAAGCCAACTACAACACATTATAATATTCTCCATATATGAATTACATGGGAATTTTAAATTAACAATGTTTTGAATTTTCTCCGTAACCAATCATCGTACAAAAACACTTTGATATACTGTACTATATTATTTGTTTTTTTAAGCTCTTTAAAAAGGTCTGAAGAAAAATTTATAAACTTTGTGTTTTAAGGGTAAAAAATGAGAAAACCCGATTTTTACCCCATAAAAATCCCCGTTGAACCCCGTTCCCATGGTCCGATTATGCTGGTTCGCGAACTCATTCAAGTTTATCCCGCCTTACACCTTCAAACCAAATTGTATCAAAATCGGACAAGAATTACTCAAGTTATCGTGCAGATGGACGATAACTATATATAATAAATTTGTTTTTGTATATGCATATATATATATATATATATAAATAAATTTGAACGAATAGTGATATAGGCCTCTGGGGACATCAAAATGAAAAAATTAAAACGGTAATAGCTACTTCCCTATAGGGAAATTCGCTAATAAAGGAAAAGTTAAAAGTAAGAATAAACAAAAAGGGGGAAATTATAGCCTAATAATAAAATAGCTAATTGCGCTGCGTAGTGGGGACACAAGCGGCATTAGTAAGTCGGCCGCCGGGCTTGCACAGCCGTACGAGTAACGCTCGTAAGTCAGCGCCAATGGGTTAAAATGGCATAATCAATCAATTATGTGACTTACGCTATTAGGCCTAACTTTGGGTACACTTCCATATCTCTTGGCACAACAAACAAATGAGTAAATATTGATTACCGTATTCGATTGTTTAATTTGATGTATCGTTTGGCCAGTTAGGTTAGGTTAACCTTACGATCGATATTTTCATTCGGTTGTTTGTGCCAACAGATATGGAAGTATACCCTTAACTTTAATCTTAAGAGTGTAAATATTGATGTGCAGATCAACATTCAATACAACATTAAAATAACCTAAAGTTCAAACAATTGTAACTAAACTTAACTTTAAGTATTTATTTCATTTTTTTTTACTAAACATAGGTATTTCTACGTAGGGAAATAAAATGTCTAAGTACATTTTGTATAGGCCTATCTTGAATTTTTCCTTCATAATTTTGTAGGAAAACTCAAGGACTCGGGTACAGTTTCTTAACTGGGCTACGCTAATATCGATTGAAACTATCGATTCGATTAGTAAACCTTCATGCGATTTTTTCACCATCAGCAAGTTTGGTTGGTTAGGTTGCCTAGTTTAACCCTCCGAGTGTCCATAGTTTAGGCCTTAATGTCCGCCTATTTTTGGCGCATTTGCAAGGTTTTATTAAAACAGATCTGAAAAGCTTAAAACAATGTTTATTCTACTGTTCTATATACCATTTTGTTTGGAAAATCATGGGCTTCAATACCATACATAAAACCTAACAAATATTTGTTTCAAAAAAATTTTTTTTAGGTAAAAATAAAAATTATTTTGGAAAAATTGAAAAAAAAATAAGTTCGCGCTCAATGAAATTGTATAAATTATAGGCCGGTAATTATTTGGACGTAGTGACTACTCGCAAAAGTAAGATTTTTTTTTCATAATGACCTAAATTTCACGCTGAATCCGAAAATGACGTTTTTATTTTTCGGAAAATACCGGAAATTCCCGAAAAAAGGGAAAAACGGGAAAATTTTTTTTTAAATCAAAATACGTCATGTGGGTACGGTACTCAAAATACGCGGAATACTGTGTAGATTAAGAATATGCAAAAAAACACCGGAGATAGGGTGAAAAAACTGAATAATCGGTAAGGTTAGTCTTGGTTAGGTAAGGTTAGGTTAGTTTGGTTAGTTTAGGTTAAGTTTGGTTAGGTTAGTGTATCAATAACATGAGTATTGTAAGTAAACTAACCTAACCTTACCTAACCTAACCAAACCTAACATAACCAAGCCTAGCCTAGCCTAACCTAACATAACCTAACCAAGACCAACCTAACCTAACCTAACGTAACCTAACTCAATCTAACATAACATAACCTGAAAAAGGGGAAAAACACCGGAGAGAGGGCGAAAAACTGAATAATTGGTTAGGTTAGGTTTGGTTAAGTTAGGTTAGGTTAGGTTAGGTTAGGTTAGATTAGGTTAGTGTATCAATAACATGAGTATTGTAAGTAAACTAACCTAACCTAACCTGACCTGACCTGACCTAACCTAACCTAACCTAACCTAACCCAACCTAACCTAACATAACCTAACTCAATCTAACATAACATAACCTGGGGTAAAATCATATATATCACTTACCATAAATTAGTGGGTTAGGGGGTATAATTCCCCGGCAGCCGTGAAGAAGGCGTGAACTCTGTGTTCAAGGGAAAATCGATTCTTGAATATATACTCGGCGAGGTACCCCGTGAAGTGGACCTCTGATCTGCCGTACTTCGGTATTGTTGCCCGGATATCGCGCCAGCGACGTTCAATATTGTTTGTATGGGCGCCGCTATCTATGCCCTTTAACAATCCTGCCCCGGTTGTACTTTCTCTTCCCAAATTTAGCTTCGTCCAACTCGACGACACAACCGGGACCACCAATTTTGGGATTCTTTGCGTTGAGGAATTCTAAAACCTCACGGTAAAAAGTAAACCAATCAACTACAGTTTGGGAACTGAGGTGCAGTGTATTGATTAGAAATTGTTGCCTAGGAGGATTATGCGTCAGCAGGTACACTACCATACGCCATAACTTAATCAAATCTAAACTTAATCGACTGTTACCAAGAAAGCCTCCTGCCTTTGCACTTCCCCTCCAATCACAGGTTTTTTTTTTTATCTTTTGAAATTTTATTATAGCACCTGAAGCTCAATGTTTCTCGGTTTAGTTTTAGGACACTGTTGCACTTTTCACAAAATGTTTCTTCACTTATTACACCATGGGCGATCAAAAAGTTTACAACATTATCGTTTGTAAAAGAAGCTGCGTCCCAAAAGTTTACCACACAACCACTGCAGTTTTCCATTCAACAACAAAAATAACAACTTATAATAACTAATGAAATAAAACTTATAAAATAACAACTCACATAAGTTTAAACTCCACAAAAATCGTAAGGCAAATTAAAAAAATGGCTAAATGACCAGCTAATTAATGTGCATTAATTGCTAATTAATGTAGCATAAACAATAATAGAACATAAACAATAATAATAAAATAATGACCAGCTGATCAAAAAGTTATTCTGGTAAAAAGTTATTCTCTCTCTCTCTCTCTCTCTCTGGTATTTTAACACAGACAAAAGTTGGACAAAAATCCAAAATAACATTGCACATTTTCGCTTATTTGACGTCGGATCAAAAAAATTCTTGCATATTCTTAATCTACACAGTATTCCGCGTATTTTGAGTACCCACATGACGTATTTTAAGTAAAAAAAATTTTCCCGTTTTTCCCTTTTTTTCAGGAATTTCCGGTATTTTCCGAGAAATAAAAACGTCATTTTCGGATTCAGCGTGAAATTTAGGTCATTATGAAAAAAAATTTTTACTTTTGCGAGTAGTCACTACGTCCAAATAATTACCGATTTGCAAATAAATAAGTTATGGGCAAAAAACAGATTTCAGTACATTGCGTTTAGCTAAGAATGCATAACTTAGCCTAACCATAGCTAGGAATCCGGCTGATAATTTACATCAATATCACTACCTACTTCTTCAAGATCATCAACCAGCCCTTCAAAATCACTTAAATCTTCTTATAATGCACCACGTATATAACTACTTTTGATTTTTAACACTAAAACAATGATAAACATAATAAAACACATCAGTCATCGGTCCGAGGTTAACTAACCTGTTTACAAATATGCACGTCAGCTGTCTGCTACAATTACGATCGGCTCGGAGAACATAAAGCGCTTAGAGACAGACCTCTGGAGAAAGCTTAGAATATAATGAAAAGAACGATACCAAACTCGATCCAGTTCAATCCGATTTTGTCAGTCATAGAGCCTTCGCCGTAAACAGTGTTCGTGAGTTGCTGCAGCGACGCATGACACTCGGAGGGTTAATTTCATAATAGGCCTAGGTAGATGTAACTTATTTTAAAATATCGATTTTTAATCAATATTTTCAATTCGATAGTTTCAATCAATATTAGGCTAGCGTAGGTAGCCCAGTTAAGAAACTGTACCCTGAGTCTACTTTTAAAATTGTTGTAAAATAGTACAACAAATTTTACTTAACTTTTCAACTGTAGGCCTACTAAAGAGATTAGGTACCCCTAGGGATTTTCATTTAGGTACTTAGGCTGTTTATTTTATTCAAAATCTCCTTTTCTCTACAAAATGAGTAGGCTATGTAACTTAAATGACTAACCTAGGTTATCATAAGTAATTTAGGCCTAGACACTGCACATTTTTGAAAAGAACTCTCACGAAATCGCAAAAATTGCAGGGACATTTATCCAAACCATCAGGGCAGTCCTAGGTTTAAAGTGGTCCTATATTTATTAGACATGATAGCCTTAAAAACAAAGCTATCCTATGACATGACCTATTTACTCATGGCTGGGCCTTTCACTTTTGAGAATAGGCTAGGCCTACTCTACACTACAGGTCACACTAAAAATAGGCTAGTTTTTTTACTATCACCCTGCAAACTGCGGGAAACAAACATTTTAGAACCACTATCTAACTTAGACATACAGTAGTTGGAAGGTAGGCCTAGAAGATTTTACAGAAGTTAAGTTACGAAGTGCCAAAGTGCATCACAACCACCATACCACTAATCTACAGCAGACGCCATTACAGAAAAGATGAATATTTTATTTTAACATGTACTTAAACTATAAAACTCAAGTTAACTTACCAGACACTTGAAAAGTTAACTGTTCCAACGATCAAAAATAGTTAAGTTAATCATGCAAGAAGCAGATAATTAAAACATGGGTGTACTTCAATTTATGCAGTTGTTTTTAACACTGACTGACTGAGAAGCAGTGTTGCCACCACGTTGTTGCGATTTTACCCTAAAGGCGGACTAAAATTACCCTAAATTACCCTAAATCTACTTCGAGTTACCCTAAAAATTACCCTAAATGTTAATATTGGCGTTTAATGCCATAAAACATTGTTAAAATCATATAAATCTTACATAAGATGGTTAATTTCACTAAATGAAGTTCCAATATCAATCAATTTATGTAAAATTATACTCGATTCTAAAAAAACATCCTGAAAGAAGAACAAAATGTTGATATTCAGCTCTATCGTATATACGGAAAATATCGAATCAAGAACTATCGTATATATTTCGCAACTGTATCGACCCACATTACTACTGTCTTTTGGACAATCATATTTAAAGTACAGTACGGTACCACCAAAGCTATACATAGTAGTAATTTCTTGACACAATTTGTAAAATAGTCCAGTTTAATTCAATTTAATCACATAATTAAATATCAAACCTAGTAATGAATAATATTTCATATTTTATTAGGCCTATAACGTGTTATAGAATCAAATACATTCTAAAACAGATAATTCACAACTATTGATAAGACCAATTAGGATAACTTATTACGAAAAATCCATCATAGCAATGGATTTAAACCGGTTGAATCGAATATGATGACTTGGCCATAGTATGCAATGAACGTTTTTTGCCAAATTTTGAAGTTTTTTTTATGTTTTTAGTAAAATTTCCATTGTTATGCTAACTTTTAGTTTTACCCTAAAATTACCCTAAATCTACCATTACCCTAAACTTTACCCTAGGACCAGTAAATTACCCTAAAAAAGGGTAATTACCCTAAAAGTGGCAACACTGCGAGAAGGAAGAGTGAAGCTGAAGACGAAGACAAACGTAACGAAAACGAAACAACGAAACGATTCAGTCTTCAGTCATCATGGTCATGGAATCTGGAATGGAATATATGGATGGATCAAGCGAGCGCCAGCGCCAGCGCCATTAGCCTAGTCTAGCGAGTCTAGCCCTAGCCAGTGTTGCCACACGCACACGAGAAACATGACACAACTCCGGAAGGAATGAAGGAATCAAGGAAACCACAGTTCCAGTGTAGTGTAGTGTACCCGAGTGTACCCAATCCACACGAACAAAAGAATAATCCCGCTTACTAGGTCAAAAAATCCCATTTAATACCACTTTTGAATTAAAAAAAAAATCCTGTTTTATCCCGCATACTTTTTTGCGTTTAATCTCGAGTGTAACTGAAATGTATATTATTATTTGACGCATCATCTTTAAATAGTTGTTTAAACATTGCGATTATATTTTCCTACAGTAGTCTATAATCAATGGAGTTAGTTTTTCTCTAAAATTAAGTAGAACCATAGACTAACCAACACGTTTTATCTATGGTAGAACAAAATAAAATTAGTCATCATTGCCAACAAATCCGTTCCATCCCGCATCCCGTTTTAATCCCACGTATGGAAACACTGTAAAAAACCCGTCCTCAGAAGCATAAAAATCCCGCATTTCCCTCACGAATCCGTGCAAAATAAGTTTAAAAATCCGTGCACTCTGCTTAACATAAATCTAATAATATACGCGCTAGAAAACAAGTTTTTCATTATTTATCAGCCTATAACGACGAAATGTAACTAACACTCAAAATATGCTACAGACTGACTTGTCGTTGTCGTGTGTATATGTTACACTCAAACTCCGAGTTCGGACACTGTCCGAAATTTTTACCCACTTCGCGATGTGGACGGTAAGTATTTATACACACGTCGCGTCGCGGGGTGAGCATTTTATTCAGACATTGGCCGAAACGAAATGCCCAGACCGCGTTGTGGGTAATCTGATTTACTCAAATGCCTAAGTCAAATCGTTCCTCGGCGAATGAGCAAATCCTAAATACACACAACGCGATGTAAGTAAAAGTGATTGCCCACGTCGGGTTGTGGGTATTTCTAGTCCGTGCAAACGCCGAATTCTCATTGTGGATAGTAGCCTCCGGATTGCCAAGTAATATTAAAAAGGTTTGAAATACTTGCTATCAAGCAATCCATTTAATTGCAATGTCAACTAGTTTCGACTCCTATGTGGAGTCATCATCAGGCGGTACAAGGACTTCTTCTTTCTTCACATGGAGACCGTACGTCATATTTAACACGTAAAAATAAATAAACATATTTACACACGACACAAAACACGTTCCGGACACGAAACATTTACTGATCAGTTACGACAACAGACGACGCTAACCCGACATAGTCACACAGGTCACACACATCACACTTTCCCCCAACAACCCCAAAGCGTTATGGAGCTTCGTGGGGGCGAATCGTGAATCTCCCGGCTTTCCATCTCAGATGTCTTGGGACAACAACACCTCTGCTGATCCGCACGAAATGGCCGCTATGTTTTCCAGATTCTTCTCGTCAGTCTTTTCCCATCCTCTGCAATGTGCAATTTCCCCCTACCTTCGAGTTCAACAGTAGCTCTGTTCTAGCCTCTATTAGCTTCAACCCATCCGAAGTTCTGGATTGCCTTTCCAAGCTAAACATTAATAAAGGCGATGGTCCCAAACAACATTCCACCTTCGTTTCTGAAGCATTTCGAATTTTTTTTCGCATTTCGCATTTCATTTTGTCATAAGAGCAAGCTCCCTGACTGCAATCCCGGTACCTGTAATTAAACATACCCGGGCCCCATGATGTAGGCCAAAGCTAATGCACCAACCTTTGGCACATCATGGGAGGATGACTTAAGGTCATCAGGCTCACTGGCTGCCGAAGCAACCCATCGGAGAGAGGGTTTCCCCTCAATCCTAACCAGGGATACCGGCTACTTGTTTAAGCGTCACTCCACCTGGGCTCCCCCAGGTACGAAACCCAGAAGGACCATAATGGAATGCCCTGACGCATTTAGTGCAAGCAACACTCGGGACCTATCTAATCCCTGACAGGCAGAGCCCGCCATCAAAGCCACGAAGAAGGGGACCACCACAAGCTGATGGCGGGAACCCCAACCACCTATTTATTTCTGAAGCATTGCCGAACGCTCCTAGCGGGACCCCTCTCGTTCCTCTTCAACTCTTCACTAAATCAAGTGATCATTCAGGAAATTCTCAAGGTCAGCCAAGTAGTCCCTATATTTTAAAGGGAGGAAATCCTTGAAAAGTAAAAAAAACTACAGGCCTAAGCTATACTAGCAGCTATTAGTAAAGTGTTTGAATCACTTGTTCTCTCTAGACTCAAACCATTCCTAAGACCACTCATCACCCATAGGCAACATGGGTTTACAGCCTCGAAGTCTACTGTGACCAACCTTTTATTATTTGAGAGCAACATTCTATCAGCTTTGAAAAACGGAAAACAACTGGATGTAGTTTTTGATGATTTTGCAAAAGCTATTGACAAAGGTCGATCACTCTATCCTTATTGCCAAACTGAAAGCCTACGGGATCCTTGGTCAATTTCTCAAGTGGATGGAAGACTCTTACTGGGCGGTGCTTGAATATAAAACTGCCCCTTTAATTGCAACTCCGATGTATTTATCCAACTCTCAGGCGTCCCCCAGGGCTCGTTGCTAGCACCTCACCTCTTCATAACTTTCATTAATGACATCGTGGATATTCTTGAAATGAAATGAAATGATGATTTATTGTCGTTAAAACTATATACAAAGTTCATGACAATCGTCAAAAGAAAAACAAAACAATCATGATGGCTCTGGCAACTAAAATATCTAAAACTCTAAACCAAAGTACTGTTCATGTTTATACAGGCAAGCCTGGGTTAGAGTAGTTTTTAAAACATGTTTGAATTTTAAAACACACAGGTTTTTGATGGATGCAGGCAAGAAATTTTACATTTTAACACCTTGGTACTCAAAACTATTTTGAGTGGCTGATGTATACTTATCCCTTAGTGTAGACAGATTATCTTTTGATCTAGTACAATAGTTGTGCACGTCAGATATCTTTTAGTGAGAAATGTGTTCTTTTACATACAACAAACTTGCCAAAACATACAAAGATGGAAATGTGAGAATTGTAAGACCCACAAAAAGGGGCTTACAATGTGTTCTTCTATTCACACTACAAATTAACCTCACCGCCTTCTTTTGTAAAGTAAAAATCAACCTGTTAGCATAAAAACTGTTGGCTCACAGTGAAGTACCATAGGACAAATTGATGTGGAGTCCCTTTTGTTCGCGGACGATGTTAAGATATTTGTTGACCAACCATACACCATCATACACCAACCTCTGAAGTGAAGAGTCTCAATGGTGAAAGACTTGGGAGTGATTTTCTCATCGGACTTCTCCTTCGACGAGCATGTGGATTACTTAAAAGAGCCAACCAGTTGCTGGGCTTCCTATTTCGGGCTATACCCATGGACTAACAAATGGCATTGCTTTAAAGACTCTGTATTGCTCCCTTATCCGACAGCTGTTGTAGTACGCCAGCCCAGTTTGGTCACCCTTCCACCTAGGGCCCATCAACAAACTCGAAGGGATCCAGAAGAAATAAATCAGATTTCTCGGTGCCCGTCAAGCCATGCGGTACCATGAAGTCCCAGTGGCCGTCTTCCAAAACAATTTAAACCTGGTAGATCTTCACTTGAGACGCTGTGTGGCAGACCTACCTTTACCTTTACCTTTACCTTTATCGATTCTTCATCGTTGCCCAGCCATAGCTGATAGATTGCGTTACGAAAAAATAAAACTTTAAAACTTTGACTATATACACTATATACAAGGTGGTGGATCATGATGTCCAAACTGAGTCAGGGGTTTCAAAAAATTCCCTGATGGAGTAAAGGGGCCTAGTCTTCAACTTTCAACTCCCTAGATATGTGCGCTACGAACGCTTTAACTGGTAGGCCTCTGATTTCAACACTGAGACTATTATACAGCTTTATGGTCAGAGTGGGGAAACTATTTGCAGTCTTACTGAGCCGATGGGATGGAAGGTCAAGTTGGCTCCGGTTACGAGTATTGCAGCTATGAAGGTCACCCCTGAAGCTAAAATCATCTAAGTTTTTCTTTATGTGTACAACACTGTTTAAGACGTACTGGCTGAACAATGTCATAACTCCTAGACGCATGAAAAGAGGTCTACAGTGGACGTCAGCTTTGCTAGATGTTACAATTCTGAGTGCCTTCTTCTGGAGTCTGAAGGATCTCCTTCAGACCTCCCTGAAGGTCTTCCAAAACAATTTAAACCTGCTAGATCTTCACTTGAGACGCTGTGTGGCAGACTTTGTTTTCCTCCACAAACTTCTCAATGGCCAATTTGACTGTCCCGCTTTACTTGTCGAAGTGGACCTCCGTGTGCCTTCTAGAACCCGTTCACAACTGTTCGGCAAGGAGGCACTTCAGTAGCCAATAGGATTATCACGCTCATCTTGCAAGATTGCTTCGTCTTGGTAACACTTTGGGGGCCAGTATCGACTTCTTCGGAGACACCACGGGGACTTTTTGAAGGAAGGCTACGGTCCGGTTGACTTCCCTGCGCCAGCAACAAAATTTATTATAGGTTGTTATAAAGGGTGTCCCAGTAAGAACGCCGGATTTGAGGAGCGTCTTATCCTTATCTGTATTTCAATAGGAATTCCCAAATTATCAGCGATGTTACCCGTATTAGGTCCCATTTGTAGTCATGAATCGCTACACGACGTAACAACGCGTGGTCATAGTTAAAGTGCACTACAAGTACGGAAGCTGCGCACTATTTACGGCCGGGACAATGCACCAAATGATCCATCTGTCCGAAGATTGGTTTATAAGTTCGAATAAATTGGCTCAGTTCTATACTGGGGATATTTAAAGTCGCTTGTTTTCGCCAATAACCCTCAAATAATCCAAGACTTGAAGGAGGAAATGATTCGTGCCATTAATGGAATTCAACAGGAAGTGTGTGAAAAAGTGATGGAAAACTTTGTCAAGAGATGTCGAGCTTGTCAGTATTCAGCAGGTTGGCACTTACAAGACATAATACTCAATTACTAATCGGATATATTATGCTTTAAGATTCATGTTTCATATTGTAAATTTAGCGAGAAAATATATGGTTTGTTAACATTTCAAATCCGGCGTTCTTATTGGGACACCATTTATTTGTTAAACATAGATAGGTTAGAATAATTATGAATCAATGTGCATTAATCCACTTGCTAGGGGGGTTCCCGTGTGCATTTTATGTATAGAAAAACACCCTAAGGGATCATGTAGGTACTATGTGGGTTATCATTTTTAACGTGGGTGCCAGCTTGGCAGAGTGGGCATAACCTCAGAATCCGCCATTTTAAAAATGGCGGCGGCATTTATTACATGAAACTCATCTGGAGCTTATATCTCGAAAACGGTAATATATAGCGAGTTACTTTAGTTACAATCAATGTTGCTTACACAATAAGGAACAACTTTTGTATTTACAAAAATGCCCTAAATATAACTATTTAGGAGTAGTTGAGCAATTTATGCTAATTTAACCTATACATTTTTACTTTGTTTGGCAAAAAATTCTAATATCTTTAAAAAAACTGTTCTTTTTAATTTGGCACATAGCACTTATTGCTCTTTACATTTAAGGTCAAAATACCCCCACCGAAGCAAACCTGCAGACTAAGCAAACATTTACCTGGCTGCATTTCTACTAAAATATTAAAATTGTCATATTTAACCTATAAGTTTTATCTCTGTTGCAAAAAAAAAACTAATAATTATAAAAAGCTGTTATTTTGTAATTTGGTACATAGCAGTTTTTCTTCGCATTTAAGGTAAAAAACCTGCAAAAAGCATTCGAGAAGCTTCTTACAGATATATAAGTTATTAAAATAATAATAAAATATTTTTAAATTAATTTTTTGTTATTACATGACGCATACAAATAAAAAAATATAGACCTTTCTATATAATGATTTTTTATTATCACAAATAATTATAAATCTACGGATGTAACAGTAACTATTATTATAATTCATAACATTTATTATTAAAACGGCGATGGAGCGGGAACGGGACCGGCGGCAAAGTTGGTGCATCGGCCAAGCATTGACGTCTTGTTAACACAACCAGTACCTTAACATTGTCCTTGGTGGTAGGCTGCTTCGGACTGCTATTGATATTGAACTAGTGGATCATAAAATTTGAGCGCAGTTATTGGATCTAAATTATAAGCCTTTTGGGTTAAGAGGATTTAGATCTGTTCCCTTTTATAGTCATCAGAAAAATGAAACTGTTCACAATATACTTGTGTGCATAGCGGCAGTCAACTACAGGAACACTTCTACATTTAAAAAAGGGCAACACGGTATGCCAGCTAGTTTCGTACACATGTGCAGCTTTGATTGGGACAGGTTTTGCAGTTGCAGCATTCTAATAGATCATTTGGGCAAAGCTGGAAATCAGATTTTGACCCAAAAACCAACAAAGAGTAACCACCATCACTGTATCCAAAACTCAAAGGATCGAGTTGAAAAAAGTGTTCTTCCAAGCAATGAATTTGGAAGTATGTACAATAAAAATCACGTAAGATATGCTGTCTAGTAGCTCTACTAGACAGAACTTCTTCACGAGCAAAGGATGCAGTTCTTTAAAAGTATTCGTTGTACAGTGACAGTGTACTTATATCCAGTGTCTTAGATCATTCATAGTTTCACACTGAGTATCCTTTTTTTAAATGTGAACTAGATACTTCTCTGTGTTTTTCAAACTTTATTCTATCTCTTCCTCCCCATCTTTTCCAAAGTCCATTAGCAAAGTACTTGGATTACATTTTAGGGTAGCACGCTTTGTTCCAAATTTGCTGGCAAAGTCACAGCCCGTTAAAATATGGAGTGCTGGGAGAACTGAGCAAAGGTTACTTCCAAGCCTGTTTGCTATAATGTGAACTAGTACATATCATGAAGTTCTAGCTGAACCAAGTCGCATCCACAATTCCTGCAAACCTTCCGAAGAGAATCCATTCATAAAGTGTAAAGCCAACACTACGACATCTGTATCCGAAGACAGAACTACGACTTAATTTGATAACTCGAGCAAAAATGATCCAATTTTAATGAAATTTATCACAAACGTGTAAACCTACGTTTTCAGACGAGTTCGGATTATTAAACCAGCACGATCGGACTATGGGAACGGGGGTTTATGGGGAGTTTTATGGGGTAAAATAGATTTTTCCGATTTTCAACCCTAAAAACACGAAATTTTATAATGAACCAAATTATTTTGTAGAGCTCAAAAAAGAAATAATTTTGTATATTGAAGCGTTGTTGTATGCCCAAAAGGTACGGAGATAATAAAAAAAAATAATTTAAAATTCCCATGTTATTCTTATGAAGAATAAATAAACTGTTTTAGTTTGCTTGTTTATGGATATATTATAATCAAATTTGAAAATGTTGTTTCATTAATACTAAGCTATCAACATTTCAATAAAAATATTAAAAACAAAAACACCCCAATACCTTCCCTGAAGCAGCAAACTTAAGTACTCATTACAAATCAATGTCATTTAATAGGAAATCAATCTGTCAATTTTAATATATTAGTAGAAATGCAGCCAGGTAAATGTTTGCTTAGTCTGCAGGTTTGCTTCGGTGGGGGTATTTTGACCTTAAATGTAAAGAGCAATAAGTGCTATATGCCAAATTAAAAAGAACAGTTTTTTTTTTAAGATATTAGAATTTGTTGCCAAACAAAGTAAAAATTTATAGCATAAATTGCTCAACTACTCCTAAATAGTTATATTTAGGACATTTTTGTAAATACAAAAGTTGTTCCTTATTGTGTAAGCAACATTTATTGTAAATAAAGTAACTCGCTATATATTACCGTTTTCGATATATAAGCTCCAGATGAGTTTCATGTAATAAATGCCGCCGCCATTTTTAAAATGGCGGATTCTGAGGTTATGCCCACTGTGCCAAGCTGGCACCCACGTTAAAAATGATAACCCACATAGTACCTACAGTCGTCGCGGTATATCTTGAGCTGCGACGACGGTTGTAATTTGAACAGCAGCCGCTGACTCGGGGTGGGGAGGTTGTTCAGCGCATGCGCTACCTTGTACTACACAGGCCTGAAAACATCCGCTCGGCGGCCCGGCCGGCGCTCACTCGCAGTTAGCCACCTTGATCATTTGGTTGAACGAATCATTGCTGTTTTAACATCTATGCTTACCGCTGTTCATAGTTTTCAGTGTTGTACTTTGTTGTGTTATAGTTTATGTCAGTGTTTGAGTGCTGAAAGTAACAATAATGCCTCCCATTGTGTCTAAAGTCAAGAACAAAAAAATACATAGTCAGACCAAAGAGGTTATTGCCAATGTTTTAAATTTCATGTCATCTGAAGCGGAAAACGGCTCAGTAACCATTCCCCTTCAAAAGTGTCAGGAAAGAACGGCCAGGGCTACTGGCACATCAATAAGTACAGTGAAACGAATTAAACGGGAAAAAGCTGTAGTCGATTCTGGTGCAAGTACGTCGTTTGTGACACCTGATAAGAAAAGAAATAAAAAATGCTATATTACTGATCTAGACGATTTTGACCAAGCACTAGTGAGAAGAATCATACACAATTTCTACATCGACGAGAAAATATGTCCAACTGTAGATGGAATTCGTTTAAAATTGGTAGAAAGTATAAATTTCCAAGGGAAAAACACTAGTGTACGGCAGATAATCAAGAAATTGGGATTTAAGTGGCAAAAAACCAAAAGTAATAGAAAAATCTTGATTGAGAAACCTGATATTGTCCAAAAGAGAATTGAATATTTACAAAAAATTAAAAAGTACAGGGAAGAAAAAAGACCTATAGTATATTTGGACGAAACTTACATTCTTTCGTCACACGTCCAAAATAAATCATGGAGCCACAATTCCGTCCAAGGATATATGAAACAAATATCTAAAGGAGAAAGATTAATAATCATTCATGCTGGAGGGGAAATGGGATTTATACCAAATGCTTTGTTGATGTGGAAATCATCTAAAACTTCTGGTGATTATCATCACAATATGAATAAAGGAAATTATAAAAAAATGGTTAGAAGAGCTGTTAATCCCTAATCTACCTGCGAACAGCGTGGTAGTTGTTGACAACGCCCCCTACCATAACACTGTTATTGAAAAAGTCCCTAATAGTGGATCTACAAAGCAGGAGATGAGAAATTGGCTGGACAAAATTAACATTGCTTATACCAATGACATGTTGAAACCAACACTTTACGCACTGATATGTCGAAACAAACCGGCTTATAAAAAGTATGAAATTGACGAAATATTGTCTAAGCATAATCATACCTGTTTGAGACTACCACCCTACCACCCAGACCTTAACCCGATTGAGAACATTTGGGCAATAGTGAAGGGTTGGGTTGCCAGTCGAAACACAACATACAAAATCGCCGACGTAAAAAAACTGTGTGAAGACAAATTTGGTTCCATGACAGAAAATGACTGGTTGCCACTTTGTCGTCATGTATTAAAAACTGAGGCCGATTACTGGGAATCCGACCACATTATGGATGAACGCATTGACCCAATAATTATTGCATTGGGTGGACCTGATAGTGAGGACGACGAAGATGCATACAACAGTGACAACCCTGACGAACCTGACGAACCTGACTCCGACCTCTCTGGAATCGAAGGGATGGAATGTGATTCTGATTGAAGTTGAATGTAAGTTTTATTTTATTTTTTAATCCAACCATTATACTTATAATAGATATAGCCTATAAAAAACTTACATGGCTTGTTATCTATTTAAATTTTTCAGTGCGCGCTCAAATTTTGTATTCTTCAAGAAAATGATTCGGTGGCTTTAATTAATTACCTTACTAAACCAAGAGAATTGGTAAAATGTATTTTTCCACAGTAATTTCGGCATTTCATTTGTAATTGTTTACATTAAAAAATTATAGAAGGACTAGTGTCACTTTTTACTTCACAACAGTAATATTACTTTCCTTTCAATACTTTATATTAAAATATGTTAAAATTTAATACAATTTCTGTGATTATGCCACCACATTCGTCAGTCTTGCGTCAGTCACAGCCTTCAGACATAGCGGCGTCTATAGAGGTGGTTGTGTCTGCCCAGCGCCGTGATGTGCGCACAACCACGGGTGAAGGGTGCGGGGGGAAGGTGTAGTGTTTGTGTGAGTGGGGCTATGTTTATCGTACGGCTAGTACAACGTCGCGCGCCTACCATTCGTTGAGCGGGCGAGCAGACTCCTCCCAGTAATGACGTAGACCAAAGCTCAAGATATATCGCGACGACTGTACATGATCCCTTAGGGTGTTTTTCTATACATAAAATGCACACGGGAACCCCCCCTAGCAAGTGGATTACATGTAAACTGGGTGGTGTTTCTTGTTCTCTTGTCTTGTTAAACTCTTATAAAATGTTTATTTATATATTTATCTGTTATTCATCATACATTTTTCCTGTTAAATATCTATTAATTGAATTTTATAACTGCATATTTATTTATTAATATAAGATTATAACTAGCGTTACCAATAATTTTTGTAATGGTCTTTGACCGTTGGAATGGAAATTAAATATAAAAAAATATATTAAACAATACTCTCCTAGGCTACCTGCACTATTACTGTATGTTAAATCATATTTTATAGTACTAACCTTTAACCACTTCATTTTACAAATTTGGCTGTAAGGAAGTCTTTATCAGCTCAGCTGACAAACTTTGCTCTTGCTCTATAATCTGTCAACGTTGGTGCGACGAACGTCGTCGTAAAAAACAACAAGCCTAAACGTCAAGGGAAAGCGAATCCATTCCCATTGCATTGCATTGAAATTGAAGGTGTATGCATATTCTTTGCTCACAAGTTACTGCTATCTGCTAAATTTAAATTATTTATGTTATATATTATTTGGCATAGTTAGTATTTGTATGTCAAAATTGTACCGGTATCCATTCCTATCTGTTTGATTTTGATAAGAGTTCCGAACGAATTTAGGCCCTACTAATTTGCTAATTTTCGTTCAAGGCCTAGTAAAAACCTATTTGATCAGCAGAAATTAAAAGAGGGATCCTGCTGTTAAATTTTAATTAATGAGTTGAGCTTTTTTCATAAGAATTATAATGAGTCAGTTCCACAGTTATATTATTGGACGTTTTCGTTGAAAAAAGAACATCATCAATATCAAACTTGGATTTTGCATTTTTGATATTGCCTGGTGTATGGATTGAAGTATGGATTCAGAATCTGTTCTTGTAAGTAATAGCTATGTTTGTCTTGGTTTGGTTGATCCTATGTCTCTGTTGCAGTAATAAACTTAGTATCTCAATAACAAAAATAATCAGCCAAATTATTTCACTAACTTTTTTTATAGGCCTAAATTAGACTTAGGCCTAGCCTAACCTATACTTTAAAAAAATAGTTAAACTAAAATTAATAGCAGTGCTCAATTAATTTATCTTCCCTCCATCTTCTTCTATTCTATAAATTTTATCTCTGCGTACACTTCCATATCTGTTGGCACAAACAATCGAATGAGTAATATTGATTATTCGATTGTTTAGTTTAATTCGATATATCGTTTGGTTAGTTAGGTTAGGTTAACCTTACCTAACTAACCAAATGATATCAAATAATCGATATATCGATCGATATTTTCATTCAGTTGTTTGTGCCAACAGATAGGGAAGTGTACCCATCTCTGCCCATAGGCAATTGTGCCTAGCAAGAAGGAAACAATATGTAAGTTACATAGTTTGAAACAAGTTTTGTATTTGGAAGTGATTAAATAATTTAACTTGAATACTTATTTACATTTTAGCGAATTTCCCATATAGGGAATAAGCTATTACCGTAGTACTCATGGTAAGACCTGGACCTGAGACCAATGTACTTTTTCGTTTTGAGGTCCCTAGAGGCCAAAAACACCCCATTCAAATTCATGTTAGGTATATATATATGTGTGTCCGTTGCACAGAAAACGTACTAGGCCTACTATAACCCAGAATGCCAACCGCATGGTAAAAAGCATTAAGCGGTTTGAGAGAGCTTTGCCTGTCAATCCGTAGGCAGCGCCACCAGCGTTGCTATGCTATTGCATGGCAGCTGGTGGCGCTGCCTACGGATTGACAGGCAAAGCTCTCTCAAACCGCTTAATGCTTTTTACCATGCGGTTGGCATTCTGGGTATAGTAGTACGTTTTCTGTGGTCCGTTGGCACAATAACTCGAGCAAAAATGATCTGATTTTGACATTTGGTACAAACGTGTAAACCTTCATTTATTTGTACGAGTTCGCATACCAGCATGATCGGATTATGGGAACGGGGTTTTATGGGGTAAAAATAGGGTTTTCCCATTTTGACCTTATAAACACAAAACTTTCTCAATTTCTTTCCAAACCACTTTGTAGAGCTTATAAAAACAAATAGGCCTAGGCCTAGTAACTTAATTTAGTATATTAAAGCGTTATTATGTGCCTAAGTTAATGGTTAAGTCAGAAAGTTCCAAAAATTGTAAATTTAAAATTCCCATGCTATTCTTATAGAGAATCTTAATTCAATTGTTATAGTTTAAAGCTTGTTTAAGTTAAGTATGAACATATTTTGATAAAATTTGGAATATACATTAATTTCTTATTAAACTACAGTATTAACATTTTACAACAAAAAGCACTTTTTTACCCTCCCTGTTGCAGCAAACCTTAGTTAAGTTCTCGTTAAACTAATTCTATTTAGGCCTAAATACCAGGGAATAAATGTGATTATTTTTAAGGAGACATTTTAGTGTAAATCCAATCAGGCAAATGGAAATTTGCCTGATTGGATTTACTACAATATCAGTCTGCAGGGGTGGTATTTTCTAATATTTCTTGATTTTGATTGGTCGATATCGACTTGCGGATTACCTGGAAGTATAGCCTAATATCAGTCTGGAAAACCTGGAAAAGTTAAGGAATTTTGTTTTCCTAATTTAGTACCAACCCTGTAAAAGCATGCTGCTTAATTATTCCCACTTTGTCTTTGATTGAAAATTGAAAATAAAAAAGAAATGAGAGTGAGAAAGGTTTCTCAATGTTAATTACTTTGGGTTTTGTTTCAAACCAATCCCTGCTTGTATGTACGATGAAAACGTTTTGATGTAATCATTAAACCATTAACTTATCTCGTAATTATTGTGTAATTCGCAAAGTATAAGCTAAAAAAGTGTTTTATGTTTATAATGACGCCATCAATCCTCCATGGGCATGGATTAATGTGGGCTAGGGGGGGAGGGCTTGAGCCCCCCTAATGAGATCCCACGTTAACCACATTTAACTTCTAGATTTTGCAGTAAACATTAAATTAACTAGCAGGCCTAAATTTAGGTAAAAAATAGTAGGCTAACTAAGTAAATGGTGGTAGTAAATGGTAGCCTACTAAGTTAACTTAAGTTATTTCGTAACATTAGTATTAAACATTTTCGGGGGAGGAACCCCAGACACCCCCCTCACAATCCAGGGGGTTCTTCCGTACCCCCTAGCCACCCTTATGTAAAAGCTAGATGAGAACTCATACCCTTGGGGTAACAGATGAAGAACCGGTAAGAAATAAAAGGTAGGCTAAGACCTAGACCTAAACAAATAATTTTGGGCTTTTTCTATTTGATGATTTGTCTGTTCTGTAGCTCGGGATCTAACTTTAAGTTAAATCCTATCTACGAAGCTTTACAAAGGACCAGAATACTAAGTTTCCAGACAAAAAATATCATTATTAACTTTAAGGCAAATGGTAGGGCCTACTTTTCTAGGCTATAGCCGATTCTAGTTTCTTATCTTCATTTAATCTACACACAAAGATGGGCCTTATCAGATACTCTTATTTAAGGTTGTAAACTATAGTTATTTCTGTAGGCTTAACCAAGGCCTATTGTTAGCCTATAATTCTATCACACAAAAAATAAACGGTATCAGCATTCTGACACATACTTTCTCCCATAAGTTTGTCAACAACCTTTATCATGTGTAAGCGGTGAGAGTAAATATACGGAAATGGGATTTGTAAGATTTTCTTCAGAATTTAAAGGACTATAACATACTAAATTTTTATCAAAATCGTTCGAGCCAATATTGGAAAATATGATTTTCCGTTATTTTATGGGGTTTTTATGGGGGAATAACATAATTTACAATAACTTTTGAACCGTAATTTTTACAGAGATGGGATTCGTACCATTTTGTTCAGAATATAAAGGACTATAACATACTAAATTTTTATCGAAATCGTTCAGGCCATTTTTGGGAAAATCTTTTTTTTCCGTCATTTTATGGGGTTTTATGGGAAAATACCGATTAAAAATAAAAAAATTCTAAGAAATGAGAAAAACTATCAAAATTTTAAGGATCATAACATACTATGTTAAATAAAAACGGATTTTTTGTCTACAATCCTATTTTCCGTTATTTTATGGGATTTTTATGGGAAAATAACATAATTTACCATAACTTTTGAACCGTAATTTTTACAGAAATGGGATTTGTACCATTTTGTTCAGAATTTAAAGGGCTACAACATACTAAAGTTTTATCAAAATCGTTCGGGCCATTTTTGAGAAAATCCAATTTTTCCGGTTTTTTATGGGTTTTTATGGGAAAATCCCCATTAAAAATCAAAATTTCAAAAAAATGAAAAAAACGCCTGGAGATACCATGGATTAGAACCTACATACCAAATTTCATCGAAATTGGTCCACAGGTGTAGTCTCTAACTCTGTACACATCCAGACACACAGACACACAGACACACGGACACACAGACACACACACACACACACACAGACATCACTTCGAAAACCACTTTTTTGGGTCCAGGGGGACCCAAAACGAATATATCCACTCAAAACTCAAACTCGAAAATTTTGACGAAAACAATACTTTCTCCATATACTATGGTATAGGGGGAGAAAGTAAAAAACATCAAAAATACATCACTCAGGCTACACTTAAATGGTTTATTGAAGGAATAAATATCTACTTCCTTAGGTTAGAACGGTTGTCTTGTTAAGGGGATGTTGGTAAAAAAAAGTAGCACCTAATAAAAATAGTAGTCTAATACTTTTAACTTAGGCCTATTACCATTTGTTTTTAAATTTTACTGTCCTTTTTCCAATATTTAGAGAAGTTTTGTTTTAGTGAAGCCAGGCCAACTTAACTCTATTCATTATTCTAAAAACAAATAACCTATTAGGCGTAATCAAAGTGACAAATGTTTTTCCATGATTGCTTATTCACATACCAGTTCTAAATTAGTTCCTAAGCTAAGTTATGTATTCTGAGTGCATGGTATTTTTAAGGCCTAAACCTGATCCCCTTCTTTTCCCTCTTATATCCCCTTTTACAATCAATTGTGATTATAAAGACATTTTTAAACACAACAAATTGTGATTTCAGCTTTCTTTTAAGAGTAAATTTTAGCATCACTGAGTGAAAGAAATTTTTCATTTCATCATCGTCTCACAAAGAGCCACTGAGGATTACGCAAGATGGTTGGTATTTAAAACATTTAGCCTACTTGGTGGTGGCGGGTATTTTCTAAGGTCGATAAACCTAGCCTATGAGCTTTCCTACATTTAAAATCCTAATCAGAAGGATTTTTTTCTTCAGCTAGACAAGTGTATCAATACTAAACGTCATGTGTGGCATTTCATTACCGACATTTTTAAATCTTCCTCTTGGCAATTTTGATGTAACTTACCTACTTAATAAGCTTCTAGCATAAATACTGTACAGTTACACAAACTTGGCCTAATTGGGGCTTGACAGTACTGTAGGCCTACCGAGTTTGAGAAATGCCTGGTAATTGGGATTAGGCCTAAATCCTACTAATACTAAGCCGTACTTGTATCAAACTTTATTTCTCGTATTCAGATAACGGTGTGTATTTAAAACACCATAGCATTGACATAAATTCAACTTATTGAAGAAAATACAGCATGGCTTATTTTTATAAAAAAGTCCGTGGTGCTGAATGACTGGCTAGCACTAGTGACTCATATATTCACACGTTTAAGTTTCCAAAATTTTACTATAATTTGCTGTTCAAAGAATTCCTTGTAAAAAATAATTAAAATGATACTTTAAACCCACAGTCCCTAACATTTTAAAATTTGCATGGCTTTGATATTTTTAAGTCTTTTTTAACATGACTCTTTATCTTTGTATGTCTTTTGAGTTCTTACTATCCTGATTTGATCCTGTAAATTTTCCACTATCAAAAGAGGTATGGTATATTTTTTAGCCTATTTAGTATGACGTATAGTTAAAAAAACAAAGAGGTGTAACTTAATTATTATGTTTCCGTAAAATATATTTGACATCTGTGAAAACCTGTTTGTTTTTGGCCTGACATTTTGATACAGACAAGTGGGATGACGTTGGGTTTGGGGTGACATTTGCATTTTTGAAAAAAGTGTTCTAATCGTTATCACTAACATAAATGTTTTGTTCTAGAAGGTTTACAATCACACCAAAAATAGTTTAGAATGTCTAGTTTTTGTAGTAGGTACAGTTTAAAACCTTAAAAAATATAGAAACTGACTCTACTCTTTTCCCTCGAAAAAGGAGACCTAAAAAATTACGGGTCCTCAGAAAAAGTTCTAACACACTCAATAAATTGTACCAAACAGATAATTAGACATATTCTCAAGTAGAAATTCTCTGAATTTTAAGCCTCTGGCCTTAATAGGAGCTGAGTTAGTCATTGAAAAAAGGGTCGACTTTGGGAAAACAGAGGTGACTTTGGGTTACTCATAGAATACACCCGATGACTGGCTTTTTCTTGGTTATTCTCTGCAAACTTGTACAACCATGCATGCTATGATTTTTTTGCTTGTTTTATATTGTCTCTTTTATTTGTTCTTAAATCTTTTTCACAGGGATTTGCTTGCAGGTTGCAATTTCGAATGTACAGTAGAGAATTAATCAACCCATTTTTAAGTTTAAATTTTTCTGTTGCATTCGTTAGTCAATTATATCATCCTATTTCAGTACATCCTTAGTTTAAATCATTATTCCTCTTTGTTTTTTTAAATTGACTTTTTACAATCTTTGCCGCTAAATGTATGTTCCGCATGTATATAAATTGTCGTAACTTTTTCCATTTATGCTAACTCCAGACATTTGATAAAAAATACTCAAAAAAGGGCAAATTCTTGGCTTTTAGAAAATACCACCAAATTCACCCCTTACTTGGTGACATTGGTGTTACAGTGTAAAAACCATGGCTACCCAATGTCACCCTAAATCACAAGCTGACTGGGCCATACATAGGCCCCCTCAAAATATTTCAATAAGAATAAAAGCTTGACCCAAAGTCACCCAATTTCACTGTAGCATAAGTTATCGAAATGTAATGCTTCAACCTCTATGCTGAAAAAAAAACATTATAATAAATTTGTGGTTATCCTAAATTAATTATTTTGCAAAAAAGTTGTCAAATATATATTACAAGCTAATGCAAGTAAGATTTTCTCACAGGGATTCACCAAAATATGTATAATAATGTATAAGCTATAATTTCAGGCACCTCTGATTGATGATGACACATTGGGTTTTGGTGAAGAGGAGAACGCCGGTAAACTTACGTGAGTAAATTTGTTTTCTTGAATGATTCTTTAAAAAATAAGATTTTATTGTTTTATATATCTTAAAAACTAATTACAGTAGAACACCGGTTAGGTATCCGAATGCTAGTTTTTTTCATCTGAAACGTGCTTTAAGCAAAATCGCTGCCAAAGACGGTGAATTCAAATTTACTGCCGGATGCCAACATTACGAGAGCGGCCGGCAGGACTGGCAGGAGCACACACGGCACAATGCTTCACGCAAAACTCAGCGACATGGTTGATTGTGCTGTCACCTAGGCTACACATGTATACACATAACCTCACTTTGTGTCAGTGACATCAGTGATTGGTTTGTACAATGTGTGTCATTAAAAATTCCTCTCCATTTCCTGTTTTAGTCTCTCCAAAACAGTGTTTTATTTGCAACCACCGATTAAACATTGTGGTAGATTAAGTGAGGATTTTATCTTATCTAACAGGGGCAGGCTGAGATCATGAAGCACTTCATCCGAAAATCAAATTCTTGTGCACCCCAGACAGACAATTGTTTTCTTGATTACCTTACAAGTTCAGGCGTCCAATGAATGTCTCTAGCTTCCCAATTAGTTCATCCTCGGGAAGATATCTTCCTCTAGCCACATTACCAAGAGTTATTATTCTAGCATCAGAGAGCTGGTCACAATAAAAGAGCAGGTGATTGGCTGTCTCCTCTGACCCATCACAGTGCCTACAGATCGGTTCACCATCAAATAAGCCCTCCCGTTGTAAATGTTTCCTGAATCGCCCGTGACCAGTTATCAGTTCTACAATTAATTTGATTCTTATGGTCCATCTCTCAAGAGGTCAGAGCCAACCTTTTTAGAAGGCCTTAACAGAGTAAGCTTTGCTGACTCTAAGAAGGGGAGTATCAACCCAGCGTTTGCGGTGCTTTTCTTTGGCTCATGACGCAATCGAAGAACATGCGCTATTTCATGAAATGCCACAGAAGGGTTGTATAAAACCCCTGATAGCTGGTAACTATCATTGTTGCCGCAGAGGCAGTCTTTGCCACTCTGTCTGCAGCTTCATTTCCTTTTATGCCTGAGTGCCCAGGCACCCAGCAGAGATCATAAGCGTAAGATCATTTCTCCTACCCAACTCAGACACAGAAGCAAGGCAATCCCACACGAGCCTTGAGTTGAATTCATAAGAGTTTAGTGCTTTTAAGGTGGGAAGATGTTCTCGAGCCCAAACCAAGATGGCAGTGACCTCCCCTTGAAAAACAGTTGGGTACACACCCCCATGGGAAGACAAATGCCAGTGCCTTCATTTATCCAATGCACACCTGCTCCAGTGCCCCCATTTTTGGTCATAGAACCATCAGTATAGCATTCTAAATCACCTGTAGGGATGGGCCCTTTTCCGCCAGACCAATCCTTCCTATCTGGTATTAGTACTTCGAAAGGCTTTCCAAAGGAGTGTTTTTTGGAGATCTGAAGGCAGGTCCAACTCATCATTGTGTACCACCTGAACAATTTTGGAGTGCCCTTTATTGTTTCCTGTGGTTATCCATAAGTTTACACATCTAAGGCGTAGAACTGTTTTTCTTGCTACCACCTAGATAAAAATGTCGATGGGTAGCATATCAAGCATACAATCTAGGGCCGCTCCAGGACAGCTGCTTACTGCCCCAGTTATCATTATAAGAGCAAGCCTCTGAACTCCTGCTAAAGCTTTGACAGCTGCAGTAGATTCCATCTTAGGCCACCACACAAGCGAACCATATGTCAAGGCAGGTCGGACATTGCATTACTTAATTGCATTACTGAGTGTGCTATTCTATATTGCTCTATGTACAGTAACTAAAGATGATCACGGTGATATGGTCAGATATGCCGAAGATCTTGGTGATATCAACACCTGTGCTGACGATCACGGTAGCAATACAGTAAATTAAAGCTTCTACAATGATTGTAAATATTGTTCGTTGCTCAAATAAATTATATAGGTACTTTATGCCAAGGCTGAAGGATTTTAATTACGCTTCACAAAGAAATACAGGCATTTTTCATTGATGATCGATTATCTGAAAGTTGATTATCTGAAAACCTTTCTACCCCAATTGTTTTGTATGATCAATGCTGTACCTTAATTATGATTGCTGTATAAAGTGAAATAATTTTATGTACGGTAAGGCTATTACGAGTTGCAAATTGCAATACAGTTTTATGAAAGTTAATATGCATATTAATCTTGTAAAATGTTTGTATCATATTTCCCAGGCACCCATATGTAACGTTCTTCCACCTGTTTTTCCGAGGCACTGCTCTCGTCATGTACTTGCTGTGTGGATGGTTCAGTAAGAGTTTCATCACCAGTTTTGTCATTATTGTTTTGCTATTATCTATGGACTTTTGGACTGTCAAGAATATTACAGGTGGGTTTCTTAAAATTGTACATATGATGATACTTAGTTGTTGTACGATTCATTTGTTTGTTTAACATAACAGGACCGATTGTAGACAAAACCCTTGATACATTTTAAATGTAGATTATATTTTTGGTGCTTTTTAAATTGATTAGTGAAATAGTATATTTTGTACCTAGGGACAAAATGAGGTTTTGCTGGCTCAAGATGGTTTTTATGTTTAAGATGAAACCATTACGGTCCGTAGCACGAACGCTATTTATCACCATACTATACCCTATTACCAATATTGACCAGAATAATAGTGTAAACTAACAGTCAACACAACTACAAGGTTATGTGAAGAAATAATTTGAGGAATAATATAGAATAATAGTTGCTACGCAGCGGTGACAATAAAAGAAGTTTATATCAATGCTATGGGTACTGATAATATGCATGAAAGTTTTAGTTTTAGGACGTAGCTTTCGTCCTCCCATAAACGTTTGTAAAACGGCTAAAAACATCATAGTGTGGTGAAAAATTTTTATAGGCTATGTAGTTTGATAGAGCTCAATTTAGGGATCTAGTCTTTGGTTGTATATCTTGTTATCATCACAGCTTGCTGTTTATTGTTTTTTTTTTATTTTTTTTTAGTTTAAGTGGGACAAGAGTGTGGTTTTATTTCACAAAAGTGTTGTTCTTGTGTGGATTTTTCATCCTTTTCTTGTTAATTAATAATATAAATGAATTACAGCATTTATTCACACTGATTTTTCTTCTTCTTTCTTCTCTTAGTGTTACTGATGGACTATGACCACTCTTTACCATTTACAATAAATTAAATTTTTCTGTTGTATTGGCTTGGCTAATTTAAGTTTGTTAATCTAGCTCAGTAAACGACTTATTGACTTATAATTATAAAGCTAACATTTTCAAGTGATTTAATAATAACAAAGTACCTACTAAAACAGTTGCAAATGTCGATTGAGACAAAGGCCACAAAAATATTGTTGTTTGACTTTTTTCAGGACGGCTGATGGTGGGACTAAGATGGTGGAACTATGTTGATGATGATGGAGCATCACATTGGGTTTTTGAGTCTAGAAAGGTGAGTTGATTGAAAAGGAAAACCGGTTGGGTCGCCCAAAAAATGATAAGCAGTGGTAGATCTAGAACAGTCACAAGGGGGGGGGGGCGAAAAATTTGTGTAAACTAAGTCTCCTTAATGGCGGTTTTATACCGTTTCTTTGTCCAAAGTAAGTGTGACAAATTATTTTACGCAAATAACTACTGTAATACATGCAGTAAAAAATACATGTACATGTTTGCCCGAGGGGGGGGGGCAGTCGCCCCCCTCTGGATCCGCCACTGGAGCTAAGCATCTTACAAAGTTTTTTTCTGAAACTAAAATTTGGATTATCGCAGAGTAAGATTATTGTCTTTTCATTTACAAAGTTAACATCCACAATATCAATCATATCAATCATTAGTTTATCTCAGGCTCAATCCAATTTCTTAGTATATTTTAAAGCTCTTCCAAAGAATCAAAAGACCCAGGCCTAGACCTAATTATTTAGGAGGGCCTATATATAAATTGATTAGGTTAATGAGGGTAGCAAATTCACTATCTAGTTCATAAGGTTTAGATTGCATAAAGTACCTTCAACACAATAAAAATACAGGAAACTAAAAAACATTTAAGCCTTAAAAAGCCACATCTAATAATATAAGACAAGAAACAGAACATGCAATGACATAATTTGAGACCGAGTAGGCTTGCATAACGATACAAAAACTATGCAAACAACAACAACTATGCTTGTGGTTTCTCAATAGGAAGATAAAATATCTATAACAAATAAAATAGAATTGGGGAAAGTCGTAAAGAAATAAAAGTGATTACACTTGACAGTTCTTGGAAGTACTTGAATGCAACAATTATTGTCGTGATAAAATGTAAATGGATTTGGGACTGCTAATGGGTTTTTTATTGCATCATGACCCTAGTAATAAATTATGAAGACCACGAACATCTGATAAGACTTTCTATGTGCTCGCGCAACCAACTGCCGTTGACTACTATGATAGTAAACTGAAAGTAATTTATTATCATAATAGGCTGTACCGAATTAAGCTTGTACCCAAATGTGTACCTGTAAAATGGTAATTAAGCTGTACTTTTTCTTTTTCGGTGCAACGCAGACCCCTAATAAACATAGCTAATTTGAACTAAGCAGCAACAAAAAACTGTGATACGCAATGAGAACTGTCAAAGTAGGATTGTTAACAGTTTGTTTTTTTTATTTCATGAATAATTTGTGATATTTTGCGAATTTTTAATAATCTATCATTCTCTATTGTGTAGGTGAAGTGGTAGAACATAATGGCTATGGTAGATGTGTAATACTTTTGTAATTCTATAGCATACCGTAAATTTTAGAAAGCTAATTTTCTCAAACCGTGTCTTCTCACATTGCAAACGCAAAGATCGAGTATAACTGCAATAAGCATTTTATACTTATATGCCAACCCCGTACGAAGGACGGGTACTCTGCTAGTAGGGAATAAATGTGATCTTTTTAAGGGGAAATTTGAGTGTAAATCCAATCAGGCAATTGGAAATTCGCTTAGTCTGCAGGTTTGCTGTGGCAGGGGTATTTCTTAAGAATTGAAAATTTAAAAGTCAGAAATAACCCCAAAATACAATAAAGTAAAATATATTTACAGTCGGAACTACGTAAGTTTGCAGTTGAGGGAGGAGCCTATTTACCTTGTGGTTTTGAATGAGAACCATTGAGAACCGTACGGTGTTGCCAAATCTAATAATAACAGCTGATTTGAAAATATTGCTTACTAAATTTTAATTAGTGTTGTCAACGGGCGATGTGGCAATATGGCACTAGCCTTGTCTTGTGATTGGCTGCCACCAACTGCAAACTTAGTTGAATTGATTATAGTTGTAGGCAAGGGTCACTAAAAATTCTTATTTTAATACCTTTATTAATAATAACTTATGCTTTCCAAATCCATTGTAATACAGTACAGAAGTTATTGTCAAAATTTAAGATACAAGCAACCATTTTGTTACGAGACAGGATGTTTATTTATAGCATGTAACATCCTGTAGAGTTTAGCGTTTTCTTCCCAATGCCGAGCGTGACAGCAGAAATGCCAAGATTCCTAGAAAGGGGCGGTTAAAGCGAACCTCTCTCAAAACAAGGTCAGCTAACACAAACTGTAGTATTTTACAAGTGAGGGCGAATAATCTGATTATCGGGTAATGTGAGGTTAATTAAAGGGGTCTACTGTATATGTATATTTAAATATTACACTCTTAAGTAAAAAGGTACATATTAATTGCACTCTTTATGTAACGAGGAACACATTTTAAGAGGTGCCCCTGTCCAGGGGGACGCTCAGAACCGTATCAACGCCAGTGAGGCGAGGATATTCTGGACAGCGCTCATAGCTGTGCCAGCTGTCTGGGCTTTTATCTTCCTGACGGCGCTCTTCACGTTCAACTTTAAATGGCTGGTGAGTAGGCCTACTATATTTTAGATTTTTATTTCATCTAGATAGGGCAGCATGATGAAAGTGTCTCTGGCCAATGTGCCTACAACTCTTACCTCATTACTTCCTTAAATGACTGTACAGTCAAATCAATTCTGATTATAGAATACATGCTCACTAGTCTGGCAAGATCTGGACCTTGGTTGTGCCGGATTTTCAAAAATGCCGGTTTACTAATTAACTTTTGAGAACATGTGTTAGGGTAAGACTCCGGGATCACTGCAAAATCCTAAATGTCTTCCTCAATTACAACTGATCATCATCCCTGTCTTTTGCGGTCGCGGAAGAAAAACCAAAAACATCTCCCGCGCCCGTGTAGACATCATCATCAACTCCCACGCTCACGGAAACGTTATCTTCACCGTCCGCAATCACGGCAAAATCCCAAAAATGTTCCGGCGGCCGTGTAGGCATCATTATTGAATCCTGCGGTCACGGAAAAGTCATCGTTATCATGCATCATCACGGCAAAATCATGAGTATTACCCACGGCCATGTAGATGTCATCGTCATCTACCTTGGTCACAGAAACGTCATCGTCATCCACAATGGCGACAAAATCATTAACATTTACCACGGTCATGTAGACATCATCGTCATCTTCCACAATCGTGGCAGAATCATGAACATCCTCCGCGGCTGAGTAAACATCATCATCAACGTCTTTGGCGGTCACGAAAACCTGATTATTGTCGTCCACGATCACGGCAAAATCACAAAAATATTCCGCGGCTGAGTAGACATCATCATCAACGTCTTTTGCGGTCACGAAAACCTGATTATTGTCGTCCACTATCACGGCAAAATCACAAAAATATTCCGTGGCTGTGTAGACATCATTATTGACTCCCCCAGTCACGGAAATGTCATCGTCGACATATCCCTAATTGTGACTCACATGTTGTTGCCAATGTTTCAGTTGCTTGTGAGCATAGCACTGACTCTCACGGGTGCCAACCTCTACGGGTACATGAAGTGTAAGATGGGTGTCAGCGATCAGAAGTTAACCTCAACTGTTAACGAGTTCTTCAGGAAACAAGTCCTGCAAAATGTAAGAATATTAAAAAGTCAATTCTAACACTTTGCTAAAATCTCTCACAATAGTGTATAAAAATTACTTATCATAAATCTTTTTTATGTATTTAAGGGTATTTCCTTTCTAGTATTTATTATAATTATCATTCATTTAGCTGCCCAAGTCTTTGGTTGTGCTGATGAGTAATTTTCTTCCTAGTTTTCATTCAGATATACTTTGAATTTTCAATACATCCTTTGTAATGAATGATTTTAATTATTTAGTTTATAATTTTTTGTTTATGTTAGTTTAGTGACACTATTCAAGACATATTGTCTAAACTTGAATAAAGAATATTTGATTGATTGACGGCATTGACCTCAAACCTGTAAAATTGAAATTTGAATACCATTTGAAAAGAAGTATTGTTAACTAATAAATAATATTATGGGGAGTGGTTTAAGTGCTCGCCTAACATCCAAAAGGTCGCCGGTTCGACCCTGAGAAAAGTCAGCAGCTTTTTGATGGTTTGAAACTGGACCCAGGTGTCCCATTGGGCTGATCATTGGGCTTTAAATTAAGGGTGTGTCGAATCCGAATCTCGAATCCACCAAATCCTAAGAAAAGATTCAGATTCGAGATGGGTCCGCTGACAGAATACACCAACTCGCCGTGTATAACTATAACGTGTAGCAGCAGTGTCGATCTACGCATAGCTGGAACAAAGCCAAACTCGGTCTCTTAACCGACACATCAGTCTACTTACCATGGTCATGGCTTGAATTACGTCCTAGTCGAATATGAATTGTATTTTTTAAATAGGGATAGGCCAATAACAGAATTGAATTTCTCAATTCGATACCAGTTCTGTCTGAAATTAAATCTTACTCACGACTCCATTAAAAACTCTATTCCCCTAGTAGGCTACATATGGTGGCCAATGTATCTCAATTCTTGCATTCAGTATCCAGTGCTATCCTCGGTTGTAGGTTGTAGCTCTAGTTCAGTGCGAGCGTTCGAGCAACTATTGCCGCCATTGCCGGTATCATCGACTTAACCTTGACCGCCCGCAATAAGTATTTGTCTGCGTTCGTGTAGCAAGCAATGGCGGAACTGTACCATAGAGACTAGACAGACGACACGGCGATTAAAGTTACACAATATGATTCCCAATTGACGCTCGACTGTGGATTGCATTGATGCTTAGTATTTAATATGTTATTTAAAATTGTATGAACAGAGTAGGCCTATACTATCGATCAACGAATTTAAAATTAACAAGTGTACCTACAACAACAATAGATATTTGCCATCCAAATAAAGTATACCGATCGACCGTTCGATTTTAAAGTAGGTTTTAAAAGATGTAACCGATAGTCAACTGTTATTTTTGCCGTGTGTGTGTGATTACGTAACTTTTCATTACAAAGAGTAGTCATTAATGGTTAGTGTTATATTTATGTTTATGGTTCCTATTCATTCTTGCTTTTTTAATTACAATAAACCCATTTGTAATAATTTTTTTTAGAACTCGTGATTCGAAGATTCGAGATTTGATCTTTTTACAATTCGGATTCGGATTCGAAATTCATGGATTTGACCATCACTACTTTAAATAAATGATCCTGACTAATGAAACAATTAATCTTAGTCAGTAAAAAAGCTAAAAGTATTATACAGATCATCTCACAACATTCTACACTCAAATTTGGGTTAAAATACGTACATAGGTGGGGTCCCCATCTCGTAATGATAAAAATAATAATAAATTATGAGTTTAAAGTAATAAAAATGAAACTTTATTTCACAGTCAGCTTTAAGTTAAAGTTAAGTTAAGTTAACAATAATACCGAAACCCTAGCCAGGCTGACGCTAACCAAAACCTCTGGTCTGTGAGACCTCATTTGAAAATAATGGACCCCGCTTAGAAACACACAAACCGAAACCCTGGGCCTGTGAGACCCCGCTTTATAATACACTAACGCTGGGCTTCTGAGACGGGTATGCTATGAACAGACAACCTGTCAAGGTTTCGACACCCCACGCAAAATGAACAAACAATATATCAACAGGTAGGGGAGGAAAAGCGGGTAAGGTATTGGGGGAATGGAATCCCAGTGTTGCCAACATGCGTTTGTGAAAACTCCCGTGGGCCTGTCAGACCGGGGTTTCGGTAAGTGTTAAAATTTGTTTATACATAATGGAGTGCTTTGAAAGAGAACACGTACATATAGGCCTAACACAGAAAGATAATTATATCTAGAGTTCTATGTATGTTTAGTGCAATTCATTATCACTGTTTGTCCATCAGCTTCTAGAATATGTTTTTATGTACAAGACCTGTGTGTTACAGATGGCGTCAATGATGACGAGTGCAGCTGCTCCTACGAGTCCTCCTACCACTGCTGGATCTCCCACTAACGTTGTTTGAGCATAACCTAGCAGTCTAACCTAAACAACTTGTCTGCGTCCGTATTATATTTATCTTGTTTACCTACAAGGAGTATGTTTACACGTTTAAGAGACTGCTCTTGCCATTTTGCTTGTGATAAGTAGTTTGATTGCTAATAATTGCATAATCACTCTACACTCTGGAAGTTATTTTTGAGATGGGTGAAAATAAAAGACTTTGTTGTGCATTTTGTTGAGATGTGTAATGTGATTGTTGACTTTTTTAAACATATGTTTTAGAGGTTTTAGGTTTTGGAGCATATTTTTTTAAACATTTAAAATATTTAAATTAATCAAATTTGGTTGTTGTGATGTAAACTTTGAATGTGGTTGGAATCTTTAATAGTATTATTATAAGAGTTGAATCATGCATAGTGTTTGGAATTTTCTACGTATACGTGATAGTTTAATAACATGCTTTCATAATCGTTAAAGCATTGTTCTGATGTAACTTGTTTATGCTTAAATCTAAGATGAGGTAGTAAAATTACACTCATAGTAAACAACTTAACATGGTAAAAGTTAAAAACAAAAACAAAAATAATTTTAGTAATGTTCTCTTCAATAGAAAACATTTTTTCCATGTAAAAAAATCATACAATTTATGAGTCAGTAGTATCACTACTAGTTTATCAGAATTTTTTCTCTTCACTCTCTGTAAGATTTTTTAAGAAAAAATATCATTGAAAAATATAACATACGTTACTTTTTTATGTCAAGTTAATTATTTTGCATTCAAGTTCTGTAATTTTGTTATTGGACAGAGTTGGACACAGTTCAACAAAAAAGTTAGGTAAATTTAATAAAAAAGTAATTTCTATTAAAATTTAAAACTTCTCAGTACTAACAGAAGTGCACAATGCATCAGTTAAGAATCGTCTACGAAATAAACATAATCAAATCACATTGCATTACTCCAACTTTTGTACAGTAAAATAGCCAATCACAGTAAACACAGATAATCAGCTTAATTTTGCAAATAGACTGGGACGGTGGCGTCGTCCTGTAATTCAGCTACTAGAAGGTCACGAATTGTGGATATTTATAGGGATGCACTGTGGATGCGATGCTCCCTGGTGTGGATTACCATCCGCACTTGTGAGTACTACGACTATCCGCAGTACTATCCTAATAATTAGACCAATTCGTTAATTACAAGCAAAAAATGTGGTTATTCCATTATAAACTGTAGGTCCCTTGATTGCTATTGGCTGTATGGGCTATTAATTATCAGCTGTGTCTAAGGAACATGTCGGCCTTAGTCACTAATTGTTAGTAACAAGACTACAAGATCGCGCCACTCATCCTACACTCATCCTTCAATCATATTTGGGTTAAAATACGCACATAGTGGCGTCCCCATGTTAAATAATTGATATAATTGAATAGGGATGTAAATTAATTTATAGACGTATAATATGAACCCATGAAGGGAGTATAACATAGTTCCTGTACTACGATTTAACCCTCTGTTTTGATTAACTTGTAAAAAAGTCAAGGATTTATTTACATAGAGCACAAGGGTCTAGGTTTTAGGATTTGTTGTGAGGATAACAGGCTTACCTGAATGGGAACTAGTCCTAACTGGCTCAAGAGACACAAAAATGTACACTAAATGTTAAAAAAAATATCAGAATATTTCACCGTCACTGACAGCATTTGAGTTGTTCAGACATCTATTCATGTAAGCCTGCTATCCTCACAAAAAATCCTTGTAAATATGTGTTTAGATACATAATAATTATTTATTCAATATCTTTTTCCTGAATGTCTACTATTTAGATTGGCACTTAAGAGTTCTAATTTCTCCTACCTTTTATGGAGTTTTCTAACTCATGTTTGTTTTACCTTTGGATCACTGATAAATATTGAATATAGTATACCTGTTTATGGTTAATCTACAGAATGTACTCAGCAACCATCCTCAGGCTGTACCCAAGTATCACAAGGTGTGTGTCTTTATGGTTTGCAGTTTTTACTGAGCGTTTGTATTGTATTTGTGTGTATTGTATAGTGATGTACTATTTTGGGGTTTGAGGAAACTTACAGGAACCAGCTGGAGATGAAAACGTATACTTCTGGACACTTTTATCATCAAACTGTTACTTAGTGCAATTTGTAAATTATTATAAGCACAATGATATTTACTTACACCATTTTCAATTTTTTCATATTCAACTCCCCAAATACCAACCTTAATCCAAAAACCCTTGCATGTTCTGATAACACCACATTCCATGTATATAATGATGTAATTTTAATGTACAAAATACATAATGTATGTTTCCCATGTTATTGTTGTGTTATTTTTAGTTTTAGATCCACATTTTGGTTTAATTGTTTAATCGTCCTTAATTCATTTGATGCCATTAAAATATTATTTTTTAAATATAGTATTGTACTTTTATGTATTAATAACAATGGTTCTTTTGTAAAAAAGGCATCTTATAAAATCTTATTTATAAATTAATGACCGATGTAAATGAGTCTGTCTGAAAGCGTAATTTTATTGGATCCAGTGAATCGGTGTTTACCCAACTTGTGGTATGCATACCTCTTGTGATTCATAAAAGCAATTGCTTCGGCACGTGGTTACGATCTGAGTACAGTATTATATTTCACACCTATATGTCAGGATGTGTTCATGGCTCACTAACATCTCAGTAGCCTGTAGAAAACAGGACATTAGAATGTGGATTATTTTGTTTGTTTAATGTGATAAATAAACAGTATCAGCAATCTGACACACTTTCTCCCATTTGCTTTTCAACAACCTTTATCATGAGTAAGTAAGTGGTGGGACTAACTATGATATTTTTTAGGAAAAATCACAAAGGTTGCAACATTTGAACCGTATTTCTACAGTGATTGGGGTTACATTATTTTCTTTGGAATTATAAGGACCATAACACACTAATTTTAATCAAACCAGTATAATTAAAAATTTTCATTTTATGTTTTTTTAATGGGGAAATAACATCAGTTACAATAACTTTTGAACCATAATGTTTACAAAATGGGAGTTGTACCATTTTGTTCAGAAGGGCTATAAAATGCAAAATTTTTATAAAAACTGTTCGGGCCATTTTTGAGAAAATTCAGGTTTTCTTTTAATTTATAGGTTTTTACTAGAAAATCACCATACAAATCAAAATTTAAAAAAATAAACCTGAAGATACCATGGATTAGTACCTACATACCGAATTTCATCAAAATCGGACCACAGGTGTGGTCTATAGTTCTGTACACATCCACACATGCATACATTCAGACAAACACAAACTCACATACACACAGACATCACTTCGAAAACTACTTTTTTTTAATTCAGGTGGATCCACTCAAAACTCAAAAATGTTGATGAAAACAATACTTTCTCCATACCATGTATAGGTGGAGAAAGTAGGCAATAAGTATGTGACTGATTAAAAATAATAGCACTCAAGTAATGAGTGAAATTTAAGAAAAGACTCTTGGGCCTGGCGAGTGGTGATCTTGATGCAGGTATGTTTCTATATTGCACTCCAAATATTACTCCGGCGAGTGGTGAATACGTGTGGTTAGAGAGTGGGTTGGTTAGATTAAAAAAATAATTATTAATAAGCATTCTATCGATAATTACCTTTTGACTGAGTGGTTCACTACAAATTTTTGGTTTGTTTAGTGATACTCCAAGAAAAAAGTTTGGGAAACACTTCACTAAATCATAAAGTAAAAGAATGTTGGTGGGTAATAATGAATAGTAGAATTTTCCAATGGAATTTCTTTTCAGAGTTTCGTTTGAACAAGTTATTTTATAAGGATGAGCAACATCTTTTATTTTCTTTAACAGTTCCTCTAGATTTCAGCTTATTGTGTCAATTTAATTCCTCTCTTGTGCTAATTTCTGAATATTCATTTTTTGAATAAGTTGATAAAACTATGGTATCCTAAATAAAGTATATAGTTTGTTGCCAATGATATGTGGTTGTTGAAGATAACTTTCTCATAAGAATAAAATAGTGAGTAATTAATTTATCATTTGTCAATGCTTCTTAAACAAAGCTACACAAACCGTCATACTACGTTATACAGATGACACCTTATATACATAATACAGTGTGTATTCAATCCCATCAACACTTCGTTGAATCAGAATTTTAGTAATTGATGTGGAGATTTAATTATTTTATTAATTTCCTATCCTCATAAATAGACTAATTTGTTTTTTATTATTTTCATTTTGGTATTTTAGCTTTTAAGTTACTTTCAGGCGTAAAACCAAAACCTACAACAAAATATGAAAATGATGCATTACATAAAACGGTATCAGCAATCTGACACATACTTTCTCCCATTAGCTAGTCAAAAATTTGTATCCCTAATTTTAATCAAAACAGGTGTTTTTAATTAATTTTTTTATGTATTTTCTTAATGGGAAAATAACACAGTTACAATAACCTTTGAACAGTAATTTTTACAGCAATGGAAGTTTAGTACCATTTTGTTCAGAATTTAAGTACTATAACATACTATACTTTTATCAAAATAGTTCGGGCCATTTTTTTCTTTTATTTTTTATATTTTTTATTGGAAAGTCACAATCAAAATATAAAAAACCCTGGAGATACTATAAATTAGTTCCTATATACCATAATAACTAATTTATGATATAGGGGGGGAAAGTAAAAACTGTAAGTGGGCTTCAAAAATTAAAAATAACAATAACTTACAGTTTGAAAAAAATATCTCAAACAAACTTTTCTTGGCTAGAGATATAATATATTTGGTTAGCTATGCCCAAATTATTCACAATCATCCAATAAAACAAATCCTCATAAATTACCTGTATAAAGCTAGATTTGATTTATAAATTTTAATGTGCACAATAAAATAAAAAAAGTAATTTTGAGTACATTATTTAATTTGAATTTTAAATGCAAATACAATACAAAAATATACCAATGAGAAATTGATCAAAATGCCTATAAATCTGCATCAAAAAGTTAATGCCCCAGGTGAGGCTCGAACTCACAACCCCGGCATTGCTCACGACTACTGTCTATAAGTACCGTGCGCTAACCGATTGCGCCACTGGGGCAGGCGATGGGAAGCGCATTAAATGTCGCATACGAACTTGGATCACGTACTTTGTGAGCCAGTACAGCTTATCAATGTTATATGTATAAAACACAATGACTAATTTTTACTATTTGGACCTTGAACCTTTATTATTTGGGAAAAAATTATGCACAAATTTATGATATCTGTGAGAGTAAGCTTATATCAATTGAGAAATATAAAAATAACTGCTTATTTAGCTGTTAACATGTATATAAATTATATTACAAACTATGGTTATAAGTTCACCTCAAATTTATTCAAGCAAACAATAATTTTGTTTTAACCATAGTTTTAACTGTAACTTTAATACATATGAGAATTACGTTCACATAGCTGATTTACTGCATTGCAGTTTGTTTCAATTAAAAGTTGCAGTTAGTTGCAAGAAGATAATAATAAACGTCGACTGCTCTCCGACCGACTCCGATGATAATCGTTGATGATCTGTCATATTTTTATCACTCAAGCACTAAAATACAGCTCAACATATTGTTAGTTTAAGTTTTAAGTCATATTTTGGATGTATTCGGTTCTATAAATAACTTTTAAACAAAAACCCTATGCGGATTCTTTTATTTTTAAAATAAATAGGCCTATGTACTATTTTATGATTTATAGGTTAGTTTACTTAAAGGGCGTACATAGGCTTAATATTCTTGGAAATAATGAAATAAAATAAATTATGTTATTATTCGATGCTTCTAAAATATGTCAAACAGTGTAATTGTATCCAAATCTCCTAATTTGCTCTAAGAAAAAGGTAGGTTTTCAACTTGCATCTCTAACAAAAATATACTTTTTAATAATGGGCTAAGTTAAACCTGTTAAACTTAGTTGATCTTTAGGCCTAGGTAAGTAAAAGTAAAACTGTGCTAGATGGATTGTATTCCAATTAAGTTGGAGTCCAAATCAAACACAGGCCTATCTCACATTTAGCAATAGCAAAGGCCTAGGCCTAGTTATAATTTATAATTTAAGCGTAGTTTGCTATCTGCAGAAATGCTTTATTCACATTGCAATCATTATTTTTTTGGTAGTTGTTGTTGAGGACCCCCATTTCACCTTAAACCTAAATTTGAAAACTTAGGCGTATGGTGTCAATTTTAGTGTAAAACAATAGGCCGAAACTGCATAATTTCAAGATAGGTTAAGGTTATACTTAAAAATTACCACCCTGATTTCTTGAAAACGAACTCATGGAAGTAGCGTACATTTTTAAAAATTGCATTAAGTTTAAACTGTGGTTCAAGTTAAACCAAATCTCAGTTAGCCTGTAACATCTAACTATGATTAAAAACAAGCCAAATGGTACTTTTTGATATGTACCTACTAGTGGCAAGTTTGTTTGCCAATACCGGTCATAGATGTCATACTTGACAAAACAGCAAAATAGTCATTCCCTTCTTTATATCTCAAAGACAAGAGCACTACCCGACCAAGGCACTGATATGTACAGCAGGCTTGCTTCAGGACCTCTAAAATCTGGAAATGTATTACTGCCTTGAAGAGGGACTTAAGTTACTACTTATAATACAATTCAATTGGCAAAAAAACCACTCAGGATATAACTTAGATATTTACATGAAACTTGGAACGGAGGTATAACTTATGGTATATCAACATGTAACTTATTCTACAACTACAAGTAAGCCTATGTAAAATTTGGTAACGATTAAAAAATATTTACATATTTTAAAACCACCGTAAATAGCTAATTTTATTTTGTTGACCCGGGTCAATTGCAGAAAATGGGTACTGTGACTCGGGTAAAATTAGCTAATTTCGGTGACAGTTTCATGTAAATAAAGTCAAATCGTACTTACAGAGCCTTGAAAAGCTGGTCATCTGTCATACGATTACCTAAGCTATTTGTAAATATTAAGTGTATAGGCCAAGACCTAAGCTAGGTACAGGATATATCTTTTGAATATGAATGTAGGCCTACCTGTATCCAGTGTATTTTTGTCAAATAAATGTTTACTTTTTATTCAACATACCTGGTCTCCTAGTAGAAGGAGGTAATCAAATAAATGTATATGTATACAAATTTGCCAAAAATATCCCTAACTAAGTTAGATGGCAGTCAAACATTATTATTGAAATTATAAAAAAAAAAAATAGAAAAAGTAGAGAATGATTATATTAGGGCTACATTTTGTGTCCAGACAAAAAAAAATACTAGGCGAACAAAGGCACTAGAAATAACCACTTACTTTGTCTTTAGGTACTATATGGACACAATGAGTTGGTTTGATGCGACAGGATTTGCTAATTTAGCAAAAACGGCTCTGAAAGAAGCTCAAAAGACTATAGACAAAGCTCTTGACATCAAGGAAGAGGATATTGAGCATGTAACTCAGAGCAGCTGTAAGTCTGTTTCACAACATAGCATTTCAAAATTAATTGTTCTCCACTTTATTTATCCTACTAATATTATAAATGAGAAAGTTTGGATGTATGTATGGATGTATGTTTGTGACAAGTGAACGCATTAACCACTGGACGGATTTTGCTAAAATTTGGCATGATGATAGCTCACATTCCCGATTAACATATAGGCATATTCTTATCTCAAAAATCCTTTCGGGCTCCGCCCTACCAACAGGGTGCAGCAGTATTATTATTTTTAATCTATGAAAACAGCTAATTTGCAACCAAAAGGTGAGTGAGCGTAGCGAACAAACTTCATCCTGGACGCAAGTTAGCGTAGCGAACGAACTTCAACCAGGATGTGATTGAGCCATGCGAACGAGCTCACTTACGAAGTAAAACGGGGCAAAGCCCGCGGGTACAGTTGAGTGAGCGTAGCGAACAAACTTTAACCTGGAGGCGAGTTAGCGTAGCGAACGAGCTAACCTGAAGACAAGTGAGCGCAGCGAACGAGCTCCATTCTAAAGGTGAGTGAGCGTAGCGAACGAACTTCAACCAGGACGTGATTGAGCCATGCGAACGAGCTCACTGATGAAGTAAAACGGGGCAAAGCCCGCGGGTACAGCTAGTCTGAAATATTGCATACACCAGTGCATGTTTTTTTTTGGAATAATCTCCTATGTTAGGCTAACTAGACAAAAATTAAAAGTATTTTAGGGGAGTCGCTACTGAAAAAAAAAAACTGTCATAGTATATACTTTTTTAGCTTCATTTAGTCTTAGAAAAAGGATTACCGCTGTTTAAGTACTTTTTGGAGTTTTTTGAGGTTTTTTCAACTCTCTTATAACTACTGAACCAATTTTATTGCTTGGTACCTCATTTTAAAGAGCAAAAAATGTACCAACTTTTGTGCATACTAATATATTTTTCCAAACTAGTTAATGGCTTCGGGTAATTTTTTAAAAATTCCTATGTAATTCATTTTTTTTTCATGTAGGCCTACTTGTACTATTACAATATCCATGTACAAAAAGTTGCTCTATACAGTAGTATAAACAATGTGTAAACAAAATTTCATTCATATAGCTTAAAGTTAATAGTTAAAAAGTTATAGGCCTATGTCATTATATGTAAAAAAACACCAATTTCTAAGTTGCGGAAAACAGTGGTTGATGTTTCAATCTGATGCCCGGAACAGGTGTGTACCCTCCACTTCAAATATTTTTTTCATAGTGATAAAAATATATACCATTTGTTGTGTTTTCCTAAAACCTTAAAATATACCATAGAACAAGAAAAAAAACAAAAATAATGTTTTTTTTTACAAAATTGGTTGTTTTTAGTAGCGACTCCCCTTAAGCTTTCTGGTCAATATTAATAATAAGTATCATGTTAAAATTTTTACTTGGGTCCGAATCAAGTTATGAAATTAATTTTTAATGGTTAAGAGGCCAATAACTATAGTTCGGCCGCTTAGAAAGCGACCTCCTCCAGCATTGGTTTAGCATTAGCGCGCAGGTCGTTTTCTAAGCGGCCGAACTATAGTAGTATAGGCCTAGTTCATTTAATGCTAGCATAAATGGCTAGCAATTAATTGTTAGTAAAGTAGCAAATTTGCATGCACCTCAAGAAGTCAAGTTTTAATTAATTTACAATTAATTACTTAGGTACGTAATAAACACATTCTTTTGGCTTATGGGGATAAACAGTTGGGGTTTCCTAAAATATGGTAGACCTTATATGTGGTTAAACTTTTTTTTGCTTGTGACCGCCAGTGCTATTTATTATTGATGAAGTCAACTCAAATATTTGTAAAAAAAAAAAAAACTGTCCAAACCCATAATAGTTTTGTATATGTGCCTGGAATTGGACTCTACCCTGTTACTGACATCTTAGACACTAACCTCTAGCTAGCAAGACACCTTCTTATAATAACTATTAAAAGTAGGCTTTATCAAGCAAGAATCAAGAATTTTGCCAAGAGTTGCCATGTGTAGGCTCTTACTGTCTGTGACCCTATGCTTCAACGCCTGCAAGACGAAGGGGCGTAAGCGACAATTTGTTGTATGTAAGGAAAATTAGTGAGCTCTTGGTCTTTTTAAAAAGAGTGCTTATTTCCTATTAGACCATTTTTACCCGTGCTTAATATCTCCACACACACATTCATATCACCCAAGCTGAACGCAGCCGACAAAATTAGTGAAACAGATTTTTCACTAAGCTATATTTTGAGGCATAGTTTAAAAAATTAACTTATTGATTAAATTTTAGTTTCATAGACATTGAAATGTATTAGTAAATCAATTGAAATGTAGAGGTGAAAAATAGTGAAA